>NC_046187.1:13048947-13353552 GCF_011004875.1 Balearica regulorum gibbericeps | reverse complement strand
TTAATAATTTTAAATACTATAGTTGTCCAGTTCTGGCTTTTACTACTTCTGATGTCCGAAGCGTTTCAGTTTGGTTTTTCCCCTCTATTGAAATTAGTACTTATGGGAGGGGCTGGATTTGCATCATTTAAAATTTGTAATCTCTTCATTAGAATATGAGCAGAGGCTTTGGGAATCTTTACTAAGCTCTTCTGTTACAGGTTTATTTTTAGAACAGAAATCTTCGTCTACATCTATCTTAAACTATGATCTCCATTTTTTTGTCTTATTTCTCCTTTTGATAACAATAGTAGAGACATATTGTAGACGTGTATCAGGTATATTTACAGATGGGAAAACTAATTTCTTAGAGCTTCGCTAATTGTTACGAACTGTTTGGTTCAACTTATAGCTATACTGTAGGCAAAGCTTTTTGTACTCCTACAGAAGTCTCAAATATTGTAATAAATTAGGGTTTTCTAGATATTCATCACCAAGAATCAGGAGAGTTGCATCTTCTGTGGGACTAGCATCTGAATTTATATGGTTACTTTTGCTTCAGTTTTACTGAGCTGAAACAGTAAGACTTGGGGGGTGGGGGTTGGCTTTTGGGTTTGTTTTTTTTAACACTGAAGTAGTGCTTACGAGATGCAGGCATGACCTGACAAGGATAGAATTGAGCACTGCTTCATTACTGTTTTTAACCAAGCCACTGGCAGACTGTTAAGTTGTAGAATGCCATCTTATATCCTTTCTATCAGATTTAGATAGGATTTCTTGTTTACTCTTGATAGAAAGTATTGCAAAGGGTACTCAATATCTAGAAATTCTCACTTCAAGACCTCAGTTTGAAGTGAAGGAAGAGACTTGCTAAACTCCAGTAACTTTTATTTGAATCATACTGTGGTTGCTGAAGTTTAGCTCTTATAATGAGCACAGATACCTAAAATGCAGGCATGGGAGTGCCAGCTTCTAAGTACTGAAGCCCCAAGAGGAAATCAAAACAGTAGGGTGCCTGGCCTCCTTCACAAAATATGCAGAATATAGAGAGTTGGTTACCCTAGAAGGGCAACCTACATGCTGATCAGAGAGCAGCCTAGAATTCACAGTATTTGGTGCATGCACTGCTCTTTAGTGCAGTGACATGACCTCAGTAAGAATGTAGAAACTGCTTCTGTGTTGCTTAGCATATTGTTTGTCCAGGGAATTCTGGAGAGTAAAAAGGTGCTTTTTTTTAGATTATTTTTTTTTTCCCTCCAGTCCCTGTCAGTTCAAAGATCAAACTGACACCAGGTCTTATAGAAAGCTTACTGCTTTTTGTGAATAGTTTTATCCTAGTAGTGTAAGCTGGACATACTTTGAGTGAGCTGAGGGGAATACAATGTTTTTCTGACTAGATTCTGCATTGCAATAATGCATAAGAAGGGGTAAGCACAGAGCTGCTTATCCCTCAACTAAAATAGCATGCTAAAAGAATTCCCTGCTGAAAAGAGGAGGTAGGCATCCCCCATGGTGTATGACTGATAACTGCAATATTGTACTTTGCTAAGTCAGAATTTAGTCAGATTTGGGATACCTGAGTTGTCCTATTTTGGACTCCGGTCTCAAAACTGTCTAATACACTATTTAGATGTAAAGACTTCCCTAAAGGAAGCCAACTTAAGGTCGTCATTTTAGTTGGTCACTTACAAGTCTGAAGAGAGTATGTGCTATTGTGAAAAGAGGTTAGGCTGAAGCTGTTAAAACTGGTTATTAAATCTGATAGTGATAAATTTCTACTAATTCATGAGAATACTACTCTCTGTATCACAGAGATGTTTTTATGTGTTATTGTAAACAAGCAGTTCATTCTAAGACTGAAATTGGCTTCTTTTCCTTACTAGTGTGTCTAGATATAGTGCACTTTTAATATAGTTCTATTTGCAAAGTAAAATTAATTTCTTCTGCAGAAGATGAGGGTGAAGGTGCTGAAGATATTGATGATGAAGAAGGTGAAGTTGCAGATGGAAGTCAAGAAGAAGGTGATAAGTCAAATAAATCTGGTTCAGAAGATGAAGTAAGTTTGATTATTTTATCATCCCCCCCCATTTTCTCTTGCTCTTGTCTGACATCACACTTCTAAGTCCAGTTACCTACAACATGAGTTTTTCTTCTGTTGAGGCATAAAACAAATCATGAGGTGGGGTTGTGTTTTTATGAGAGTTTGTCACCTCAAATGCTCTCTATAGGTTGGTGAAACATGTCTCTTCATATGTGATTTTGGCTAGGAGGTGATATTTATTGTAAAATACAGGTATAGTATAGAGGTGATCATGCAGGTCTCTAAACATGAAATGTTTTTACAGGTGTATGGTTTTTAACAGGTTATTAAATGAATTGCAAGTCTTGAAAATTTTGATGTTGCAGTAGATGTCAGTCTCTTTTTATCGTGCTACTTAATTGATGGAACTTGTGCTTCTAACTGAATAACCTTTCAGTGAGACCTAGAAAAACCTTAAGCTTTGTTTTCTTTTTTTTTTTTATTCCAAAATAAGGTTTTAAGCAAAACGACCATACTGGTTTTGAATTCAGCACCTGCAGTTTCATTTTTCTTGTGCAGATTAATGCAGTCACCAGCTAATCTAGACAATGTTTTTCAGAAAATAACATTGTAGAATGGAATTTGTGTGTGCATTTCTTGTCAACTACTCATTATCTTTTCATTTAGGAACTCTGGTATGTCCAAAGCGCTTTAGATCCACCCACAGTATTTCTGTTGGCCATTTTGTAGTTGTCACTCCCTGAATGAGTCCCTTCCCAGATTAAGGGAGTTCTTTAATGTTAACTACTTTTCTTATAAACTCCTCTAGGAAACTGTACCCAGCATGAGGTTACATTGTTTCAGCACTGAAATTCGTCATTAATTATTCCTTATTCAGTACTTCCTCTTGTTCCTGCAAGAAGGTGTAGGTGTTTTTCCTTATACATTTACCTACAAATACAGTATCTGATGAATAACAAGACCTGAATTTAAGAATAGCTGGTTCTATTTGTAGCTGTCCAAAGGCAGCAACTAGAATGTTTTAAGTGCTTCTTGATTAAGAAGTGGAAATTAAAGTTAGCATAAGATGCACTTCAAGGAAGTTGCTAAATTCATTAAAAAGTCACCGGTTTTAAACCAGTGAGCAAATGGGCAAAACCAAATTTCTGACATAATTTTGGGTGAACTACTCTCTTTCTTCTGAACGTAGAAAGGAAAAGTCTTCTAACCACTTTATTCTTAGATGAGTATTGGGGGGGAAAAAATGTTCTATCACTTAAGTGCTGCATTTAGTGATAATATGATTGGGGCATTGGGAGGAGGAATAAAGTAACATGCCAGTTTCAATAATTAAAGAATTAAAATTGGTTTAAAATTATAATGCTGAATTTTTTTTTTATTTTTTTTTTCAGATGAAAGAAGCTGATGAAAGCACAGGTTCTGGAGATGGTCCACTGAAATCAGTGCGCAAAAGAAGAGTACGAAAGGACTGAGTTACTTCCAGCTAGTATTTGTAGGTCTAGATAATAGTAACTTCTGTTATGCCCCTTCAGTGGGCCTGACAACATGCAAGTTCCTGAGATTTGAAGGAAAAGGGGGACTCATTGCTACTTAACCACCTCCTATTTTAATTCTCTAACCTCTTTTAACCTTCCCAAACTTCCTTGATTCCCTTTTTTAAGGAGAAATACTATCTGTGAGGAGTTAGCTGATGTTGCAAATTCAGAATAAAAGTGAAATTACAAGTTGGTCAGCTGATTTTAAGGTGAAGATTCTTAATTGAAGATTATTCTATGATTCCTAGAAATTAGCGTTAGTTAGAGATAAACTTATTTAAATATTTTTAAAACATGAATAAATTATATTTTTGCAGCTCTAGCACAGAATTAGCTGTTTACACTTTTCAGCTAGAAGAGGATGATAGTATAGATGTAGCATCTATAGCAGTTCACGTTGCTATGAGAAAAGGTTTTTTTTTTCTGTGCAGAGCTGAATGCAATAATTGTTTTTGTATGATGATTTAGTGCTAGCAACAATTTTTATTGTAAATTATTTATTTTAGTTGATCTTGTTACATGAGTGGTCACCTGTTCACTTCAAGCATTGGTTACAGTAATTTATTTTGAAGAGATATTTTAAAATAGAATACTCATAGAACAAGTGGGAATTGATGTGACTTGTTTTACTTTTGAATGCAGATATCAAATCTGCAGAAGTGATATACAGATGATTTTTTCAAACTTTTATAGTTCTCATGTTGCAAGCCAGAGTGATATGACCTCTGTTTATAGAATACTTGCTAAGTGTACATTGCCTCCTAAAAATATTTAATAATTCTTGCTTAACATGAAATTTATTAATATAGATAAGAATTTTTGATGGCTTAAGTTTTTTACAGATGTGAGTAACTGGGCATTCTCATAATATAGTTTAAATAAACTGCATATTGTAAAAGAAACTTTGTTTTGTTAAAGTTCAGCTGTATAGTAAAACAAACAATAAACTGCAGTCACCAGAAACCTCTTGCTGCTTGGCAGCTGCCTGTAATATTAGTAGGATGTAAAATGCCAGCAAAAGCAGTCATACATTAAAAACAAGTCAAAATATGTTAATTCATAAGGAACCTAACAGATTTCCTTGTGCCTAGCAAGAAGCTAGTTCTCTTAAAAAGGAAGTATTTTTACAGCAAATCAAGTCAGCAGAGATTCTGTGGAAGTCTCTAACAAATGAATGCTTAATTAACCCTAATGAAGAAGCCATTGTCTTTAAGTGCTTGTGTTGAAGTGTTCAAAAGTTAATTATATTGGACTCTATTTTGTGTGACCTATGTGGAAAGGCCCCTGGTTTTTTGTTTGGGGTTTTTTTTAAATGCAAGTTCGCTCTTTCTTTAGGGTCTACATGCAAAAGGTAAGAAGCGAAGACTCCAGTTTCTTCCTCCTGCCTGTCTTTTCAGCAGTAGATAGAAGTTATCAATGTGGTATCCTGCTAGTAACAGCTACTGTGAGCTGTTAGGGAGCATTTCAGCACTCCTTTTGAATGGATCTTGTCTGTTCCTGTTAAAAGTCCTTTGGAATTGTTACAGCATTTGGGTGTTAGGTGTGGTTTGGGAGTTGGTTTTTGTTGGGTTTGGGATGTTTTGGTTTTGTTTGGTGGGATCTAGTTACTCCAGAGATTGGTTACCCCACAGAGAATACTAGTCTTCCCTTAGGGTTTGAACTTAAGGTTCCCATGAAGTCTCAATTAATGTCCTATCAACATCTCTGCTTGTACCTCACTTCAGTAAATAAGAAGCCACTTATTATGGGTGAAATGGTCTTGTGAGGCCATGACTTAAGGGTACTGTTTGCAGTAATACTGATGCTAAGGCCTATCTTGCTTTAATACTGGCTTAATGACTTTGATTACCTGGAACTTGGAGATAGAAGACATCCTTCTGCACATCAACTTACTTGGATCTAGTCTTATGCTAGTAATTAGGGGAGAAATATCAGAGCTTTGGGGATTTGAGACTGTAGATCTAGAAAGCCAGGCAAGAGAAGAACCACTCTCTGACACTTGCAACATGGAGATTTCAGCCACAGTTCCTGCACATAGTTCATTTATACCTGTTCAGATATTTCAGGAAAAATACTTGATCTTGCTATCACAGCTGCTTGGAAGTGCTTTGAAATTAACAAACTAATGATAATCCCATTCCAGGATGCCTTGCTATTAAAACTGCCCATCACCTTCTTAAGTATCAGGCCTCAGGAGCCTGCACTCCCACAGGCTACATCGTAGCTTTGTAAAAGTGGCCTTAGGGAGGAAGCCAAATCCCTGACTCTGAATTTTCAATATTCAGGGGAGGCTAAGTAGGACTATGGCCTTTTTATTTAATTACAACTGAAGCTACTCCTCAGTTAGCTTCTACCTTCATGAACGTATTGTGAAGTAATAATTCTGGTTTGTCTCATATGGAGCTCATTACCTGGGTAGGAAAAGGTAAAATCTTTTCTAACTTGGCTCAAAGCTCTCCCATGTGGACAGGTGCCAGTTTTGGCATTGACAGCACTGGATGCAGTCTACCAATCCTTTTTCCTTTAGCCAGAACAGAACAGAATACAGAAATGTAAGATTCATGGGTGAAAATATCAACTGAGTCAGGAACTGGAAGCTTGCTGAAAATAGATTAATTAAGCCTGGGTTTAATCTTAATACTTGCTGGTTACATCTAGTCTTTCAGAAACTTCAGCTATGTAGAAACAATTAAGATGATAGTTACGAGAGGTTTTAGGGTTTACAAATGTTAAACCAAACTGAGACAAATCAAAAGTGTTTATTTAGTGTAAAGTCAGAAATACAACATCTTTAAAATGTTCATAAGTTAAACGAAGGCCACAGTAGTGGGATGTAAAATGGCATATAGATGAAATGACTACTATATACACACTGATGGATAAAATACCACTATCCAATCTTACAATACTAAACCATGATTTTAAGATAACTTGATCTCGGGAAATTGCTGAAGTCTAACAAGCGCATGCTCTGTTACCACTTGATCTCCTACAGTGCAGATGGAGATGTGCAGTGATGTGGCTGGAATGCAATGCAATCTTTAGAATTCAAGTGCTTGGTGGGATTGTTGATTTTTTTTTTTAATGCTCAAACCCTGGACTAACCATGTGATCTCCTCTACCTGCTAGCAAGTCTTCAATGAATTTAGCATTCAAGATAGGCAGTAAAGTGAGAGAGTAGTCCACAGAAGATTCAAAATTATTGTTAATGTTTACAGGACCCCATGACACAAATAGTATCAGCCATTTGAGCCTTGGTGGGTAAAACTTTTTTCATCATCAGGTTTCTTGACTCAGACTTGTAAACAGCCCTCGAGACTGATCTATTAGTGCTGTGTTTGCAATCATTTGACTTTGACGCTCCAGTGAGTGCTGTACAGCCATTGTAAATGGGGAGAAATAGGAGACCTCTCCTTTGGGATGGGGGAACCTCACAATCTCAGCTTACACTTGATACACAGTAGTGCTTAGCTGCCAAGAAACTTGGGGTTTGAGAAGGATTTATTCTACTATTACATCCACTCATTCAGTTCGTGCAGCTTTATTTTATAGAATTCATCACAGCGAGGTTGAAAGAGATCCTTGAACTAGTGGTTTCCTTTTGTTAAAAGGTAAAGTATGATGGCTTCATTACCGAAGAGGTTCTAGGTAACATCCACAAATAAGACTGCAATGCTGCTGTATGGCAAGACGAAACAGATGCAACCGAGTACTGCTAAAACTTACATTGTCGTTTGTTTTCAGCTTCTGCTCTCCCTTAATACTGATTATGCTAGACGTGCTGCTTCTGTAGGCAGTACTCAAGACCTGTAATGAGGGCTGAGATCGTTTACAAACCCTGCTAACTGACGGCCAAGCCAGTAAAAAGCAAGGCATCTTGACACTAGGCATCACTTAGAGCAGCTCAGATTTGAGGGGCAAAAGCCACCCTTGTTCCGCTGTGGTTTTCTGCCTTAGATGTTTGCGTGCAGTGCCTCCAGAGGTCCTTCACAAGCTCAGGCGCTGGGGCAGGAAAACGGTTGCTCTAAGGCCTGAAGCAAAGACAAGTTTGGCACTTCAGGAGGAAAGTAAAAGGTGGCAAGGAATGACTTGTTCTCAGTTCCTCACTGCAGATTGTTCACAATGAGCGTGAGGAACACTGTTGACCACCTGTTTCTGTAAAGCTTATTACTCTGTTTTTTATTTAACTCCTCATCACACAACTGAAAAACTTCTGGAAGATCATACATTTTGATGCTGTCCCTGATCATCATTCTTTGAGGAAACAGAGTGAAAATGGTTTGAAGTGTACACCTCACAAACTACAACCACTCTGATGATACTGCATCAGTTTGGTAGTTCCCTCATTAAGTTGTTTATCCTTGGTCCTATTCCCTTACCCTCCTCGTTCCCAAAAAAACTTAAGTGTTTTTCTATATCTAAGCCCTGCAAATAATGTCATACCATTATTACTTCATAGAGATTCCTAACTGGTTTATAGGGTTTTGTTTAAAGTTGCTTTGCAGAGCTAAGGACAGTAATATATAGTAATCTAAATATATTTGAGGTGGAAAAGGTGATGCAATTAGACTTTGAATATTTTTTTCAAATGAGGTTTCAACACAATATAACTGTATTATTTTGCTAGTCAAGAAACTACCCCAAGACCTCAAAGAGTGCCAACAGACTTTTGTTTAACCTGACAAACTGAATCCAATTTTTAACAAGATATGCTCGTTTTTAAAACAAAGATGAAAGGTTAGTAAGTCTCTACACTACATTTGCACATTGCTTAATCTTAACAATACACAAACTTATGTCTCCTGTTCATGATAATGTTCCTAATTCTGTTTGTCACCAAAGTTTATAATCTTCAGGTATCCAGCAAAGCCACAAACTAAGGTACTTTAGCTCATGTAGCCTATGCCAATTAAAACAAAAAAAGACAGCAGCAATACAATGACATCATCTCTGAGTCAACCCTTACTTCCTTTTGCTTTTAGTGTCAGTTGTTTGGAAAACACTAGACGCTGACATCAGATTTTCTATATACTGTCCAAGAACTTGGTTTTCTGATTTCAGTTTCAAGTTTTCTTCCTTAACAGCATCTACTCGTGCTGAGAGATCTGCGAAGGTGACATTGTAAAAAAAAAATATTAGACACTATTACATACAACAAAAAATGTTCTATGTGCCTACATCAAACTATTCACACTTTTATGGCAATGTTTCCCATGTTAAGGGATTATAAAACCCTGTGCTACTCAAGTTTTATCTGAAGTCCTTTTTTCCTATACTATTTTGTAGTACAGTATTTTGACAAACTTGTTCCATGAACTTATGGTTTGTCTGTATCTCTCTTCTTGAATTTTTGAATTAAGCTATTGCAAACTAAATTATTTGGAAACAAAAGTTCAATGATGACCAGACTGAAAGATGTATGGCAACTAAGGAGCTTGGGAAAATTAGCTTTATCACGTCTTCTGCTTGATGCGTATTACGAGTCTCACATAAACATTATGTTGCATAAAGAGGCAAAAAAATAGTTGAGACCTTACTTATGTACGTTCAACTGCACAAGTGACATACTTCTGGATGCTTTGACTAAGGACAGAAAAGTAAGGTTCTCTTCTTTTGCTTATTATTGTGCACTTGTAAAAAATCTGATGTGTCAAACTGCTAACCTTCAAGTGTGTGCTGCAGTTCCAAAACTTGGTTAATAAGCCGTGTTTTCTCTTCTAATTCCACCTGATTTTCAGCCTCAACAGCTGCAATAAATCATATGAGTTTTAATACAACCTCTGTAACAGCTGGAAATTATATTAAGTAGAAAAAATAACAATGGAGCACGAGAACATTAAGAACTTATACCATCCATGTCGGCATTCATCATTGTAGAATAGGCTCTTTCCACTTTTGGAGGGAGTGTTCCTGAGAGATGCTCTGCTTAAAAGACGAAAAAGAGACAACACTGAGGCAACCGTTAATGTAACTGCATTTATATTTGTATTTTAGATACATTTCTCTAATTGCTGTTGAAAAGCCAGCACTTAAGCCTAAGGCAAAACAACATTTTTTTAACATTCTTTAATTACTTTCCCTAGAGCCTTATGTGGTACGTAAATAACAAGTGACTATGCTTCAGCTGACAAAAATAACTGATCTAGATTACTCTGTAGTGCATAAAATAACCCTGTGTTTCAATGATGCATTTGCTGCCTTCTCAGCGCCGATCTTTCTGGAAGTGGCTATTACAGAAGCAGAAGGGGCCCCTTCCCTTCATTTCCCTGGCCGCCCCTCTTCGCCGCTATCACGGGCAACCGTGTCACGGCCAGCGGGCCTGCAGGACGCAGGGACGCGCGTGTTTGCTTCGCGTCCCCCGCCACCCCACCTCCGCATCCCTGCCCCGCGCTGTGGGGCGGAACGGGAACGGTTAACGGCACCGCCCGGGAGAAGCGACAGCACTGCAGAGCGCTTCCGCGCAGGACCCTCCGGGGGCCGCCGGCACCTCCGCGGCCCTACCCGCGCAGCCCGCTCTACGCACTCCCCCCGCGACCGGACCGGCTCCGCGGCCTAGAGCATCCTCCCGACAGCCCCCCCGGGCCCGGCCGCTCCGCTCCGCCTCCTCACCTGGCGCCACGGCCGCCGCCTCCCTGCGGGCCGCGCCCCGCGCCCCGACCCGGCTGTGCGCCTCCCCGCTCTGCGCCTGCGCAGCCGCCTCGGCACCTGGCCCTGCGCGCGCACGAGGCCGCGCCCGCCCTAGCCAATGGGCGCGGCGGGGCGGGGCGGGGCGGGGGAGGAACCCCCGTCGGCCGCCCCCGCAGCGCGAGAGGTGCGCGTTTCGCGTCTGCCGGAGCGAGACCTGGCGCTGCTCGCGCGGCCGGTTGCCTGCAGCGGTGCAGGACCGCGCCGGGCGGGAAGCGGCTCCCGCGCGCACAACGGCCGGGCCTCGCGCCCCCTCCCCTCAGGCCGGTCCCCGCCCTGCCGCGAGCGGTGCAGGCGAGGCGGCTGAGGGGGTGCGGAGCCAGGGAGCCCTCTCGCGTCCGGGACGGCTTGTCCCGCCTCCCTCACGCGTTTTCTTAGTCGTACGCGGTCCTTTCCCCTTAAATCCCACTGAATTGTCGATAAAATAATGGAAGTAACCAGTAAGTACGCCCCTAAATTAATACCAGCGTTTTTCTGATAAATCCGTTCTGTGCTCATATACTAGTGCAGGTATTTAGAGCCGCGGTCCTCAACCAGGGGTTGCTTGCTCTGCGTTGTGTTCAGAAGAAATTAGGAAAAGGCAGGTGTTTTCCAGTGTGTAACTCCTTCAGCTGTAGGTAGGTTGGCAAAGCCTGAGGAAAGCTAGAGAAAACCGAGCGTGTGCGTGTGGTTGTAGTTAACTCTCAGGTGCTCGTACCTGGAGCTCAGGAGATTCCCTGCCAGAGTCCAGCAGGGTTTACCTGCTCAAACTGCTTCTGGCAGATCGATAAGCCACCTGCACAGCAGCGTCCAGATTAAGAAACCTGTGATTTCGCTCCTTGCTTCTGGGTCTTACAGCATTAGCGATCACATCACACAGAAACCTTAGGTAACTTGGCATAGTTGCTCTCATCTAGTAGCTCTAAAGCAATACTCCTGTTTCTGTGTTCTTTCCCTGAGGGTGATAACCCTTACAGAACATGCTGCACAGGGTGCTTGCTCCCTTTGGACCTCACAGGACAGTCTATGAACCACAGTAAAGACAACATGCTGGACCTGAGTGAATTTCAGGGGCTTCACTAAAGTGACTGCACTGGATAACCTGTAGTATCTTTATAGGTACTACATAGCTTGAACCATAGTTGCAGTGAAATACATCCATATTTGTATGTTGCAGGAATATATAGTTATAAATAATTTGATGCTGTGTAAATAGGAAGATAAAGGCATTTGGGAAGTCTGCCCTCTACTGTATTTTTAATACACTTCAGAAAGTATGCATTTCTAGTATCTACATCTTCTGAGTGCTTCCACAATATTATTAGCATCGTGTTAGTAACTTTTTTTAACCTTGCAATCAGATAAATTCAGATTAGACTGAATTCTGGTCAAGTTATGAAAACATATTTTTAATTAGAGTCCTGCAGTCTGTTTGTAGTGGAAAATGACCCTGTTATTTTCAGTTCCATTAGCTGGTTTACTTAAAAGTATATCACCTTCTCTACAAAAGGCATTTTTAACCCAATAATCCTCCTTAATCCCTGCAAGCAGTCCTCTCAGGTGGTAGCTGGGCTTTAGGAGCTTGTTAGTAACTCCCCTTGTTGCTGTTTTTAAAATGACAGGTGCTTCTCACCTTGTTATGATCTTGTTTGCTGCACTTGCTATGTGGCAAGCCACAGGTTCTCTTAATTCTTTCTAGCAAGACAGTCTCCAGCACTTTGATTAATGGGGAAAAACTATGACCAGAGTCTGCAGTTGGATACAGATGGATGGAAAGCTTGTTTACCTGAAGAAGAACTTGCTGTGTTTTATACTATTAAGGGGAGGGAGGGTGGTGGGGAATGATTGCAGAAATTCCACTTTGCTTGCTGCATTACATTTGCAGTTTATTGTCTAAACTATCCCAAAATGAGCCAAGTGGCAAAATCCTTGACATTAAATGATGAGGCAGAATGGAAACCAGATATACTGGCTCCTATGCTGTCATAGCCAAAACAGAGTAGTAATGGCAAGAGTTGCTGGTTTACCTACTGTTTCCATTTTTGGTACATATACTGTTGAGGGTTCATTCTACTTTGCACGGTTGCGGTTTCCGACTGTAGTATTTCCTTTTGATTCTTAACTCTGATGTTTGAGCTTGAGCACCAGGCTGAAACTCCTTTTCAGAAGCCAACCTGTGTGAGGTTTTTTGGGTTTTCTTTAGAGAAAATTGTCTTTATCTGAGCCTCCGCCATTAGCACTGCGGAGGGGCAGTCAGCAGAGAACTGATGGTGTCTTTAGTCTACATAGTGCTGTGTGTTACTAGGTTAGTGTTAAACGGTTGCACAGATGCTTCCTTAGGTTTGCACCCCAGTATACTCAGACATACTGGATCTCACACAATGCATTTTCCTACTGTAAGTGCTCAATATGAATCCCTTACCCTAGTATCTGAGATCGTGCAGCTGGCCAGTGCTCCTGAGCTCCAACGTTTAGAAACTGTTTCTGTGTGACCTGCCTATGTCCCAACTCTATCATGGCAAAATCCATGCACGTTACTGTTTTTTCTTTGCCTGTCCTTCATCTCTTGATTTCCGAGGGCAGTATACCTAAGTGCTGAGCCAGCAGGGAGCAACCCCACTGCGCACAACCCAGGGATCAAGACTGTTGGATTGATGCCACCAGGTGCAAATTCCAGAGAGAACACCTAGCTCATCTTGCTTTCCCTTAAAAAGTTTTGGCTTCCTAACCCTCCCTCCATTTTCCAGTGCAAAGAAGCCAACCCCAGGATTCTAAATATTTGGTGCATTACGAGATACAAACAAACAACACAAACCCAACACACCACAGAAAAAACCTCACAGCCCAAAGTATTTTTATGAGAAATCAACCAAAACAACAGAAGATTAGCTTGTCACATGACTTACCTGTTTGTTTTTCAAATTCCTTACCTCACCTGTCTTGCATTGGGTAATATATCATCAGTGACAGTTGTTGTGCACTTTACATTTGAAGCTTTGGGGGATTTAGAGTATATCCCAAACAATAAGATTCCTTTCATAATGCAGAGTGTGTCCCAGGGAAGGCACACCTATGCATACATGTAGAGTAACCAAATAGTACCTTGCATTTTAGGGGTGTGCTTGGTGTCCCCTTTGACTGGAGTAGGCCAATTCAAGCCCTGATACAACAGTTCTTTCTTTTATCAGCCTGTAGTATTTTGATAACTTGTATGATAGAAAGTGTCATTTCTTTGTTCTTTAAGTTGTTAGAAGGGCAAGTCTTGCCTGGGGACTGTTCCTATGAGAACCTGAAACAATCCTCCTAAAGAATGGCTTCTGCTTGACAGAGATCTGACAGCATTTACTTCTCTGTGGTTTCCCCACTCACTGGGAGGAGCAAAATTAATGGGGTAAATACTAATTACATGCAAGTGTGAGCAAATCAGTCAACTTTGCTATGTGGCTGTTTACTTTGAGTCTTTAGACCATGTAGCAGAAGGCTGAAAGACTGGGCACAACCTCTGTTCACAGAGCTTTTTTTTTACTTTTGTTTACAAACCTACTGTGTCCTACTTTAGAGAACATATACCTTATCAAGAAAATTAAATAATATTCATAAATGCTGGAAATTGATTGCTTTCTCCTGTGGAGCAGCATAACAACTCTGCAATTTAAAAGAAGAAATAAGAAGATTCTCTTTATTACTGGAAATTCTTGAACACTGCCCTAAGTAATGTTCCACTGTTTGGTTTATTAAACTGTTTTTATGCTACATGCTAAATCACTTCAGGTAAGTGGATTTTCTGACTGAAGAGTTATAAAGAGACCTTGTAATTTTTAACAATGTGTTGGAGCTCCTGAAGTCAAAACTGACTTGGATATAACTAAGAACAGGTGCTAATCCCTTTCTTATTAATTAATTTTATATTTTCTAAGGCATTTGCTTAAAGCAGGGGAGGCATTTGTAATGTCATCATCTATATTAAATGTATAGGAACAACAGGTTTCACTTTACAAATGCCATTATCTATACTTACTTGTATCCTAAGTTCCAATTAAGCTTTCCTAAAACTAGCTGATGTTGTGGGCAAAAGGAATTAATTTATTCAGTTTTGCTGAAAGAGCACTTTTTACTCAAAGTAGCAACAATCTCCCTAGGATATAAAGCATCACTAATAGTTTACCTGAATGCATCTATGTGTACAGTTACAAAACTATAGGAGATAATTTTATTGCTCTGGACTCAGATTCTAAGTCACTGCTGCTAATGACAAATGTTTTCAGATGTTTTATTTCTAAAACTCTGGTGTACATCCTGTTTTTTCCATGGTATGCAGTGCAAACCAACAAGCCTTTCACTTCCTTTTTGGCAACGTTACAGGCACCAGAGGTGCCTGTGTAAGCTGACTGATGACAGAGGCTTCACTGTTCACCACTAGAATAGAAATGTATTCTCCTTTTCATTAACAGAAGAAGGCATTGTACATATTTCTGAGATGAGTTTCCTATTTGAACTGTGCTCTTTTCTCCTTTAACTAATTATTGCCACAAAGAAAAAGACAAAAAGGAATACAAATGGCTTAATTTTTTTTCTTAGCAACAGTAGCTCACCAGACCCCTTACGTCAAATCTTCATCATTTTGTTTCTCTGTGGAAATGACAGACTCTGAGAAGTTTTGTTCAAGTGATGTTGCTTTACACCAGAATTCTTTGCAATTCTTGTTACTCTTTTTGAGTAACCTCAAAAGGCTTTTGTAGCCTTGTGCACATCCTTGTGCAAATTTACAAATACAGACTTCTGTCAAATGCAGAATTTGAGTAGTTCTTTGTTTGCACTTTTCCCAACCAAATAAAATTGTACAAAATGAGCAGCTATTTTGGCTTACGGTGGTCTAACTATTGTCTGTGTCCTTACTTATTATGTGTGTTTTGGTAATGCCTTAGGCCCTGAATGAGACTGGGACCTCATCAGATGACGTAACCTGTGAGCATACAGTTGGGGGAAAAAAAAAAATCAATCTCTTTAGCAAATCTACAAAAAGAAAGCCTTAGAAAGTCATATTTTCTCTTTAACCCTGAAGAGGCCTGCCTTCTAACGTAATTGCATCCTATATTTTGCAAGATTGTGCATGAGTGCAGATGTTCTCATTTCTACTCTGACTACTAAAATGAATTTTTAAATAGACTGAGCAACTGAACTCTTTGCAGCTTTAGGCTATGAATACCAACATATATGACATAATGTTGGGCTGTTAACAGTTTGATCCTCCTTGTAATCATCTACTATAGGTTTGTCACCAAATTTTGTGAAAGACTTTTTAGCAAGGTTCCTTAAAGCTTTACTGGTAACTTAATGAGATGAAAAACTGTTTTGCCTTTCTGTAAGTTAGGCCTAAACGTTTAGAGGCTTGTATCTGCTTTTTGAAAAGAGGGGTTAATGTGAGAAATGTAGTCCTTAATGTTGGCTTTCTGGAAAGTGTATTTGAAAAAAAAAAAGAGTAAGAGAACTTTTAGGTTCTTTACAATGAAGAAAGAGAGCCTTGATTTACTTATAGAACATTGGTCAGAAGAACAATACAGAAATTTTTGCAGCTGTAGGGCATGATCTCACTGTTTTGTTTTATCTTTGGTTTAATTTCCTCTGGTTTTGTTTGAGTAGGTAATTTTTTTCATCAAGTGCTATGAGTTTCTAAATCAAAGGGTATTAAAGGTGAAAATATTTTCACAAATGCTGTTAATGAATGCTTTCCCTGATTTCATATGCTTTTGATATTGCTATTAAATTACTTACCGAGAAGTTTCTATCTTGCTACCATTTTGTGTTCATCTTGATTTACATAGAAGTGATTTATTTTTAATACCTCTGTACTTAACAAATAGAGAAACGCTGTTGTTTTGAAAGAGCAACAGCTATTAAATATTCCTGCACTGCACGCAGTTAATCAGGCTCAGTAACCCCTGTTGCTTTGCCACAATGGCTTTTCACTGTACTAAAGAAACTTTGATATGAAGACTGTATTCTGATTATACTTCAAATTGTACATATATAGCATGTTGGTCTACTTGTCTGTTTAGTATCTCTTCCAGTACATTTTAAGAAATAGGGGAAGCCTTATGCAATTACAAACATACTAGAGTTCATTAAACCCAGTGCATCTTTGTGATCCTACTTAAAATTTAATTATGGAACACTTGCTTGTAAAACATCAGGTCATCCTCAGGCAAAGTCCACTTACGATCTTCATATTGCAAGTCTAGTTTTCTTATTCCTTGCTTGAACTTGCTGTTGTCCATCCTAAGGAATCTTTTTTTTCTCTCACCATGTAAAACTTTTATCCTCCCTGCTCTTCTGGAATTAATGTTCTTCTCCAGCCTTACAGTTACAGCTGTGTTCTGTTAGTTTCTGTGCTCCAGAGTTACTTAATTAGTGTTAACTTCAGCTGGGAGAGCTAATGAAAACTGTTTCCTACAAAGTATATGATAGTCTCCTCCTAGTTTAGGAGTAGGTTAAGAATTTTATTATACCTTTCTAGCCTCCAGGTATTGCCCTCTGGCAGAACAAATGGACCAGGGTTGTCGTGTTCACCATGAATCTTACTATGTTCTCCCTCTATGCCTTCAAGCTAAAAGCTTGCCTGAAAATGTCACTTATTTCCAGTTACTCTGAATTTCTCTCTCTACTTTTGCATGACTGTTCCCACCTCTCACTACTAGGAGAAAAGTTCTGATGTTGGTAGCAGATCTTGCATAAAGTCTAATTTATGGTCCTCTTTGTGTTGTGAACATGAGCTTTCTTTGACCTTGGGTGTGTTACTGCAGTCAAGAATCTAGTAAATTTAAGTGCTCAGTTTCTGAGGTGCAGCAGAGTCTTATTTGCACTGTTGCTGAGCAGCTGCTTTTATATCAGTGACATCTGTCAGGGCTTGGCATTGGTGAGTATACTTTGGTATCTGGTGCCAGTTGGTGCTTGAATAAGAGAGTTTTTAACTTTGTGCCTCTGTTTTCTCACGTGTATTAACATTTTCCATGCTGCAAGGGTGCTGAGTATAGAGTAACAGAGGAGGCTAGTGGGTGTTTGCCTTCTAAAGCAAGCAACCTGACATCTTCCACAGGCTAAGCAAGCAGTATGGCAAAACCACCCATGCAGAATTGTGGAGTCATTCCTAACTCAGCTACTTCTGGATGCCTTGTCACTGTATGCTGCCCCTCATCTGTTCTTGCCTTGTTATCAGCTGTGCAGCAAGTCATGAAACAGTGTCATAGGAGACCTTTCCTGTACTGTTCTCCACCTTGCTCCAGAGAAAGTCAGATTCACTCTCAGGAGAACCCTTCATTACTGCACAACTTGGGCCAATGTCTGCCAGTTTATCTTATTGTAAATAGTTCAGGTCAACCCCATCTTGATGTTGTTAGGCTATATGCTGTATAAATGAGGTGCATTCAAACATCTAGTTCAGCACCATCACACTAATACAAAATTGCTAGGAAACTGTGTTCTAAAAATAAGATGAACTCCATGTTGTGTTTTTTTTTCAATATAGGAGGTAAAGATAGCATGTATAATATTATTCTGTACTGTAAAAAAAAAAAGGGGGGGAGAGGGAGAATAGGACTTGTATTAATCATTAATAAGCAATCCATATTTCTAGCTAGTGTAAATTATCACAGCTCTATGGCAGCCATGCTGACATGATCAAGTCAATACTCTGGCCATACCTTTCTAAATAATTTATTATCAATTCATATTAACTCACTTCATTTTTCTAGTGTGTAGAACTATCCTGCTTCCCATTCCAAATAATTTTTATTCCATAAGCTACAAGAGGGGAGAGAGAAGGGGGAGGCAGACTTTGCTTTATAGTTTCTTTTAAAACAATTAAATGCTTAATATTGGGGATTTAAATGGATCAGCTTATTGCCATTAACAATTAATTTGCATTGCTTTTTGTGAGCTCTCATTAGAGTATGTCAAAGAGATTATAATTCCACATTCAGGAGGAAAGGCAAGCATTACCTGTATTTTCTTTGATTGTAGTAACTACTGAGTTAACGTTTCTGTAACTTTTTCTTTCTAAACAGTGAAAGGCTATATGTGCTCAGATAACAAACATATATCACCATATGCTATTATGTGAAAACTGTGGTAGCCTCCATACCCCAAAATCTCAATTTGTAACTAATCACAAGGCTTATTCAGCTACACTAGAAGAGTTTACTTGCGAGCATTGGCTAAAAATACATTGTACCTGGTAATTAGGATCTACAGATTCGTGTGTTCACCCAATACTATTATTCAGCCCATGAAATTTGTAGTGTATCAGTAGATTACTGTAGTTTCTTACCTGAATCATCTGCCAAAGAAATGTTGGTGAAAGTGCTATCCTCCTCATCCAAAGGTAATTCCATTTTGCTTCCTTTTTTTCAAAGTTTTTGAGACGTGCATTAAGCATGGCAGTTGTCAGCCATTTTTCAGTGTGCACGTGACTTCTCTGGTTAAATCTTTAATGAGTCCAACGCACAGGTGTTATGGGATACCCTTGGCAACTACACACGTCTTACTCTGTGTGGTATCTCATCTGAACCTTGAGCTCTTTCCCGGAAGTTGTTAAGCTAGAAGGTTTCTGTGTTCTAACTGCTTTGGCAGAGACGTGCTGAGTAAACACTGTTATTGCAGACTCTTTCTGTGAAAGAATTGTGTATTCACCCTCATTGGTTTTCTTGTGGTGGTGGTTGTTCTTGATTTTTCTCTAAGGCCATGTATGGTTTTTTTGTTGGAGGGTTTTTTGATACAGAAATGAGGGAAAGTAACTTAGTCTTCAAAAAATATTATTTACAGTTCAAGCAAATGCAATGGATGGATTTGGGAGCAGTGAATTTAAAATGTAATCTTCAAATACTTTGGAATGTGAGTAATTTTACTTACATGAACAGTTGCATCAAAACCAATCTGGTAATGTGAACAAGTGAAGTTCTATAAGTGAACGTGTGACATTCTGTGATAGTAGATGAGAGGAAGGAAGAGAAATCGAGTTCAAAGAAAACCTCACTTTCGTCATCTTGTTTTGCTTCTTAAAGAAAATTGGACATAGTTTGAACATATAAACTAGAAATTCACCTAAAACTAGTTACTTCTTTAGAAATAGCTTTCTTTTGTACTCCTGGAATAGAATGTTTTCTTGCAATTAATTTAAAAGTATAAATGGCCCTGGTCTTGATTAAAGACAGTATAGTGAATACCGAAACCACTTCATTTTCAGGGGGTTGCATGTTCAGAATCTACCCATCTTTTAATTTTTTAATTTATATTCAGAAAAAGGCTGTAAGTTCAGGATATTGACAAATATTTTTTTCTTAATTGTAATTAGGAACCTCTCTGAAGTCTCACTAAAAATTGAATCTTGGTTTTGTGAATCACGGTCCAACTATAGAATGAGATAGTTCTCAGAATTTACAGTTTGCCTTTCGCGCTTTTAGACATAATCTTGATTTGTACTCCTGAGACAGCTTCCCTGTACAAAGGTAAATGCATGTATCTTTGCAGGATAAAGGGCCTAAGACACTAAGCATCAGAATTGGTGCACCTTACAGAAATTATAAATGTAATGCTGCTGTTTTTTTTCTTTAGATCCTTTAACTGCTTAGTTTTATTTAAGCTTTTCTGTTGGTGTCAGTGAAGTTACTGACAGCTGCCTTCAGAGATGACTGAAAACGAAGCACATCTTGCATTTTCAGAATTGTGTTGAGAGTTACTCGTTTTTGCTTCACATTGATCAGAATTAGTTCAAAATTTACCTTATTGGTCTTGAGTAGTCTGTGTAAAGAGACCTACTGGTTTCATTCCAAATCCTTCAGTATCACAAGGCGGGGGAGGGGAGGGAGTGTCTGGGTCAGTTGGGTTTTATTTCTTCTTTCAGTGATGCAACAGCATCACTTCAAAGCTAGGATGATGATAAAGCTAGAAAACATTTTGATCTTTTGTCTTTATTATGTCTTTTATTGTTCTCAGACATGTTATATACAGTAGAAGCATTTCAACAACTCAGTTTGGAAGGGCAGATCCTAAAAACACATGCAATTATATAATCTGCTACCTCTGAATTTTGTATAATCATATGTCTGTGGAACAAACGGTTTTATCTTGTCTGAACTGTGTAGCCCTCATCTAAAAGGTTTAATTAACTCTTCTTGCCTGTGTCAATATTGTTCTATTATATGGGCCATATGGGTTCCCTCTGGTAGATACAATTTCCATGTAAATGATTAGCTGGTTTTTTGTTTTTTGGGTTTTTTTAGGCAGACTCTGACAGTAGCTCAGTGAATATGGATATTGTGCAGTTGTTACTCATGTCTAGATCAAAGCCATTAGTAAAAGTGATGCAGAGTAAAAGCTGTATTTTAATAAAAGCCAATAAGAAAGACTCCTCAGGGTGAAGGAGAGTATGATGCAGGGAAGAATTTGGCTGCCTCATGTGAGGTGTACCGATCCCTGCAACTTCTGGAGTCAGGCTCTTGCCTTTGTGCCAAGTGCATTCCACTCCATGTAGCACCAAGGAGCAGGTTACCAGAGGAGTTATTCTTCCTGCCCTACAGAGTCAAGGCTCCAAGGCTCGAAATTAAGGCTGCTCTGCAAGTGTTTTAGGGCTCATTAAAGCTCCCTTTGAAAGAAAGGCCTTGGGACAGATTGCTTGCTTTGTTTCCTCTATCAGTGCCTCTACCTCTGAGGAAGGAGAGAGCAGAAAGTATAGATAGGTGTGTTTGGGTGCATGTATCATCTAGTTATATGCACGTGTATAAAAACAAAGACCAACGTGGGACTCTGGAGTTGCACTGTTTTACAGAAGGCCTTTGCTTTTCATAAGGGACCTGGGAATCAGTTAGGTTTGTGGGAGACCTACGCAGTTTGTTCATTGAAATGGAGACGCATTTACCAACAGAGAGAGGGATGGGGTTTAACTAAGAGGACTTTACAGACGTGATCTTGTTTATTTCTTGCCCAAAAGATTTTTCATATTTAAACATATACCTGTGTTCTATAATTTTAAAGGCACTGTAGAATTATATCTGTAGCTTGTTTGCTTTTGTCAGTGCTGTGGTGAGAAACATTTTCTTTGGCGGTGGCCTGATATTTTATTAGTGAAATAAGGTATTTGGGTAAGAGATGCCATGTAAATGTGAAGTAGAAGGACCCATTTCTTGCTGTCATCATGTTTGTTTTATAAGGAAGAACAGAAAGGAGCAACAGCAGACAGAGGAATTCTAACCTGCTTAGAAGAAAGCTGCATAATAGAATTAACTGTCAGAGCACAATGAGTTTAGCTATTTCCATGTGTGAATTATTTTCACTGGAGTAATGGGCATTAATGCAAAAGTTAATTTGGTTATAAAATATCAGTTCATCTTTCTGAGGGTTTCATTACTAAGTTGAACAGAGGTTGTGGAGTACCTAGCAGCTGTCTGGCTGCCTTTTAAAATAGGCGGCATAGGTAGGAGAAATGTGGGGACAGCCTCTCCTATAGCCACCCCTGTGAGCCTTTTGTTTGACTTTATAACAATAGCATCAGTTGATGTAGCCACGTGCTAGCCCAGTTTTGATGAGTACCGATAACAAGCACATTAGCAGATTGCTGTCTGGATATGATGGTCATGACAGCAGTAGATAAATACCCAAGAATGTCTTCCGGTTTGGTACTGAAATGATTCTCCAAGCTCAGGATTTTGTAGTTGGTCAGGCAACTTTGTGTCAAGTACGCAATTACTGAAGAGTTTAGGTCCTTAGATTTAAAACACTGGAGCTAAACCTGCCTGGTAGTAGGTTCACATGTAACTATTTCCTAATTAAAATGATTTAATAGCAACCTGAAAAGGAAGTTGGCTCAGAGTTAAGTACAGATGTATGGAACGTTTTAGCTAAACCACAGCATGTGCTGTGACTATTTATACTAACAGCATAACAGTGCTTATAGCGTGGTTGAGGCGACTTCAATACCACTCAATTTTTGTAGGGTTCAGCCTTGCACTTATGAGCTGAGCTACAACATCAAAACGTTCAACAGCCCTTTTCACCTGCTTCCCTGGTTTCCTGTTACAGTACTAATTTGTTATCTCTGGGACTCCACAGCTGCAGTGCCTTTTGGAAACACTTTTCAGTGGCTCTGTTTCAAATATTTTTCTAACTTGGAAAGGCAAGAGGGAAGAGTGGGGTCGGAGACAGGAGCTAAGTCAGTTGAGAGATGTTTCTGCTGTTGGCACCACCTGGCAAAACCTCACTGACCTCTTGTTCCAAAGGTATAATTGTATAGAGGTGCCTGATGTTGTTCTGATACTTTCTGAGTATCAAAAACAGAAAAGATTATTTTTTTTGTCAAGTCAGAAAAACACTCAAGTAAGAGAAAGTTTCTGTTAGTTTCAAAAAGTACTGGGACAGAGTCAGAATCCTCTGAGTAGGTTAGATCCTTGTTGCAACACAGGTGTAATGGCTGATCTTCCATCAGGTTGCACTGTACAATCTTAGTGCATTCATCTGCTTTTGTTATACAGTGGTTTGATCAAAAGTTCAATCTGAAGACAGGTTTTGCCAATGTGGATGTATATGATGTAAGCAACACTATATTAAGTAAGCCACTAAAGGATTCTGAAATAGAAAAACTGTTTTGCATTCTTAGGAGATATTGTATCCTTCTGCTTTTAGTCAATACATTTGAAAACAAACCAAAAAATATTCCTTTTGATTTGTATTTTTTTCAAGTAAGACAATGAGCTCTGAGTACAGAGTAGAATCCAGCTCTGACTGTACAATTGGGTAATATACATTTGTATAAATTTGCCAGTACTTTCTAGCATATAACAAAGTGGAATTAATTTTCTTGCACAAAACATTATAAAAATGCATCCAATGTATCAGTTTCACACTGTATATAAAATGCAGCATTTTAAAAATATGTGCCTTGTTAGGAAATGACAGCTGCCAGTGCATTTCTGTTTTAATGAACTTTGACAGAAAGGAACTGTGGCATGTGTGTAGGACATGCTAATAAAGCAGTAATCGTGCTAGTAAATTCATAGGATGTTCAAAGCTAGTCTGACTGACACTGTATGACAGTAACCTACTTGCAGAACAACAGTTTACTAAGGTGGTGACAGAAGTGTATTGTGTCATTCGCAGATTTAACCTGTAGACCAAGGTATATTTATACTTGTCAATAAGTCTCCTAGGTGTATATTCTCTTCCTCCGCTTCCCTCATTGCTCACCACTTACCAATTTAAGATACTTCCAGGCCACATTGTGGCTGAGATAGTGTATCTCAAAATTTGCAAGACTTTGAAGGCATGTTATGCAAATGACCATCATTATTTGCAAATGATGCTTCTGAAGCTGCATCCAAAACCAGCCACCTGGAAACCATCCACAACAATTGCCCACTTACATTTGTAGCCACTCACTTATTACATTTAATTTTGATAAATGCATACATATTGTTCTTTTCTGCATGAGTAGGGTGTTTTTTTTAATTTGGATCTGAACCTCTGCTGTCTGAAAATGAGTGACTTATTCATAACATCTGGTATGTATGTCTTAAAATAGATCCACTTTCCTTCACACTTGTCCATTCTACTCTCAGATTTCCTGTCATGCGTCTGTCTAGACTTGGAGAACATTTGCCTGCTAAATTAAAAAAAAAAAAAAAATACTGCTTCAGACTACTTCAAATACTCCTTAAAGTTTAATTCTATTATGATTCCTGTAAAACCAGACAGTGACTGGGCAATGGGTGAGCCTATCTATATTTTACTAGTGTGTTCTCTTCCATTTTCCGCTCCTTTCTCTTTCATCTAATATATCTTCTCATAATTCTTAACTAGGTGATTCGGCATGTGCAGCAGAACAGGACTCTTCACTGGACTTTGGAATGATCAATCTGCTTTTCCCTTTGAATGAAAGCCCATTCTGTTTCACTCCATTGATCTATAATTCTAGAGATGGCAGTAATTCAAGAACAGCATTGGCTCAATTTCTACATCTCTAATAATTTTTCATTGTGTTCATTAAAGATACTGGGAAATTATTGGTTAGCTCACTGGAGAGTACCAGTGTAGAAAATGACAAGACACCATTTATTCCTTTCATCACTCTATAGTCATACTAAATGTTTTCTCCATCTCTTTGTAATACAGGGATGCAGAGAGTTTGGCAGTGCGTACCCTGTCCCAGGGTACGTGTTCCTTATGCATTTGACAGTGTTCTCTAATGTGTCTGACCCCTAGCATCCTTCTAATGTGAATGTGACCAGTTAGGACATAGCAACTCCTCCTCCTTCTTGGTCCTTCCTAGAGCCCTCCAGGTCTGTCACCAGCTAACCTGTGTGGTTCTTCTGTTCCACAGTGCAGTTAAATGCAAAACACTTCAGATTTTAAATGTGTAGTCATTAAAATTGTCATTGTTAAATGGATGGGGGAGGTTTAATCAAATCAAAGTTTGTTGATTAACCAACAGTTAAATTATTGCATTATTAATAGACTTTACTTTGCAAGAGGATTGCAAAAATGGGTGGCTCTCAATGTGACCATAGAAGCTTCCTGCCTAACAGTTCAGATATTGAGATAGCTAGTTCGGGTAATTCAGCAGTCTAGCTCTAGCAACACAGATTTCAGTGCTGGCTTCAGAATTACTGCTAGCTTCAGGGGCAGAGTAAGTTAGCTTTCGTGAGCTCTGTGCTGCAGTGGCAAGATGGATACTGGTACGCAGTCCAACGGTATGTCAGCCCACCAGCTGACACCATTCTTCTGTGTCTTCTCTGTGAATCTTAGCACTTAAGAGAGAAAAATAGGGGAGATATTTTAAAGTATTTTGCCATTTCAAACCTTTTTTGAAAAATCAAATGTGATCTCTTCATGACCTGAATTCTGCCTAGCTTGGGCTTGATCAGCTTCATTTCAAGTACTGACTGGGATGCCTGCTGTTGCTACAGGCTTTGAAAGGGAGGGTCATGCCGAACTGCATGCACTGCTTTTGTATACTTTTGCACCAAGGGAGTTTTTCTTTCACAGGGTATTTTGGCTTGTTCATAGCTCTGTAGTGTGCAACTGGTGAAGAGGACTGCATCCAGAGTACCAGGCAGAATTCTAAAATCTTGACGGTTTATTAGCTAAAACAAACTTGGCACTTGTCACTTTCTCTGCTGCTGCCTGCCCTGTGGTCTGTCACCTATCTGAAATGCTCACCAAAGTGCCTAAACAGGGTGCTGCACTTTGCCTGCTGAGCTGCCAGTGGAGCACTCTGCAGAATAAGGTGTCAGTCAGTCAGCAGTCAGATACTAAAAGGCTGGCAATGAGAAAGACAAAGTCTATGCATGTATATAAGCCCTATACTTTAATAAATATTATTGACATTTGCGTATGGATGCACCATTTGAAGGTCTTGCATTTTCTGTTGTCATATACCTGGTTTCTAGAACTCTGAGAAATCCCCAGTGGAATGTAATCATGTGACATGTTTGCTCAATCATTTGTGTCTTGCTTATTCTTGGATGTTGTCTATTTAAGCTGCAGCTATGCTGTCTTTTCTTTAGCACAAGTCTCCCAGAAGGTTATTGCTGATGGCATCTGTGGCCAAAGCTAGTCTGGAGAGATGAATTATTTAAGGTGACTAATGCTTTTAGTGGAGTTGATGATCAATAATGCTTATAATAATACAATAGCAGAGAAATCTCAGTTGGGAGAGACCTCATGTTTCTGGAGGAGGAAGGGATCTTTGGGTACATTTTTGCCCCTATAAAATGGGCTATTTCCCAGTGCCTTTAATAGAATTGTGCCCAGATCTTAGCTTTATCATGACTCTTACAATAGTTTGTGTTTCCTTAAAAAAAAAATAAAAAAAAATCTTGGACTATGTGAGAATCTTTTTTTTTTTTTTTTTTTTAAATGCAAGACTTGTGATAAGGAATGAAAGCTTAAAAGAATGATACCTGTGAACCCTGGCAGAAGCTGAACACAAATGAGAAGTATTTGAATGTATTAAGGAAAAATCCTGTTACTTTAAATCTAATTCCTTGAGTCATAACACTTAAATGGTGGAGGACTTTGTTCTCATATCTCACTTTATAAAAATGTTTTATCAGGATGTTTTGTTTTTTTTTTTTTTTAATTCAGGAGTTTTAAAAAAAGTTTTGATACTGTGGAAGTTATTACAAGGTATTATCTCGAGTGAGGGTTTCCAGTTTTGATTTGGGACAGCTGAAAGTAGAAGGGGGAAAGAGAAAACAATAAGTGTGTAGTGAACAAACTCAATTTCCAAGCCAAGTAAACTATTTAAGAAGGAAAGAATGAAGCTGTGACAGTAATGCCAAACCCAAAGATTCAAAAATGCTACTCTGTAAATGGTTCAACCTCAAAAAATAATAAATATTGGGAGTGTTTTATTAGCCTTTGCATTCTTTAGCCATGAGCATTAATGTTTCTAACATCTCTTCAGGCCCAAGCAAAACTCTTTTTTTTTTTTTTTTTTTAAATAGAGCATCAAAGCTAAGATGTTATGAAAGTATATCAGTTCAAGAGCTGAGATTGGAAGAAATATACTATTATGTTAACACAGTCCAGGGTAAAATTGCAAGAGTTGTAACAATGTCTCATTTAGTGAGAACCAGCTGCAAGGTCCATGCAACAGTAACAGTACATATTGTATGTGAATGTCTGTTATCAAAAAATTCACCAAAAGCTAAGAAACAGGCTGCTCTCAGATATTGCCAGTCTAGTGATGGAATTATCTGGCATGAGCCAAAAAGTGACTAGGTGAAGTAGCAGCAAGAAGTCTTCCTCCATCTGTGCCCCAGTTGAAGTTTCTGTATAACATGGGGTAGACCTGAAAGCTGTTTTCTTGTAGTGAAAAGCCAGGGACAATGGCAGTAACGGCATCTGTTAGCTTCCTGTGCTGTTGTGTCTCCTTTGTTTCACTGGAAAAGGTGCAGTTTTACCCACTGAGGAGAATGAAGAATTGCTTTTTAATTATACTGTCATGAGTTTTGTCCTTTGGGAATGAAATGCAGTAACTTCAGACGTAGCATCTAGTGGAACAATTTCAGACAGAAAGTGAAGATTGAGTCTGCATGTACAAGAAATTAATGGATAGAACAGCTTTCCTAAGATCCATGAATCCTTTGTAAAAAAAAGGCTTATTAGTTCTCTACATCCAGCTAGTGTATGAAGTGCCAGATCCTAAGATGACTACTCAGTTTCTCCTTTGACAAACTCTCTGGAAGAATCGTGGTTAAAAGAACAACAACAAAAACCCCACCTAAGCAACCTCTCAGAATGTGACTCTTAACAGTACTTTTCTCATTAGTCAGATCAAACTGTCAGAGGGTGTACTTGCCTTAAAAAGGGAAAAAGCAGCATTTTTTTTCTTAATATTCTTTTCACAGAAGGTCCCCTTCATCATTGATTTTCCAAATAGACTTCAGTCCCTCTGCTTTTATTAGTTCCCAGTGGAGCGGTAGTTCCACACTCCAGCAGCAGTGTTCTGAATCAACAGCCAGTCTTCAGTGATGAGTTTGACATTCATTAATGCTGATTATTCATGCTCTGTGTGTTGTATACTTTGTGTGTGTATGGAAACCAGATCTCTATGGCTATTTTGTTTGATTAGCTGAGAGCGCTACCTACGTGTTTTCTAAAATCTGTTGGTTTGTATGCAAATTGTCCTCTCTACTGAAAGCAGGGAAGATATTGCCAAGCCATTTTGCAATGTCCCTAAATGTGGGGACATTTCTAGTGTCTAGAAGTGTGCTTATTGTCATTCAGAGTGGGGCTGGGTCCAGGGACTACTGCATAAAGTGTTAAATTTAATAAATATTTCCATCTCTAGGTCCAAGGCAAATATGGCATGAGATGTGTGGGGTTTGAGGGTGATAACTTTTAGATAAGATTTTAAACTATTATTATTTTTGCTAAATTTTGATCACTTATAGTTGCTCTGATTTCTAATTTTGTTAATTATGGTTTATCTAGCTTCAGTCTTTCACCTGATGTTTAATGACCTTACATAAGCTGTATCTATTTACATCTAGAAATAGCAGGCAAAAATTCTGTTACTTTTCAGGTATGTCTACAACTTTGTAAAAATTACTAAAATCATTCTCAGTCTCTTACAAAAGCAAACCAGCAAGCTCACGTTTGTTTTAAACTATGGTACAATTGTTCTCTAGTATTTTAGAACAAAATGTGGCCTGTGGTTTGCAAGGTCTCTTCCAAGAGGGACCTTACAAAGGAATCAACTAAAGGATGCAATATCAGACTTCACTCCTCCAGAAGAGATTTTCCTGCTATATTCTGAACAGAAGAGCATTGATGTCTGATCCAAAGGAGGGCAGTGTTTTCTTTTTTTTTAAAGGGAAGTGTTTCTTTCAGTTTGTTTGAAAAAGAAGTCTGATCAAGAGACTTTTCAAGCTGTTTTTTTTTAATTGAAGTCGCTGTGACAGTTGTTGCTTGGGTCAGCAGAGAGCATGGTCAGCTTCCAATTACCAGCAGCTAACACAGAAATACATTTTACTAAATCATTGCCCTGATACAGTTATTGATTTTAAATTATGGATGAGGCAATCAGTATTTTCATATGCTCACAGAGCAGCTCACAAAGGTGAGTTAAGCTAACACATTCTGCAACGTGGTAGTGGCATACTAGGAATGCATCTATCATCGGTTACTACAGACTAGTTTGGGAAAGTCCAAGGGTAGTTTAGTTGCATTTCATTCTGCTAAATATACCTAATATTTATGTAAAGTTTCTGTAAGTATTATTAATTTTTTTTTTTTCAGAATGTATTTCTGAGTAGACTAGAAAGTGGAACTAAAAAAACCTATTAAAGCTCCTGGTTTTGGAGGGAATATTTGCTTGATTCTAGGAGTGCCAGAGTAATAAAACTCGGCAACGAATTCTTACACATGCAGACCAAGGAAGTCAAACCTCAGCATTTCTAGTTCTGCTTTTTGTTGTTGTTCATCCCTAATTTTAGTACTTTCATGCTGTGAATCTATTATCCACAGCACACATCCCTAATTTAAATCAGTTTTGTGTGATGATGCTCAAGTAAGAAATGCAATTTACACACAGATTCCAAAAGTTAGGCCTTGGGATAGATTAATAAATAATAGGAATTCAAGCTCTTCTGGTGGCTAAGCAATAAGCATAGCAGCTAAGAAGGTGTTACTCCAATGATGGTAGGACACAAAAAGCCAAGTTTCTGTGTAAAGCCGTGATCATTTACTTGCTGTAGTGCACTAGTGTCACTGAGTCACATCAAGAGCACGCATTACTCACAAGAGGTAATTTAGTGGAGATGCACACACTCACTTTCTCCCTCGGTCTGTCTCAGTGTGTACATTGAGGCAAAACATTCAACATCCAACAACTCCTTGTCTTTATATCCATACTCATGGTAAAGTTGTTACAGTTGCATGTAGATCATCACTGTTTGTTCACGTTGGATCACTATGTACAGGACTGCACTGTGGTGCAGGCTTGAGGCAACCTAGCGGCTATTTTCCAGTAGCTCAAGTGTGTGGCCATTTGTTAAAGATGGGGTAAGTAATGTACAAATCTCTTAAATTTTAACATAGTTTTCCTGTGACCTCTTTTAGGGGGCCATGCACCTTCTTTGTATGCTGGCAGTTATACTCTATGGACATTCACTAGCTGGGTATTACATGTAATGTAGCAATAGGACTTATCTTTTAGAAATAATTTTAGTGATATTTGGAGTCTTATGTCAAGTCACTTTGGACAGTGTAATTAAAAGGGTCCTTTTTACAATTTTCTTCCTTTTCTGGAAAAGCAGTAGTATGATAAAGTTAATATTATATCTGGTAAGAGTGTGTTTAGAACAGAGCTCAGTAACCGGACTGATTTATGTTAGAGAGGCACCCTTTCTAACTTGGCACAGTAGCTCAGTAAGAGAAAGGCCTGCTGAAGAACACTGGATACTTCTGCTTGTTCTCGGTGGTTTGAGAATGGGCAATGGCAACGGAAGATTAGTGATAGCTGGGGAGATATGTCTTGGAAAGCCACACAACATTTCATCTGAGAAAAGAAAGAAGAATGCTGAAGTTAGAAAGAGGTTTGAAAAGAACTCATGTGGATTTACAGAACTTTGGTACAATTTCTGTGATGGGAAACATTTGTTTTGTAGGTCTTCCAAAGCTTATTGAGAAATGTCAGTTGACTTTGAATTGATTCCTGAACTAATATACACCTTAGTAGGTAAGATGTGAAGTCATGGACAAAGCAATATGTTTAGTAGCTGGCTAGTTTCTTCCTGTAGCAAAAGATAAAACTGATGAATAAAGAACACAGGTGATATTAAAAAGTTGCATAAACTTTAAAGAACATTAGAAACACGCAAGAAGGTGTAGTCATGCAGCATGCTTTCTTTTGAGCATAAATAGTCAAGAGACAATCGTTAATTCTCTTTGTACAATAGAGCTCTTTCCAGAGTGGGCTTTTGAATAGAATTGTGGAAATAATAATAAGCAGCAAATTCAATATGAATGTCTAAAACCAAGATTTGAGATTTTATCTATGTGATATTTTCCTAAATGTACCCAAACTAGATAGTTAAAAATCACAAAAAAGAGAAGCTGTATTGATATCATTGATGATCTCCCATACCTCAAACTCTACCGGTTTTATTCAGATTTCATCATTTTGTACAAGGTGCTTTACAAAACAAGCTGATACTGTGATCCCCATTTAACAGAAAGGGATAGAGAGAATGCCTCCTTAAGATGAAGTCTGGCAGCAGAACTGGCAACTTATCGTGAGTTTCCTGTGTCCGAGTCAGTACTAAATCTATTATGAAACATATTCTCAGAAGAAATAGTATTTCTGAGGAGAGATTAGAGCAATTTTATGGCTTTACCTTGGCAAAGCCTCATGCTTCTGGTTATTTGGACTAAGTAAATAGCAAGGATGGAGGAGAGTTATATGGAGTGGTATGAAAGAAGTAAAGGGATGAAATTTAAAGGGATGAAATTTAATTCACATCAGGTTGTTTTGACTACAGAACAACTGTGGTCAGGTTATAACAAGTGTGTAAACCTGCTGGATCACCAGAAACTCTAAGAACCAGGCTGGATAAAATGCTAGGAAGCATGCTTTTGGGGAGAGCTGGACTGGGTTGCATAACTGGGTGTATTAAATTCATTCATGTGGAACAAAGAATAAAGAAAATCTCTGCAGATGGACAGGTGAGATGCTTACCTCAAATACTTGAACTCATGAGACATGGGGGGGGGGTGGGTGGGTGGGTGTAATGCTGAGTTTCCCCATACCATAGTTGCCTTCATAGTAAAACTTACCTCTGGATTTAAGCTGGAGTGCAGTAATTTTTGAGGTTCTTGCTTACAACTATGCCAACAGCCCTGACAAAGTGCTTTTTCCTAATTTTTTAACTCTAAAATATTTTTTGTTTCTGTTAAAATATATTTTCAATAACATTTTGCCAGAAATGCTACCTAGAAATATGATGTTGTCCTTTAGAAATGAGAGAGTGTACCAGCACAATTTACATAGATGTAGTCCTCCCTCCTTACAAATATGACTCGAGCTTACTGGCAGCTCCTCAGGCTCTGCCCTGCAGAATTGTCTCAAAGAAACTGTGAACCTCTTTAGTTTCATTATTGTTCATGTTTATGTTGTGTACCTGATCCTTAGCCACAGATGAGGAGTTCACTACATTTGATGCTGTACAAGTACAGAACAAAAAGATCACTGCTCCAAAGAGTTTGCAATTAAGACAAACTAAAAAGAGAAGGAAACATGAGGAAATAGTGGTATAATGCTGGCAATGTGCCAGGCAGTATTTTCAGCACACTGCCAGTCTGACTATTGTCAAAGCTTTTCTTTAGGTCATCAATGGAAAGAGGGTTCTGAGGGGAACTGTGGAGAAAGATAATAGGGTAATATTGCCAATATGTTGCAACTATATTTAGGGATCTCCTGATCACCAAGGGAAGCATGGCAGAAAGCTCAGGAATGTAACAATTAGGCATGCAACCTTGCATCACAGCGTGGTCAGAATGGAGCATCTCAATAAGGCACAAGAAGATGAGGGAGGAAGAGAACTGGGAAGCCTTAGGAGTCAAAATGAGTGACTTGAGTTTGTAGTAGAGAAGCAGCTGCTATTTGAAAACTGCAAGGAGAGAGATGGCCTAGTCAAAAGAATAAGCTAAGAGAAATCATCTTTGCAGTTGTATTTTGAATGAAATAAGACAGACAAGATTGCATCTGTCAAGGCCAAAGAGAAGGATGTTGTGGTAAGCAAGATGAGAATCAGAGTTTCAGCTGTGTGGATGGATAAGAAAAGTCATGGCTTTGATATGTTGTACAGAAAGAATGTACCAGATACACAGGTAGTCTGCTTGTGCTGAACAAATTAACTTCTAATGGAAAGTACAGGTCATCTGTCTCAAGCAGGTGTTTATTAAAACGGTTATCAAACTGTTCATTTGAGAGGAAGTGGGAGGAAGGGTGAAAAGACAGATGAAAGAGGTAAACAGTAAACTGTAACAAGGTTTTTCAAAGCACTGCTTTCATATGGCAGCATACTGCAGCCAGAGTCTGTCTGCATAAGTCTGATTGTAAGGTCAAAGTCGGTCTTTTTCTTCACTGTTTCAGTGCTGCTCAAATTGGCCACCTTGGTACTGTAACCTTGCATAAGTGTTGTGTGTCCACCCTTACAGGTGATGATTCTTAAAAGGTAAACTGAAACATAAGGGCCTGCAGGACTCAATAAATACACCGCTGTCTCACACACCAGCAGAGCAGCTGACTGGGCTTAAATTATGAACCTAGCCCTGTTTACTGGTTTATGGGTTTTCACCAGCCCTGCGTTGCACTGACAGTAACCACTTACTAGTCAAGTTTGACTTGATTCTCCTTCCTTAACTGATAACAATGTTTGGGTCTTTAAGTGTTATTTGCTGAAAGATGGCATTAGCTGGAGTAACAAGTTCATAATTTTCTCCCAGTTCATTCAGAAATAAACCAGTTTGTTAGAGTTAAGACTACAGACAGAATCTGGCAAACAAGTGGCCACAGAATTTGCTATTCTCTGGAAATTCTAAGGGTGAAAATTGCACCTTTTGTTCTTCTTCTGTTTAGTCCCTGGAATAAAGCTTTATTGTATATTAATTTATATGGTTAAAAAGATACGTAATTCTGTCTCAGTATTATACTTCACAGATAAAAAAATTAAATCATAGCTGAGTCATTACCATGTTATGTTATCAGGGATCTTTCTCATATGTTCCCCAAACAATCTTTTCTATGGATTAAAATGTTAGTTTGTGTGAAGGCTAGCTTGTAGCTCAAAGAACTTTCTTGCAATACTTTCCCATGCAATCTTGTTGAGAGTTAATGTGAGGGAAGGATGCTGGCTGCTCCAGAGAAGACGATGTATTGATAGCTACTCCTTTTACTTGGTTGGATGATGAAAATAAATCTGTAATTCGTAAAAATTGCAGTTGCGTGTATTGAGGTTTTAGAAATACAAGAGAACAATGTCGAGACCTGGGAACCTTTTGGGTAGAGTGACTTAGCTACTTAAAAAAATGAAAAAAAAAAAAAAAGGCATCAGGTTTGTTGTACAGGGAAGCAAGACATGGTTCTGAATAAAAGTGTCACTCCTGTTCTTGAAGAGCACTATGCGATATAAGGAGAGGAAGGAGTACAGAGAGAGCTGCATGGTGACACATGAAGGAGTTAGGGGTGGAAAATAGTGATGTCAGTTGTATTCTGAGTTATTTCAGTCACTTCAGCACAGTCTTTCAGCTACAATGTTTTCCTAACAGTGAGGTACCTGCTGTTGCTTCTAACTTCTGTGGCACGATGGCATCATGCCTGGCATCTTGCAGTCCTCTTTCCAGGAAACAGTTTGACAACTGAACCTATCACAGAGACTAGTAGTTCTGTGTCCTTTTACAGGAAATTTCCAGTTTTCCCAGGACATGTTCAATTTTTCTGGTTGTTATCATTTCTAGCATCTGCTGCTGAAAGGTATTAGCTTAGGGAACAAAAGAGTACAGGTCTTGAAAACTAACTTTAATAAATGCCCATGACTGCGTCGTGAAACTTAAAGACATTTTCTCACTCTTGTGCTGCCTTTATGAGGAGTTCTGTATATACACATTGCTCCCCAAATGTAGATGGATAATTTTCAAAAGAGATAGATGGGAGTCATTCAGGCTGACTAAATTGAGTAAAATGATGGTGTTTGATTCTCTCGTTCCCACAACAGGGACAAACAACCTTTTGCCTCATGTTACTTACACTGTTGTTCATGGCAGTCAGGGAAATCCGTAACCCATGTGATTTCATGTGAGGAAAGACTGCCCTGGAAGGCCTACTCAGTCACTGTCTGCAGAACACTTCTTGGCTTTCAGAAGTCCTATCTGCTGCAATAACGTGGTGTCCTGTTTAAAGGTTTATAACTTTTTCTCTGTTTAGGATGCTCAAAAATCATCTAACTTGCTATGTAAGGTTCTAGATGACATGATACCTCTCTTCTGTTAACACTATCTGGTTAAGATTTCACAATCCGAGGAGGCAGACAAGGTCTTCTGCAATCATTAGAGAAATTAAAATTCCTTTCCTGTCAATTGTGTTACAGCAGAACAATGCGCTGTTCTGAATTATCTTCCAGAATCTCAAGATCCTATATTTTGCCTAGGTAGCTTATGGAAGGAAAAAATATTAAACATTCCTCAGGTGAAATAATGTTTGTTTGGTTAATATAATCTACTTCTTCTTGAGTGGCACATTAATTTCAGCCATAGTTCCAACACTACTTGAGAAATTTGAATAACATTTAACTCTTATGTTATCTTGGGGTCATTTTATACCTGGGTCTCATAATTCAATAAAAATTTCAATAGGAATAGCAATTACAAATGTACTTGAATTACAGCTTCCACTTTGTGAAGTTACTGGAACAGGCATCCCTCAGGAACAAGGATTTGCTATTTGTTACTCATTACCAGAGAGATGTTCCTCTTTTACCTAAAGAACTTAAAAACATTCCCACACATGCATTATAAATATGTGTTGGTTTATTGCCCGTTAAAGCACTCAGCGTATATTGTTACAGCACAATTGTTTGCCTACAGAAACATAGTACAAAAATGTGATTGTTGTTATTGAACATATAGTAAGGTCTGTGTGTCAAAATGTGGGTTGGACCAATGTTGAGCACTTTTGAAAATCCAGTTTGAACTTAGTTATTCCTTCTCATGTCTATAGTATTTGCTTCTTTTGCCCGGAAGTGTCAAAACATGTTCGGGAGTCTCCCTTCCACTGCCTGGTCTATGCTCTAAAAATACAGTTTGGTTACAAAATAACTCATTTCCCCTCTCTAAGATGACAGGCCAGCTGTTTCCAGAGATGCACAATCTCTTGCACTGAATGACATTTAACCCATGGAAAAATGACCTTTTTTTATGATCAATATTCACCTATGATTTAAAAAAAAAAAAAAAAAATTAAAGAGGTGCATCAGTTGTTGTTCTGTTTTGGTTTTTCCAGTACTGATCGTAGGATGGAGTAACACTGATATTCACAAAACAGTAATTTGGATGCAGCTTTTCAATAGGCACACACAATGTGGATCTCTGGATTTGTTATACACACGTGTTCAAGTCCTTAAGAGCTAGTACAAAGAGGAAACAAAAACATCAGTGTGCTTGCTTGTTGAAATGTTCCCTAAGTTTTTCAACTGTTTCTGCATTCAGGGGGACATTGTCATAGCTGATAACCTTCTGCAAACATGAGTACAGCAGATGAATTATTTATGTCCTGCTTTGTTTGGCGTAACAGTAATAAGGCTAATTGTGTAATAATATAATGATTTGCTTTAAGACCTGTTTTGGGCAGAGGGGAACACTCATGACATCCTATGCTTGCCTTCAAAGTCTATGTATTTAAGTCTGTTAGTTCCAATTAGTCCTGTTAATTTCAGAAAAACCTGGTGAGGTGGCCCAGTCTCTCCCATCTTCTGCGGCAATGAAGTTTTGGGAGAGGAGCAGCACCCCTTATCCTCTCAGGTGGTGAATGTTCACTTGTTAACAATAGTTCTAGTTCACACAGCAGTACATGGGGTTATTTCTTCCTCTTTAGTTTTCATGCTTCCTCTTTAGTTTAATTTATTTAGGCAACAGAATAAAAGGAGCTTGAAGACCATGCTGTTGAGTGGAAATGAATGATCAGAGATGAAAGATCTGGATCGTAGGCAAGTAGCAAATTTCTCGAGGGATCAGTTCTTTCCCCATTCCTTTCAATTGTATCCCACTTGACTTAAGGGCAGTACTTGTGCCAAAAAATACCCTGAAACCTCAGCATTATTCCCTTTGCTGTCAAGCTGTTCAAAGCAAGAGCAGTTGTTCTTTACTCTGATTGTGATTCAGCATCAAATGAGAAAAGTAGTTTCTGCTTCTCTCGTCCCACCTCCATCCTGGCAGATAAGGAATAGCCCAAGATTTTTTCCCCTCAGTCTACAGTCTGCCAGGCCCTTGGGTGCTCTTTTAAACCCACCCCAAAGTCATGATCCAGTTCGATTGAAGCTGGAGAGATCAGAGAATGGGCAGGTAGAATGAGAAGTTATACTCCATGCAAAGATGTTTGGTATCTATTTTAGCAGCGCTACTTCTGCTGGTGTAAACTGTAGTGTTAGCCTACTGCTGACTGTTACAGGTCTTTGTTGTCTTGCTAGAGTCATGGTGGCAAATGTTTTTGTTTCTTTTCTTTTAATCTGTGCTACTGTGGAAGAGGAATGCTTCCTAGAGATTGAGAGATTTGGAAATTAGAACAGAAATTCAAACTGTATCCCTGAAAAAAAAATCCAGTATATGTATAAGTTTGGGCAAGGTCATTAATGGGCTTTGTGCTCTTTTCCTTTTCTCCTATTACCTATCTAGCTCATCTGTTTAGACTCTTAGGCCTTCTCTGAAGAACTGTTTGTTACTGCGTATTTGTACAATACCAGTTTTAGTTGGGGTTAATCTATCCTGTTACTGATCTCTGTTCTCATTTAATGTTCAGTTGCTTTCCTGTTTCAGTACTTATCAAATACTCACTTGAATTTGTTTAAAAAAATCTTTACATTTTCAAGAGAATATCTTAAGTTTTGATTATCATATATTAATAAAGTTTGAGTATGCTTTTCTTCAGTATCTCATTTTCTTGACAATAGACAACAGACTTTGTTTTAAAAGATAGGTGTCTGTTATAATTTTGAGGGCTATAGCATAATACTGTAAATCAGACTTTTCCTGGAAAGGATCTATACATTATTGTGTCACTGTCAGATTTTCAAGAAATGTAGAAAAAGCCACCTACTTGCACACATTTTCCATTTGTTTATGTTTAGATTGTGTCATTTTTTGGTACTTTAAAATTAAATTGAACTGAGTGGTTATTCTTTTTGGGTATAGATTGTAAATTTTCAGACCCCTGATCTTTTGATTTAGTATTTCAAAGTACAAAATAGAAGCCTACCTAGCTGCTTATCCAAAGATGTGGGCTGCCTGCATCCTGAATCTAATGTTGCCGATGACTTTCCTAATTATCTTCTGCATTCCCTCCTGAGTAACATACAGTGTTCATCAGCATGTTTTCACCATCCAGGAATTTGTGTGCTTCCTCATTCTGTTGCATAGTCTTTTTTTCTTTCTCCGGATGATCTTTTTTAGAATGGATGTTTCTCTGTTTTACAAGATCCTGATCTGCTTACAACATGCAACCCAACTAGCTGTGTTGTTAAAGATACAGTGATTCTAACTTGTTTTCAACCTACCTCTGGAGACTAGTTTTGGAAGATAAGTAATGGTATCTTGATTTCTTTTCACCGTTCATATTCTAAACAGAAAAAAATAGGAATTTTTCCTCAAGGTGAAGTTTCCCCAAACTGGAAAGGTTATAGATCAACATAAGTGGATGATTGTGTGTACCAATCTAGCGGAATATTTAGTTATATTGAAGCTGATCTTATTATGGCTTGGTATTACAAAGAACAGTAGGAGGATGTTGTCTCTTGTTAGCTGTTGGCTTTAGTAGGTTATGGTGACTTCTGTTTTTTGTTGAACTACATAAATTAGGTCTTCATCTATGGGGGAGCATTCAGAAAGTTCTTAGGTAGAATTGTTTACATTTGTTTAAAAAAAAAAAAAATCTACACTCTGTAGAGGCAGACAAGCAAGGAGAGCAGTGCAGAAGTTTCTGTCAAAGTGTCTATTTGAGTGCCTACTGAGGAGAAAAGCTATTTAAACCACAGGATTTTGTTGATGCAGAAGAAATGGGTGAAGATTGGAAATGAAGAAGTTATTGTTAGTTTGAGCACAGAGTTTTGGTTTGACAGCATTTTTGTGCTCACTTAGAAACCTGCTATAGAGGGTACAAGGCAAAGAAAAGCATCTAAGTGAAGAACATTTACTCTATAGAAAATTTGTCTTGGATCCTATGGCTCTTTTTAAGAGACAAACAGATATGACTTTTGCTCTAGATTTGTTTACCAATTATTAATGCTTCAGTAGTCCGTAGCCTTGGTACTAACTGTTGATCAGTGTACCTTTGGCCACTGGAGATCATGGCAGCTCAAATCAAAGTAGTGAGTTCATTCTGATCACTGTATGCTAGGACACTGAAATACTTTGGCTTATTTTCTCTGAATAATGTTCCTCTTATTTCCTTGGAAATAACAACAGGTGGGGTACATAATCTGCTACCATCTTTGATAAAACAATTTTCTTTTCAAACAAATTATGCCTATGAGAATGGTTTAAACGTGTGGAACATGCATTACTTTTATTTCACTTATTTTTATTCGTAACATCTACTCAAATATATTCTGATCACACTGAAGTTATTTATGCTTATGTAAGTAACAAAAGAAGACTTGCACATTTACAAAGGAAGCGTGATAACTTGGTAACTTTACAATTTGCTTTTGTTATTTTATTTGCCTGCCTGTGACTTTCACATGAGCAGCATGCTTCTAAAACACTTACTTGCAGATGTCACTTTAAATATTATTTTCCAAGAGTTTATTTTTCTTAGAAAACAGATGTCTGCAATTATCTTCTTTGACCTTCGAGACTTATCAAAGTCAAATAGGTAATCATCCAATCAGATGGGCTATCATTATCAGAAGAAAAGTAATTATAATCTGAATATGTTTGAACATGATTATTACAAGCCCTAAACAGTTACACTTCTGATTGGGGCAGAACTAAAGACATTATCACTTCATAATTCACATGATGTAACTTCACTTATCCTTGTAATTTTGGAATATGAAGAGCTAAATTTACTGAACAGTGTAGTTCTTCAAACTTGAAAAAAAAATGTAATACCCTCTCTAAAGCCAGAAGAAGGATCCTCAACATCTTTATACTGAAATTAAGGAAAACCGTATTTAAGAACATAAGAACCAAAACACAGTATTAGAGAAATCTCTAAAAGGGCTGAGGAGTACACCATGTATTTGTGTATGAAAATGCACTTGGAAGGAAATGTTTAACTACTCTGGATCCAATTTATCAAAGCACTGAGAGTCTCCTTGGCTCTAAGCATTGCTATCATCAGCTCTGTGTCTCCTGGGATGAGGCCCAAGGCTAGTCCATCTCCTTCAGTGCATATCTTGTCGTACTTAGGGGAGTGGGAGTTGAAGTATCCTTTGCTGAGCACAGCCTGAAAGGCATAGCAAGTACTTGAGCTGTCCTTGGCTGAGATCAGTGACGTGATGGCCATGCTGCTCCGGAGGCGCTGGCAAGTTCACTATGGACTGAAACCCACTGAGGCAGGAGCTGCTGCTGTGGGAGATGAAATTACAGCTGCTGTAACCCCTCTAAGTACAGCTGCAGGGAAAGATGGAAGCAGATTTTAATCTCATTCATGGCAGTTTTGAAAATCGTGCAGATAGGGGAAATTTGTTCTTTAAAATGGGAAATTGTAGTAATGTGAAAAAATGCAGTGAAACAGGAAAAAATGTTGATAATTGGAGGATGGAGCAAAGAAGGGGAGAAGGAGAATTCTTAAATATCCAGGGTTACCCATGGTAGATATTTTGATTGCTGGGATGAGGTGCTTTTACCTGATCTGACAGGTAAAAGCACAAAGCTCAGAAGTTACACTAACTTCATAGTGAGAGAAAAAATTATTTTAAAAGAAGAATCCTGAAGGGATTGTACCTTCTGAAGTTTGTGTGGGTCTGAACACCAATGTGATTGTGTTCAGTTGCTGAATATTCCTGCCCTGCAAGAAATAACTGTGATGATTGACCACAAATTGTGACCTAGCAGAGCTAGTACCAGCTGATAGAAAAATGCTCATCAGAAGATAAAGATTCTGCTTAGTGTATTTCAGCACTATGCTGTATGCTCAAATGAGGTGGAACAGAATAGTCTGAGAACTTCTGCTTAGGAATTAGAATGTTTTTCCCCAACATGACAAAGACACAAGTTCTGTTATACTGATCCTGCACAAAATGGGTGTGTGGAGTAAGCACTGGCTAATTAAGCCATTTCAAAATAGGGCAGAAGCTTTTCAGATCACCGGGGAAATCTGTTGGAATAATCTAACTGCACTGTTGGCCATTTCTTGGGCCTTGCACGTACTTGGGAAAAATTATCAGCATTAGATTCTCCCTGGACCACTTGAAAATCAAATCATTTTGAAAGATGAAGAAATAGATTCTTTCACAGCAGGATACGGCCTGTGGCAATATGAATGGGTTTTGGGTTTTTGCTTAAGACATGCTTCGTGGCTTCATAGAGACTCAGAAGGGGTCTTTTTACACCTAGGAGATGTCTTAGTGCTTACCACACCTTTGAAGAGGAATCGATACTCTCACTGATGATTTAGAATAACCTGAAGGCTACCAATCTGTAATTAAAGCAAAAGAAGTGGCAGTTATTCTGTAAGAGAGAAACTACTTTAGTCATAATGAGTGAGACAAGAATTTGCTTGGAGGAAGGGGGGTCAGGAGGGTGGAAATTCTGCAGAGCTATCTAACTCCCCCAAAACTCACAGGTCTGCAAATTTTTAAAGGGCTCCATTCCCATTACAGAAGGTTTATCTGTAAGCTTACCCATATTTCAAAACCACTGCATAGGCTGGATGAAAAAGGGAAACCATTCCAGGAGTCAACAGCATGATTTAACATTTTGCAGAACTGAAAAGGGAGTTTGTGGATCTTTCAGCTCCCCCATGTTTCAGAGTCCTTTTGATGTTGGACTCCACTTTCAAACCTTACCGGCTGACATAGAGACACGAATGATGTTGCTAGCTTGCTACAGGAGAGATCTAAACTCTCCATGGAGAAATTACTTCCACTATCTGAAATGTACAGCAGTGATTAAACCTACAGAACTTTTCCACCAGTAGCTGTATGAAGGAAAGTTTGTAGGCAGGAGATGAAGTGCATCACTGTGATGAGGACTTTGAATTCAGGAGTTCTCAGGACATGCTGTCGCATGACTGGAAAATTAGTGTTGTGACGTTGCTGCTGTGCTTAAGTCTAGGCATAAGCAAAATAATGCTGCTGGTGTCTGTAGACAGTGTTGCAAGTGGTTTGTTATCTTTCCATGCAGGAGGGCAGGGAACTGGCTGTTCTGTGAAAAACGTGGCTGCTGATAAAAGCAGGGTTGTCATTTTTTCCTCCTTGCTTGTCAGAAGTGGAAATATCCTCGTCCCCTAGAAGGAGGAACACAGAGACCAGAATTAGTCTCTAGTGCAGTTAAAAGCTTCCATGATACTAGAATAATGCATGAGTTGCAATTTTAGTTTCTAGTAATGAATTAGAACAGAATGTTCATATTCTAGTCTGGCCACTCCACATCAGAGATGAACTAGAAACACCATCTCCTGATTTGATAAAAGAAAATTGGGAGAGAAATAATAATAATAATAAAAAAAAGCTCTAGAGTGACTTGGACAAGATGAAAATCTATTTGAGTTTTTGTCATGAAAATGTTCTGATAAAAATTGGGTAAATCATTCCTTGAGTCAGTTGTTGAATTGCTTGGTTTTTTTCCTTGCTGGGCTAAGTCACTCTCAGAACTGACATTTGGGACCCAGCCGGGGAGTATGTCTGATATCCCAGCCAGTCACAGATGAAATTATTGGGCATCCAAACCCATGTTTTGCTTGGGCCTCATGGAATTAGTTCCTTTTAGCAGTAAGAGAAGTGACATAGTAGAAGCTGTTACCTGTGGTAGCATGATCTTCATGGTGAAGAACTGTGGAAACTCCAACGCACATGATGAGAGATTTCTCTGTTGCTGATTGCTAATGTAGAGTCTAAGGCATTGAACTAGACATGTGAGTGACTGTATTTCAGAAGCAGAAAGTGAGCTAGTTAGAGCACAGGATTGATTAAAAGGCAGGCAAGGATTTCTGAACAACTGTTTTTTGTTTCTAGTACATTCAGAGAATCACAATTTTATATATATATTTGTAGCAGAGAAATCTGTCTTGCCAAAGAAACATTCAACTTGTATCATCATGTTGCTCTTGCAGTGGCTTTATGAAGCAATATATTGTGGTTTGGCCCAGGGTAAAGGGGCAGAATGTGCTTAATCAACCAGCTTCCTCTGGTTTATTTTTCTGAATTTGCAGTGATCTTGAATTTGTTTTACTAATGATATCACTTAAGAAGTGCAACCTGGTATAAGCTTGGTGAGTGAGATATTTTCAGGATTTATCCCAGGATTGCTAAAAGATTCAATCAGTAAAGCTCGGCTGTTCCTTCTAACTTCTTTCCTGTCTATACATCAGTTTACTTCAAAGACAGTCTGTAAAATTCTTGGGTGATAAGGTGTCTCCCCAGACATCTCACTCTTCACAAACAACTGAAAGCCATGTTAACAATTTATTATATCATGAAGAATTCCCTTCTGCACTATCCATTTTCCAGCGACTTAATTCCTTGATCAAGATAGTCAAAACTAGATGGGACATCTCCTTTCAAAAACGCATTCATAAATTCTTCTTACATCATCTTTACAGAGTTTCTTGAGCTGAAAAAAAAAATCTATTTTACAGTTTTATTACCCTTCAGCAATTAAAACAGTGCCTTAAGACAACTTTCTAATTGTTGATTATTTCCCTTTTGTCTTATTCAGAGCTTTTCCACATTTCTTTCAAGACCATAAATATTTAGATTAAGAAAGAAAACATTTGGGTTATGATTGAGTGGGTGGAAATTATTTTACTGACAGTTCTTAATTATTCTTTCTTTATTTATTTATTGTTAACAAGCTCAATACCTGTTCCTACCTTTCAGGCATTTTAAATGTCCTTAATGTACAATTTATTCTCTTCCTTCTTGCTTTTAATTTATTGAATTAAATCACAGAAGTCTTTTTGCAAAGACTCACCTTGACAACTCATTGCAGCCTGTGGCTTTTGTTACTGTTCTGCCTCACTCCATGCCCATAAATTCATTTACCTGAACTGAGCTTCATCTTGCTGGAGGAATCAGTCTTTCCTTTCCTTCAATTTCATTGTCTTACTTGATGGGTTACAGCTGCTTACCAAGGATTTTTTTCCACAAAAAGATATTTTAATCTGGTCTGAAAGATTCCACTGTTTTTATCATCTTCCCTGGTTCTTCTTGCCCCCAGAGCTACTTGTGACCAAACATTTCCTTTCGGAAGAGGGAGTCCTGGGCATATCGGGAAAGTGACTTTAGAGATTTACTAGAAATAGCACTATAATTAGAAGTGACTCCTGTTTTGAATATATTATACTACAGGTGGCTGCTGAACTTCTCTATATGGTCTATTCTCTGAACTACTTACATTACAAGTTATGCAAATGAAATAACTGATATCCCCTTTTTTTTTTTTTTTTTTTTTTTTAATGTTAACAGTTTGGAGCCCTGAGCTGTGACAGCACATTGCTGTTTGTAGACAGCCAAGTGTATTCATGGAGCTCAGCTAATTGAATAATAAAACTACTATGTGTCTCCCACTTCAAAAGCATTCATTCCTTGGAGCCAGTGGCATCTGCCTCAGAGAGCCAACCCTTACAAGCAAGTAGTAGGGCTTGAAGTGTCTGGATAGTGCACATGTTGTCCTCTTAACTTAGAATAATGTAATGTCTTTAACTTAAAATAATCTAAAATTCAAACTGAAATTTAGATTCACCAACAATGGAATTCCTACAGAATTATTTAATCACCAAGAGAATAGTATTCCATGCTGGAAATTTTCAGCAGCTAAAAGCAGCAGAAATGTTGTGAGCTAACTTCTCTGGAGAAAATTACTTGGAGAACATTGAGGATACAGGTTTCCAGGGATGTTGCACATATATATGGTTATATGTTGGTGTAAGTTAAAACAGAATTTGCCCTACAGTTTTTGTAATATAACTCTTATACAAAACAATTGGTGTTCTCCGAGAAAGTTACTTTTGAGTTCTTATTTACCATACGTTTACTTCTCTTCAGGGTTTTCTTATGAACTACCTAACCTAATCTTGAAACATGTCCTTCAAAAAAATTAAGCCCCTTTCCCCTTTCATTCCTCTATTGTCTATCCTGTTTCCATTTCTTTCTTGGAACTTAGCCCACTGTAATTGTGCATAAAACATAGATAGTCTACTTCCATGAGAATCTTAAATTAGGGGTCCCTTTACATTTGTGTTGGTCAGATTATGAATGCAATTATCACCCCCACTTGCTGGGATTTTTGTTCAAATCATGGATTGCTCTGAGTGACAAACTGACTTCCTCTTGGATGAAATTAAGTCAGTTGGGCACCAGGACCACACTTCAATATACTCTAAACACTAATGGGCATTCAGTCTATAGAATCAACCAGAACTAGTGTTCTGCCCAGACCAGGGAGAGACAGAGAGGGTGCAGGATTCTTTCTGGATCTCAATAAGAAAGACCTGACAACAAATGGCTGAATAAAAGAGCTGTTTTAATAAGGTAGAATAAAAAGAAGACTATAGAGAGTAAATCTTATGCCCTTCAGATGCTGGGAACCCCACATTTGTGCATCTGGAGGAACCCTGGATGGATTTCTCCCATGGCATGCTGCATAGATTCTGTCTGTGGAGAGGTTCTTCCCGCTCATGCCATGGTGCCTCTTCTGTTGTGGACCAGGCAGAACCACATACCTTCTCCTGACAGGCTGGGATGTTATCTCTATTACAACATCCACCAGCACACAGCACAGGCTGGCATGGGGCACTCCATCATTACTGAGGCTGCTCATGCTAATGTACAGGCTTCTCAAGCCTGAAGTACAAGGCCCAAAAGAGCAGACATGGCTTGCTGAAGATCACTGATTCCTTGAATATAGTGCCTTCTGCAAGGCTCCAACACAGCTACTACAAAGTAAAAATGCTTGGAAATGTGTATGAGGTAGCTGTCGGATTCTTAGTGCCAAATCTTTCATTTTACAAGTATGTTCCTATCAGTGCATGCTACTACATAATGTAGGCAATAGCCTTGATGTATTAAAAAGGAGCTATAGTTCTCATTTCTGGTTTTGCACAGACATTATAGAATCATGCATCCTAAAAATTTTCTTGTCTCATCAAAAACCAGTAATTTGTCTTGGGATGAGCAGCAGGGATTACAGCAGTTGTATTTACATTGGATGCCTTTAGCTTTATCAGAAGTAAGAGAGCTGATTTTGCAATTATTTTTTTAATCTGCTTTCTATCCAAAGTCATTGACCTTTCTGTCATTTGCTGAAATTAATCATAATTTACTAATGCTGGGTGGATTTTCTGTTGTCATAAGAGAGAGATTCTTTTTCACCTTTCCTTCTAATTCTAGCATTGACTTGACACTCTGCATGTCTACTCCTACTATTGCAGAATTCTTTACTTTGTTTTAAACAACCGCAGTAGCTTTCCTAAGGAATCTGAACTCAATTAAGCATCTTATCTAATCCTGCTTTGAAAGTTCATCTGTTCTGCATCACAGCTAATCTTGAAACTTGGCATACAACTATGCACAATTTATTTTGCATTATCATGCTGTATTCTTCAGAAAGTATGACAGGAAGGTTAGTGTTCATGCAAAAGTGACTGGACGCGTTTTCAAAGCACAAAAACCTGAGAACTATTAATCATCTAACTTTGGCTCAAGGAAATCCCTGAGCTTCAAACAGTTTATGAATATGGCAAGTATATAGTGATACTCTTCCTATGCATACTCTATTGGTTGCTGTTGGGGATACCGCATACTGGGCTGGATGGACTTTTTGTTAGCTTCTCTGTAGTTGTTCTAATGTATTTTATAAAAAAAATCTGTATCCAAATTTGAAAAGAAGCTATTTATAGCATGCTATAAATAGTATCACTTATACTACTATTGAAGTAATAACAAGTAGATAAAAAGACAGTGTTAATTTTCTTAAATGATGATAGCTTGGTTTACTGGAACAAAGGATTCTGTTAGTTCATGAGATATCCTGTAGCTTCCAGCAGTTCTCTTTAACTTCATTGGATCTGGATATTTGTAGCCTCATAAGCACAGACAGCACTTCTGAAAGAGGAATTCAGTTGAATTAGGATTGATACGTGTATCTTGGTTCAAATCTCCCAGTCTCGCTTAAAATGTGGGCTCTGTTTTTAAGTGTGGTTGTATCATTACATCCTCATGCTTTCAGACATCTTCATCTTTCACTAGTGGCACAGAATATCTTCTCTTGTGACCAAGTTTGGGACAACAGGATTTAAACCTCTATTACATATTCTAGTATCAATAGCATTGTCTTTTGCATGATATTTACTGACAGCTCTTCAACTTAATGAGGATTAAGAAGCTGTTTCAAGGAGGCTCTTGTTGCCCTAATATGTGTAGCTGACAAATAAAACAATCAGTTGCTTTGGAATAATTTTCAGCTTTGAGAATGACGAGTATTTAGTAAATAGTTAGCATTAATAAATCCAACATTTAGTTGTTCAAAATAAAAGTATTTTTTCATAATAAAATATAAAGATGTAAGGACTCTGACTAAATTAATTTATTTTTTTAAATATTCTTTAAAATTACTACCTTGAGCATACTGTTTCTATTGACACTCATTTATGAGAATAATTTTATGTATATATCTGCCATACTCTATCCACACACAACTATTTTGGAATAAAGCTATTATGACTGCAAAGTCAAGTATTCAAAATTAAAGAGTGTCATGATTAACACCTTATATTTAACCTGTTTAATTTTCTCCTTGTTGTATTTTCCATTGTGGCATATAATTTAAATATCATTGTATTCTGTTGGTTTGGGGGTTTTTTCCTATTTGTCTGTCTTGGTGTCTAGCATGGGCAGTATTAAATGGAAATAAGTCTGTGCATCAAAAGACAGATCTGTAACCTGGAAGGTACAGGTAACACTGACAATGCTATAAGGGTTCCAGTTTTGATAGACCATGACCTAAATGTGTGCCCAGCCAACCTAGAGGATTTGTACAATTTGTACACTGAACCCTCTGTGGCTGTTTAACCTACCCAGTAGGGTTATGGAAGTGCTTATTGTGATACAGCCACATGCTCCTTTTGCTGTCAAGACTTATTGAGGTGGTTGTTTGGGGTTTTTTAAAATGTTTAGCCTATTTGTTTGTTCAGTATGTAGCCTGAGGCCTTCCTTACAGATGTGCGTCCATAACGTGCCAAAGTGTTGCATAAGCATAGGAGTTTATATTAGAGAACGTTAGGGAGGTTGCTTGTCAGGGGCAGTTGCTGTGCAAGGTTCCCATGTATGAATGAAAGGAGGCCTTAATACTGTTTTTAAAAAAAGAGCAATGGAATGTAGCAGCAGTTCTGATGCAATGTCTTTGTAATAATAATTTTTTAAGAGAGTTGATTGCAATAGGTTTTTACTTAAGCTAGATAAGAATTAGGAATTTTGCACTTCTACAAATAATACCAAATGCAAGAGATCTCTTGAGAGCTTGAGAACTTAGAAAGTATTAGTGACTTAATCATCTTAGCAGCTGGTATGCTAAAAGGAAATTATTTTTCAAATTACTTTTCCAAGATTGTGTTCTTAAACATTTAAATGTAGAAGCACACATGAGGAACAAGGTATGTGTAAATAATCCCAGTCACTTTAGTAAGTGATACATGTATATATGTGCTCAGAAAAAATGTATGTCAGAACTGGACTTGAAAATGGTGTCTTACAGTACAAAGAGGAGTGAGGATTAAGTTCCTGCTGATGGCCAAGGAGGGCCTTCCAATGTTTCTTGATGCAAGCATTGATGTGTGCCATAGCCATATTGCCATCTACAGCGCTGTCCCTCTTCCTTTCCTCGTGCCCAGTTTCTGTCCTAGACACTGCCACCGCACCATGATAGCCACTATCCTGGTACCACAGAGAAACTGGGTGCTGGGAGTCTGTGTTTGTTACTGAGAGGAATGGCTGCCAAGCTGCAGGAGAGCAGGACACTGGCATGGCAAGAAGGTGCTGGGCTTATTCTTGATATTGTTGCAGAAATCTGCAGAAAGGAAGTGTTTCAAATAAGATGATTAGAAAGAACTGTTCGAGTAAGGCTTTTAAAAATTATTTTAATTTGGGATCAACTTTTTTTGTGGATCTGAACTGCAGTTATCTCTCTGAATTATACAGTATGCCACATTTACTTGAATTGTTTTTCTTTAAATATAAACGTTATTAACAACAAAGAATGTTTTTCTAGTGAATATAAGCCATTGTTGCATTTTGGAAGGGAAGTAATAATGAGGTACTTCAGCTCTGCTTGTGTTGGACAGGTCTTCTAAACATTCACTGCTAGTGTTGGCTCTGTGTGTTCACTAATTGTTTTGGGGAGGGAGATTGTTTTCAGGAGACCTTTCAACATGAAAGGATCACTGTTTCTCAATTAGAAATTTCTTCTGGTGAAATTTACATGATAAAAGAAACTTGAAGTACTATGAAATGTAATGGTTAGGGTTTGGGTAGTTGGTTTTTTGTTGTTTTTTTTTTTAACCTAGAGGCATTTCTCAACTTCAATGTTCTATTAAACTACATGAACTCTGTTTTGTTCCTCTTTGGGAAGAGCTGTACTTCTGTTACTAGTAGAGATTGCAGTGTACTTAGGCTATAAACTCTTTGAGAAGGAATGAAAACAAGTTACAGTATTTAAAGCAGTGCAAGTATGAAAAAAGAAACTGAGGGTCTAGAAATATTTTACATTTGTGTACCAGCTCTTTTCCCAGCATCCACAGGGTTACAATAATGCATTACAGACTCGCAGTATCCTCATAAATTGTGTATTACTACCTCCATTTTATTGATGGGGAGCTGAGATACAGAAATACTTGCAGTTTCTCAATTCATGCAGTAAGCCAGTAAAAGACAATGGAAATAGTATCGCCCTTTTTGAATCCTAATTGTGTTTGAAGGAAAAGAAAAAAGCTTTTTTTTCTCTCATAAATGAAAATGGAGGGGATGAAGCAAAAAATGGAAGGGATCTCTGGCAATCATAAAGTTCATCCCTATTAAGAGTTCCACTCTGTTTATGTCAGTCTTCAAATATGTTTGTTTAACCTGTTCTCTAGTGACAGATACACCACAACCTCTCCAGGTGATATATTTCAATGTCTCGCTGTGCTTATCATTAAAAAAAATTTCTGCAATTTAAATCTATTACTTCTTGTTCATGATGGGCATGGAGAACAAATTACTCCTTTCCTTTGAAAACTGTGACCATACTCCTTGGTCTTCCTGTCTGGAGATTAAACAATTGCAGTTCTTTTGATCTTTCACTGTAGGTCCTGTTTTCTAACCCTCTGATCATTCTCATTGCTTGCTGCTGCTCTCTCTAGTTATCAACATCATTCTTGAAATGTGGTGCCAAAACCAAGGCACTGTACTCAGGGCTGATGCCCTAATAGTACTGAATAAAGCAGAAAGATTACTTCACTCGTCTCACAGAGCAATTTCCTGTTACGCACCAACTATGGTGTTTGCCTTTTCCCCCACAGAATGACCCTGCTGATTCATATTGCTTGTCCTGTGTTGGAGGTCTGTTTTTCTGCAGAAACGCTACCCTACCACTGGGACTCCAGCCCACCTTACATTTGTCATACATGTGAGTAGGGGCCTTCCCCATCTTGCTATTGCATTGTGCCTCTTCCTCAGTGGGAGCACTCAAAAGACATTCGGTTTGCTGTTTTGGAACTGGGCTGTCTCATCCTTTCCTGGCTGGATATATAGAGGTAACAGGAACGTAAAACTTGGAGGCCATCCAAGCCATTGCTACTGCAGACAACACCATAAAACAATTACTTTTATAAAATCTTCAAATATAAGTTATCCATCTTGCCTACACTGTGTTGATTGCAAGATCGTTCCAGGACCTCAGTCACCACCTGAGGGTGGTTCAAATATTTGTTCTAATGTCCAGTTTAACTGTATTCACTTGTGGTCATAGCAGAACATCCTCTGTGGATACCTGTGCAAAGAGCAACTCTGTCCTCTCTTTCGCTAGGCCCTGTAAGCCAAGACATTTCAGTCTCCTTCACGTGCTGTGATTGTCAGGGTCATCTCTGGCCGCACTGCGTGTTTTACTTCTATTTTCCTGGACTGGGGTAACTGTGACAAAGAGAAAAGGACAGCCTGCGGCATCTGGCGGGTGATGAACAGGTGTTGCGTTTTATCTGATCATCTTCATCGTTTTCATCTGTTCTCTTCAAAACATTTTTAATGACATTTTACTCAGCTCCTCCCTCTGCCCATTTGTCACAGCCGCCCCGCTCCTGCGGCTCCTCCCCGTGCGCAGCATCAGTTCCCCTGGGGCAGGAGGGAGGCGGGATGGGGCCGGGCCGGGCCTCTCCTCGCCTCCCCGGCGAGCTCCGCGCAGTGCCGCCGCCCGGCCCCTAGGTGGTGGGCCTGCTGCAGGCCGCGGCGGGCGGGAGGCGGTGTCCCGCTTGCCTTGCGCTTTCCCCCACGCCGGGCCGCTGACGGCGCCTGCAGGGGAGACCCAGCAGCCCGGGAAGGAGGCGGCGGCCGCCGGGCCAACCCTTCGTGGGCAGATCTGCGCGCAGGCTCGGGCGCTGCCCTTTCCCTGCCGGTGACAGCTCCGGCCTGGCAGGAGAAGCCTGCCCCGCTCCTCCCGCGGCTGCTGCTGCGGGCGGCGGTGGTGCCGGGGGCGGGCGCAGGGCGCAGGCACCGCAGTAGCTGCGGCATTGTGCAGGGAGCTGTCGAGCAGCGCCGAGGGGGGAAAGGGGGCGAGCCCAGCTTGTTTGGGGCCCGCGCTGTCCTTGGAGTCCGGCTCTGGCGGGAGTGGAGGGGAAAAGCCTCTGCTTGCTGCGGCTGGCGGGGGGGGGGCGGGCGCTGAAGGTGAAGAATATTTTGTAGCTCTTATACAGGGCGCTGTTTCAACTGCTGTGACCCTCTTGCAGGCTGAAGCTACAGGAAACTTGAGGGGGTGATTGTCCAGATCTGGTACTTGAGCTCCCAGGCCTGGTCCTGCCCTGCGAAGAAAATACAGTCAGTGACAAAGGGTTTTCCTGACGTTACCGGTGCATTACTTTCTGTTCCGGGGATCATGTCTTTAATGCACTAGCAATGTCCCTCAAAAGCTTGCTATAGAATGATAAGAGAGTTTCCACCCTGGACTTGTTAGCAGGTAGGTGATAGCCGTAGCTGTGAACATGCTGGAGTTCGCTGATCCAAGTATAAGCTTACACGTTTCCAAAGCTGAGATATGAAATACAGACATCTTTGCAGCTGCCTTTCTCTTAACCCCCCCTACAGCAGTAGGCCGGTAGTTGGATTACACGATAAAACGGCTCGTTCTTGTCCTGAGCGGGGCAGGCAGCGTGGCGATGGAGCACGGCCTGGCACGGGAGCGCACCCCGGTCCTGCGGAGTCCACTCCTCAGATTAGATGCGTCTCTCGGCGTGCCTGTGTCTTCTCAAGTTTGGTTTCTTCTTGTGTTTGGGGGGTTAAAGCGCTCTGCGGTACCGTGTCCCAATGGCACACGGTGCGTTTAAAGAGGGCGCTGATTTTGGGCAACAACGTAGGTAGTTCCCTCAGCGGCGGCGGTGCGCGGGGAGCAGGCGAGGCGCGCAGCTCCGGGCGGCTCGGTGCACGCTGCCCCGGGACCAGCGTCCCGGTGGGGACCGGCGCTCGCCCCGCAGCCGCCGCTCGGCCGACTGGCGGAAGGCTTCCAGCTGTAGCGCAGTAGCTCTAACCGCAGGGCTCGTCCCGTGGAAGCGGGCCGCCCGCGCCCGGCCAGCGGTCTTTTCCGCCGTGCGCTCCCTCCAGCCGCCTCAGCGCAACCTGCGCTTCGCCGCTCCGGCGGCGGTGGCCCCGCGGTCGGCGGCAGGAGGGAGCGCGGAGCTGGCTGGAGCGCCGGTGGGAACGGGTGCGAGGCACGGTGCGGAGATGGAGACGTCGGGTTTGGCCGGAACGGGCCTGCTGGTGATCTGAGGGTGAAAAGGCTGGAAATGCCTGTATTGCTTTCCTCCATGCACTGAATGGGCGTGCTGGGTGTAAACACATTCGACAGGATTTCGACTTGAGTTAATGCAAGTGCTGAAATAATCAAAAGACTCTGACTTAGGAAGGAGATAGAAAAGAAGTCGTCACTGATAAGCCAGACTTCTGGTATGCATGGTACTGCTCCAGGTTCTCCATTAATTTCCTAACAGTCTTGTTAGTCAGACCATCAGTTTTGGGAAAGGGGTTGTTACGGGGGTTATGGCTCCATCTGCATTAGCAAGTAGTGTGATGCAGTGGGAGTGAATCTGTACATTGAATCTAGCTGGTGCTGAGGACCACGCTATACGTATTTCTGGATGCTTTGCTTTGTACTAGCTCTAGTCTGGAGCAGTGGACTGCGTGTCCGGTAATGGCTGGAACACATCTTCCAGTTTAGCTTCATTTGAAATTAATCCAGCTTCAAACTGCTCCATGGTATGAACCAGCCAGGATGAAAAAAAAACAGGAGAAACTGCTTCAAAGGCACACTCCTCATACAAACTGAAATGGCAATGCAGATGCACTCTGTACATGTTTTATTTTAATACATCCTCATATAGTCCTACATCCCTGTCGTGGTTTAGCCCCGGCTGGCAGCTAAGCACCACGTGGCCACTCACTCACTTCCCCCCAGCAGGATGGGGGAGAGAATTGGAAGAGTGAAAGCAAGAAAACTTGTGGGTTGAGATAAAAATAGTTTAATAGGACAAACACAAAAGGAAAAAATAATAATAACGATATACGCAAAACAAGCGATGAACAGCACAGGGTTTTTACCACCTGAAGTCAATAGTGTGCAAGACTCCCAGCAGCCCAGCCTCCCAGCCCACAGGCGCAAGCAAAACAAGACAAGGAATTCATTCCCCACTTCCTGTCGGCAGGCAGGTGTTCAGCCATCTCCAGGAAAACAGGGCTCCATGACACTGAAGTTGATGCTGTGCAAGACCCCCAGCTGCCATGCAGGACCCCTAGCTGCAAATGGAACACGACGTGGTATGGTATGGTATATCCCTTTGGTCAGTTTGGGACAGCTGTCCTGGCTGTGTCCCCTCCCAGCTTCTTGGGTGGCCCCCAACTTCTCATTAGCAGGACAGTGTGAGAAGCTGAAAAGTCCTTGACTACTTGGCAACAACTAAAAACATCAGTGTGTTATCAACATTATTCTCATCCTAAATCCAAAACATGGCACTACACCAGCTATGAGAAAGAAAATTAACTCTATCCCTGCTGAAACCAGGACAAACCTTCACTCGCTTTTAGTACCATTTATGTAATTCACCTGTTCCATGAAGTTTAGAGGGACTGCTGGCCCAAGCCTTGGTACTCACCTGTGATAGAACAAGAGCTTTCAAAGAACAGCATGTGTCTTTGTGGATTTCAGAAGGGCAGATAACTGCAGTTCTTTGCAAACCTGAGATCAAGACCAGGTAGTGGTTATTTTAAGTGAAAAGAGTTAAGATTTTTCAGAGGACTCCATATAAAATATACCGCTTTTTTTTTTTCTTTATTCCCTCAGTGTCAGGTTGAAAAAAAGAAAGCAGAAAGTAAGCCTGCCTTTTAAAGTTCACAGAATCTCATTCTATCACTCTTCCTCATGCTGAGCAGCATTATAACAACAGTACCTACAGAATCTACCTCAATTAAACAGTATCTGTACAATTACCATTCAAAATCTAGAAATTTTAATGTGAGTACCCAGGTTGAGCACATCTGATCCCTGCTATAAGGACAAACAATGAACAGTCATGCATTTGCATTCTATGCCGGGGTGAAGAGATAAGTTATTCTACAACGTCTGCATTCAACAGGGGATGCTTACAGTTGATTGCTGGATTTCTGTATTTGAAACTAGAACTGGCCAGTGGAATTACCACTGAATCACAGAAAGCAGAGATGGAAAAGCTCAGTTAGATCATCTAGCTTTTCTTCTTCCTGGTGTAGGATTATTGTGTAGCAGATACTTCAGTGCTTTTTCCAGTGTAGTTTTAAAAGTCTCCAGGGATATGCCTGGTGTCTCTTCCTTCAGGCAAATATTCCATAACCTTCTGTACTTCACCGTTAGAAATCTCTTCCTGAGATTTGACCTAAATTTCTCCTTTCTTAAGTACATTCCATTTGCTGAAGATTTATTACCTTGAACCATTCTAAGTAATTCCAGTCACTCTTTGATATTGACATCTCTAACAAGCTGTGTTCTTTCTTAATGCTTTGTCCCTTAATCAGAACAGCTATCCATGCTTAGCCTGTGTCTTTACAATCTTACACCACCTCCACTTCGGGCTGTAAGCTAGTAAGGATTTTTGCTATATTCATTGCACTTCCATCTTATGTTCATTTTCTTGAGAGTGACTTTTATGAGAGTGACTTTTTCATGATTAACATGCCTGAAATTGCAGTTTTTCTCTGAAGGAAAATTGTAAAAATGCTGTCATTGGGCACTATGGTTATTATCTTTCAAAGATGTACAGATAGGAATAAAAGATTATCTCTAATTACCAGGCCTGCAAATTTAGCCAGGAACTGTCTCCCACACCACACTAATACATTATGATTTCAGGGCAAGTTAAAAACTGTTCATGATGCAAAAGGAGTGTAAAAAAAAAAAAAAAAAAAATCTTTCCTACTCTGCAGTGCCAAAACTGCAGTAGATGTTTTACTTTGCTACGAACAAAACCTAACAGAGGAAAAGAGTTAGCCAAGTCCAAATTTTCAGTGAATGTATGGTGAACAGTTCTGTAGAATTTGAAGGTAACAAAGAAAATCATACTTTCAAGCAGAAATCCTTGTCATGATCACCGCTGGGATGTTTTCTCCAGGAATGACTTGGGGGAAAGGAACGCAGGGATGTTGGAGATGAGGGGTGTTTTGAAAGTTGCAATTTTTTTATTTTAAAACTCCAGCTTTTACAAGCTTTTAACTGTCAGCTTTCTGGGAGAAAGGGTAAGAGGCCCCAAACCTGCAACTGCATTTCTTTTTCATGAAGGTTGGATTTAGTGATCAAATCACATTTGTTGAAATAAGATACTCATTATTTTTCTGAAGTCTGACAACACTGTTGATGATTTTTCCTAGACTGTCTGGAAAGACTTGCTGGTACATGTATAAATCTTGGTAGAAATTTACCTTTTGTTCCTTTGCTAAAAATGAGAAACTCCCTGGTTTGTATCATGCTTCCAAAAAAAATAAGATTAAAGGATTTTGTTGCTTTCCCCAAGTGCTTAAAAGACAGTTTGCTGACTGATAGATTGCTGACTGGTCAGAGTTTTGCAGCTTGTCTTTAGTCAGGATTGGACTCTTGTTTCACACCCACAAATAAAACAGGAGAAGTTTTTAACTGGAACTGAGCTAGCGCATTTGTAAACATAAAAGAACTTAGTTGCTATCAAACAATCCCAGTGATTACTGAGCAGGCAGAGGAACATGGAGAATATACAAGTAAAGCAGATAAATAGAATCCTTGCTGAAACAGCTAGATGATGAATTTGCAACTTTAATTATATTGATAGCAAAATGGGAGTGGGGCATATTTTTATGTGTCAAGACTGAAGTGAGGACCTTTTGTGTTTTAGGCTTGTGTTTGTAGACCTTTTCCTACACCATGGCTTCTCCCACGTAAATTACCTAAACATCTGATGGGAAGATGTAAAGAAGATGGAACCAGTCTTGTCAGTAGTATCCAGTGATGGGACAAGAGGCAATGAGCTCAAATTTAAACACAAGAAATTCCATTTAAACATAAAAAAGGGATTTTTCACTGTGAGGGTGACCAAGCACTGGCACAGGTTGCCCAGAAAGGTTGTGGAGTCTCTATCCTTGGAGATATTCAAAACCCAACTGAACATACCTCTGAGCCACCGGCTTGGAGTGAGTAATCTTCAGAGGTATCTCCTGACCTCAACTATTCTGTGCTTTAATTGGCGAAGTATCAATCTGGCACCAACAGAGTGGTAATAACACGACAACATCCTTTGAGTTTACACGCTCAATTGTTAGTGCTTTGTAACATTAGGTGTATAAGAGCCTAAACATTTTTGTTCATATACTAAGTTTGTTCATAATTAGGAGCCTAAAAATTCTCCTCTGGTAAATCCTGTAACTAAATCACTGGGAGCTGCAAATTGCCCAAAATGAGGTGGTCAGCTGAGCTTGCTCTTGGTCAAGAAAACATTCAGAATGAAAAGTCAAGATTAGAATTTTATTTGAGGTGTGTGAGCCCATCCTTGAAGGTGGAAAAATGGAAATGTGGAATAATCTTAAAGATGACTAATAAGGAATTAAGTTTCAGAAAATTATCAGAAATTGAAAAGGCAGAACAAAGAAACAGGCACTCCAGCTGTGTATGTTTATGCTTATACGGCCTCTCCTGCTATTTCACCACTTTGCTTACTCGTCATTGACACCAGGTCACAATGAGTGCAAAATGCTACCAAAATTGCATTGTTCATGTGTGCACTTTTCCCTGGGCGACCTGTGTGACTCTCATAAATGACAACCACCTTTACAGCAGTCAGAATTGGGCTCTTGTTTTGGGCAGAGCACATCTTCCTCCAGTCCTCTTCCAAGTATATTTCTTTGTGTACACTTGTATGTACACCTTTGGGTACCTCAAGCATTTGGGTTTGTGTTCTTTTTTTTTTTTTTCATTGCTATAGAATGTTCATGCCCTTCCTATCCTTGTGCTCTACCGTGGTGTGCCTTTCTCATGCCTCCATTCTTCTTTCCTCTCCCAGTTGCCTTAGCTTAAAGTGAATATTAGATTGGTATTAGGAAAAACTTCTTCACCAAAAGGGTTGTCGAGCACTGGATCAGGCTGCCCAGGGAAGTGGTTGAGTCACCATCCCTGGAGGTATTTAAAGCATGCGTAGATGCGGTACTTAGGGATGTGGTTTAGTGGTGGAATTGGCAGTGCTAGGTTAATGGTTGCACTTGATGATCTTAAACCAAAATGATTCTATGATTCTGTGAAACTTACACAGTCTGTTTAGGGCTCTGAGATCTCCAAGTGTTCTTGTTGCCGCTTTGAAATCATGCAGAGTAGAATATGCGTAATAGAGAGAAGCATTCAAAGGTATAAAGTTGATTTACCGATAACCAAGCTCTTTGAGAATATTTTTTCCTTGTACATTCTCCAACAGCAAAGATGGTTTAATGTTTACCCCTTTACCACTTTCCTCCCCATCCATCTGCTCATTGCTCCTTCATCCCTCTTTTTACCACAATTTACCACCCCTTGCTTCCCTCTTTTGCCAGTGTTAATGGGATCAGCTGGAATGGGATCAGTGAAATGAATCAGGATAAACAGAGTAGGCGAGGCAAACAGCGGAGGGCAATTTCTTAAGCCTATTTTAGTGCCAAAGCCAATATAATGCAGAACTATAGCCTGAGAAGTGAGGAGCATGCAATGCCCCCCTTGTGGTGCCATAAGAGGCAGAGAAAAGCCAATGTGTGTGCTGTACAGGCAATGCTAGTGCAAAAGAAAAGTACAGCATGAAAGCTGGAGTGTTAGAGGCGTGTTTACACCCATGGGGAAAGTGCAAACAGTGAGCCTGACAGGATTCCCATACAGCTACATATTATGGCACAAAAAACCGCCATGGCTTTGGACTGATGATTTTATTTGCTTTTCTGACTGTGCTTCTCTACCCAGGAAGGAAGGAAGACAAAAAGAGAAAAAAGGGATATAAACACCAAACCCAATTAACATTTTTTTTATATTCCCAGAGTATAAAATCCATTCTGATAATATGTGCTGTTCTCCTAATCACTTGGGCACTTCTGATACTTTCATTTACTGTTACTAGACATTGCACATGGATGCAGCTGATGTGGATGCTCTACCCAAGAGCCCTGATTGTATATGCCGTGGGTTTATGGGGACCTTTGTATTCTCCTGCTTTTGCAGAAAGTTCTGTTTGTGAAGCCTCACAAACAGAGGGAGACCTCCGTCCTATATCACCAGTGAAGCTCAGCATCCTGTAAGAGAAAACCCAGGGTGATTTCATTTGGCATAGGATTCTTTCACATGAGCCGTATCTACCTGTCTATACAGGTTGAGTATACGGTCCCATATATACATATATAATACAGTTTTACTATCTGAATGCTATAATTCTGTAATCCTAACATGATGTAAGGGTAAGAATGCAAGTTTTGCTGTCCCTAACTCCATCACAGATTTTTCTGTTGTTTTGAGCAAAATGTTCAATGCATCTGGTATTGCTTTCTTTAGGTATAAATTTGGTTTGAAGATACAGAGTTCATCAGCACGTAAGTGTTCTGTGATCTTAGTGCTATGTAACTGCAAAACATTGTTTGGCAATTTGCACCATCTGTATATACCTGATGTCCCTGAGTATCAAACACCTCTGGATACCGTTGAGGTTTATGATGAACTTCGATGACTGGCAGCAAGGATTCTGTGTTTTAAAAGCTAAAATCCTGCACTGCAGGTGAAGCTCACAGGAGCTAGCGAAGTAAAAAAAGAATCTTAATCTCCGGTTGCTGTCACTGTCGGTTCCGTGGCTTCATAATGCAGCTTGCTGCGGTGGGTGCAGTGCCTGCTGTCAGTCAGGGAAAGAGCAGCGTGCGTGTCGGGCGGCCTCAGGGCGGCACAGTAGTGGGTTGCACAGAGCAGCAGTGAGGGCCATAGAAGGAAGCTTTCTTCCCTTCAAATAAATGGACTTGGGGGAAGGAGAGAAGGAGGAGGGAGGCTGAAATACCCTTTTAGTATCCTTTTAGTATCTCTGTTGGTACAGGGAAGGGGGGTCGGGATTGTTGCTCTCTCAACTTTTACTACAAGAGTGTGGGAGCCTCCTTGGGGGGTGTCCACGTAGCAAAGCCTGGGGGTTACTGTCTGGGCGGGAAGGTGCTGCTCATCCTGCTCTCAGCAGCCCTTAGCAGCTGGTTGTAATTATTCACTGCAGCTTCAGAGGAAGTTGCTGGCTGTGGGGAGTGTGCAATGCTTGGCTGCAGATCCGCTGCTTTTAAGGGTTACAATGGAGATGGAGGGAGTAAAAACAGTGGCACGGAATGAAAGGGAGAGTGTAAGCCTAATTATCCCCCACTTGAACTAGCTGCCTTGTTGAATCATTACATATTTCTGAAAGTCCCTTGATAGATGTATATCCTAAATGAAGTCAGATGAAGGAAAGGCCATATTCAGATGCCAGGAACTCCTGCCACACAGGACTAAAACTTTAGTAACAAAAAACCCTCTAAAACTATCTGGAAAACTATTATTTATTTTACTACTCTCTACCAAAAAAAAAAAAAAATTAGACTGATTTATGTCTCTTGGAAAGAAAAATTACATTGAGCTGACATATTGCAATGACTATTTTTGGTCTTACCATTTAAAATTATAGAGTTATAAATAGAGCAGTGCAAAATGCAGCTATTTTGATTCTCACTGGGGTTCACGCAAACATTTTCTTTGGTTTCAATCGTTGGATTCAGCCCTCCACTCAATGCTGATTCTGCTCTGAATGCAGAGTATTCCTTATTTTTTATTTTTAAACAGCCAAATCAATTTGGAGTTAGAGTTTTTGCTGACTCTTGACCTTAAGCTCTGTATTGTTCTAACATCACCTAGTAATTGTCTCAAGCTCGCCAAAAGAATTGCAAAAATTTCTGTGAAAGCGGCTATAGTCCTGGTTTTGCAATGAAACCCAAAATGAGGCAAGTTTTGTCTGGCACTGGACGTTGTAACAAAAGCTCTGGTTATAAATCTCAGGAAAAGAACATTTGTAATGGAAGTGGCCAGTGAATCCTAAATAGCAACAGAATGTGTTGCTATGAAATGTGTATACCTAGAGGGGAAGAAAATGATCCCACTCTTGACAGAAAAGCAGCCGCTTACTCGGAGCTATTCTCAGATGTCAGAGTCACTCATCAACTCCTTGGTCTGTGGTTGCATCCTTCTAAGTTTTGGCCCCTCCAGGCAACTGTGATTTATATCTTTAGCAGATGAAGCAGCCTAGGTGCATAGTAGAGAAAAGATGTAAAAGTGAGCAAGATTGTCTGTTGTGCTGGATTATATTTGGGGGTACTGCAGAACTGTGACTTGGCTGTGGGTTGTTCTTGGTTTTTTTCTTTTACTCTGTTTCTCAGATGCAGACACTTCTTGGGGCCATCCAGATGAGTTATGTCATGAAGAGTCTGATTAATTCAGGTGTTGCCTAATCACATCAGCAGTTCTACCAAACAATTTCTGTGCTTCATACCTCATACTTTAGTGCTGTATGTGGATACTACATGTAGCTAGGCAGTTACAGCTGATTCAAGTCTTAGGGACAACTCAAGGTTATTATGTCTGCTTTACTACCAGTAGCAGATATTAAAACTAGGATGCTTTGGACCAGCTTCTCAGATGCACACTTCTGTTTAAAAGATGAGATTTCTTCATTCAACAGTATCTAACACCATGAAAGAGTACCAGAATTCATAGTATGAATTACAGTATGCCTCAGTGGCAATCATAGCTTTTGGATAGCTTTTATTTTTTATTCCCTAATTTACTTACAAACTCTCACTAATAATTTCCCCAAGTAGAATTAGGAGGATAAAGAAAATAGCTTTCACTTTCTTTAAAATTTCTTGCCAGTTTTTAAAGAGCTTGAAATTTTAACATAAATAATGATTACTGTTGAATGAAGACTATTTTTCTGAACCCTGAAAATCTAGTGCCTTGACTAAAACCAATGACTGTGGTGTAGTTAGGGCACTGAGCTGGTGACCCTTCAAACCACAAAGCTAAGGTGCAGCTTGTGTGGAAGTTCCTGTATCTATACAGACTTCCTAGAGAGGTGGTGGATGCCCCAAGCCTGTCAGCATTTAAGAGGCATTTGGACAATGTGCTTAATAACATGCTTTAACTTTTTGGTCAGCCCTGAAGTGATCAGACAGTTGGGCTAGACGATCATTGTAGGTCCCTTCCAACTGAAATATTCTATTCTATGAAACAAACTCGATTGCTTCTGTTTTCATCCTACAACTGATTGTCTTAAACCGCTCTTCTTAGTGGCTGTAAAAGAGCCCGCTGCTAGAAGTTATGACACTAAAAGTATTGTGAACATCTCTGTAAAGATTTGCACAGCAAATGGTGACCAACCTTTTAAAGCACCTGTATTACATAAGCAATTCATGCAGCACTTCAGATCAGATTCACAGACCCATGATGCTCTTCAAAGCTAGTTAAAGTGTCTTCAGGCCTTTAAGGCAAAGTACTAAGAATTTGTGGATATGCTTTTGGGCATCTTTTTGTATTCCAGCATCAAGGAAATACACAAAACTGTGCATCAATGGTATTTTTAGTTCAAAGTTGTTGTGTGCCTCGGTGTTTAATGCATTTAGCCTTACAGGTCTTTTGTTGAGACAAGTGTGGAGTTATGAGTTGAGCATTTAGAGGTCTGTGATGGGGAGATGGATTTAATCAAAGTCGTGCCTAACTATTATGCCATTGTTTCTCACTTTCTCTCACTCATACAATAAATATGTAAGAAAGAGTTTTATGTACTGCTGATGGACCAAAGTCTACTTTAATTTACTTAGTTTAAAACTACATATTTTTATATGTATAAAAAATATGTAAGAATAGCTTCACTGCTTTCAGTAGAATTACTCCAGAAAATCCTAACTCCAAAGCCCATTGTGTGTCCCAATGTTTCTTAAGGTTGTCCTAGATCCTGTCTCCTTATCCAGACCAAGAACTTGCCGCTCTTCCCATCTGATTGTGCATTAGGTTTCTGTGGAAATCAGGCTGTAGAGGGAGAAGGCTGATGTTAATGTGAAGGCAAGGTTTGGTCAAGACCTAGGAACTCAGGAGTACTCGGACATCTCTCAGTTTATATATAGTCAGGTTACCTGTGCAGGTGGCAGGGAAAGAGAGGAGATCTGTAGCTCATAAATCTGTATTTAGTTAGGTGAATAAATAGCCTAATCGTTGGAGATAAGGAACTGTATGTCACATCAGAGTAACAAGGCCTTTTTTGTGGCAGGAGCATAAGTATGACTTCATGTGCTTATCTCAGGCATGTAGTATTATTGACAGTTTGAACCAGAGACATCACTTGTGGTGGGTTTTTTGCCATGAAAAAAATACTATATTTAATAGCATTTCCCAAACAGTAAAAATCCAAAGGTACATGTTTATTAGCTGATATGTTGCAAGAAATTAACTCAAAACTGACATTATTTTTGAGTAATGAAAGCTCAGAAAAATACCTGACACTACATAAACTCCTTGGCACCCAAGATCTTAAAGAGAAGATGGATGTTTTTCCCAACTTGAAGAAAAAAAAAAATGCTTCTGGGCTGAAACTTTTCTACTAGAACCCATTCTTAAGGCCAGCTTTTAAACCTGTAAAAATAGGGGGTTACTGTAAATGGAAGAAATGATGGCTTTTTAAATATAGGAATAGTATGGATGCTGACAGAGGTTTATAGTATCTGGAGATGAGGGAGGGTTTTGTTTGCAATAGGCATAAATGTAATAATTGGAAGATACAGGAGAAATTCTGCTTTTAATGGTGGGAGTAAGTAATACTGAAGAAATGGTCTGAATTTATTTTATGTAATACCTTTTTTAACAACAATGTCTATTAAAGACATCTGCTGAAAGTCTGTAATGCTGATTTAATAGGGAGAAAAAATAACAAAGTCCTTTAGCAATCCTGTCTTCAGTTTAATATTATGGACTGTTAAAAGAGGGTTTATGTGTGCAACACTATTAACTGAAATTCTACTCAAATTGAAATCAGGCCCACAAAACTTGCTTTTCTTCAGTACGTACTAGGCTTTTAAAACAAGTATTTAAAACTATAAAAATAAATGAATATATTTGTACTTTCTTTAGGATTTTTAAAGGCAATCAGGCCAGGCAGAGAAATATTTCTAAAAACCTATACTCTCGGTTACAGTATGTGACCTCTCTAGCAATGTTGAAGTGCAACAAAAAAAAAAATCAACTTCCAATACTAAGTCATTACTATAACTAGAGAAAGAAAATCCACCTCCAAAGTGACTGAATTACAATTTGTAATAAAACACCCAATATTTTATACTGGCTTTGTCAGGGCTGAAAAATACGTGTTTAGTTATGAGAGAGATTGGGGGCAGAGGGAGGTGGGAACAGAATCCTGAAGATCACAGTCTGGAAGAAAGGTTCCTTACAGGAATTCAATACTGAGTTTAAATTAATCACTTTGTTGCCTAACTATGGTTGATGTTGTTGTAATTTTTTTCAAAACTTAAATTATAAAGATTAAAGTAATAAAACACATTGTATTTTTATCACTCGAATTTGGAGAGGCCTCATGTTTTCCATGCCTGTAGCCTTGATGATTCTTTTGGCAGCTCTGCCAGTGATAAAAGGAATAACTCACCACTGTCAGGGAATTTGGCTGTTTCATCACTGACATGAGAGGCCAGCATAACTCCATGGTGATTGCTGTCTAAATGACTTATGTAGTTTCTTCATACACTTTTTGATTGAAGAGTGATAACTCAGGCAATGAGTTATTTGGCATCAGCCTCTGAGACAATCTGTTTTCTTTTTATAAATCCTATGGCACCTTTCAGCCACCCATTTTTAAATAAGACCATGGTGGATTAGGTTCTAATGTGCCTGGTGGATTTAGCCAAAGGATGGTTAAATTAGATTTTGCTGTCATTCTCTTGCTTTGTTTCTTTTTTGTTGTTAAATGATAGTTCTTGAAGTAGTATTGAGAAAATGAGAGGTGGGCTAAATGACTGTCTCTATATTACAACATAGGAGTATGACAGGGCATTTCACTGCTGCTGGTAGAGGCACTGTCTCTTTCCAAAAGCAGACTGTGTTGTCCAAGAACCCAGAGAGGAAAAAATACACTAACGCCATCCATAGTCTTGAATGCAGAAGACGTATCCAAGAGGAGGGAAAAGAATAATTTTTTTAAATCTACAGATGAAAAATTTTCTACAACAAATCACAGCTCAGAATACCTTTATCAGAGATTTAGATATACACTACCATTGTGCAAGGTAGAAAGTTGTTGTACGTTAGAGTTAGTATACCACAGGTTGAATTACACTGTGAATCTGATGAGATTTCATGCAAGCTGTTGGATGGACACAGAAGCAGTTTCCTTGCTGAGTAACAGAGATGGTTAGATTTACTAGAGTTTTATTTGCAGGGTTCTCCACATAACACGATGACTGTGGAGTGCTAAATATAATCTGAAGAGCTGCAGAGGCGATGGGTGCTTTAAACATCCCCTTTGTTCATGTCTGCTGTACGCATGGTGTTACTGCTTTTATTAAACCAGTTATATTTCACAGAAAAAGTTACAGCTAATACTTGTGTTAAACCAGTCAACCTCTTGTGTTTCTCTAGCTTTTTCTTCACCTTGGCTCTATTTTTTAGAGCAGTAAGTGAAAGGTGTGAGTGAATTTTACAGTATCTATACTACAGTAAGGGCTCCAGTCAGAACCTATAGTCTTTTGTGGCACATGTTGTGTAAAAAAAAAAAAAAAAAAAAAAAAAAAATATTTGTTTGAGGACGTTGTTCCTCTTTGAAAGTGTGCATAACGTAAGAACCATCTGCATCAGGCATGTGTCTTGATTTGGGTCACAAGAGACAAGACACCATCTTTTTCAGTTCCATTTAAACTTTGAAATGACAGTGCAGCATTGTATGGTTACTTTCAAAGAATTCTAACTATGCAAAGTTTAGTATTCGTTGAAGAAGAAGAAGAAAAAAAGAAATGATACGTAAGGTGAAAAAGACTATCCGCTGTCTTTACTGAGGAAGTTCAGTGAATGTCACCTGGGTTCATTCATATCAGAGGCTCGGGTTTGAATCTAAGAGTTAGTCACCCAAAGCAAGTGAGAAGAGGATTATGACAGATGAGTGGTTCTTCACTTCTCTCTCACTCTTATTTTTATCCGTTTTCTAATTTTTTCTTGGTCGTGTGTATTTATAGGTTTTAATTTGTGTTTCCTCATTGTTCAGGAAGTGCTCTCTCATGGAAAAGAGGGACTTGCCATCTTCCTCACTGTCTAGAAACAGACTGTTAACTCTTTGATTCTAAGCAGCATCCCAGAATTCATGGTGACGGGTGAAGCTGGGCTGCTGGCTTTCCCAAAAATGTAGGGCATGTTTGAGACACAAAGCTGCCTGCTGTACTCGAGTGGGCAGTACTGAGAGCACCTCCTGTGGATAAGAAGACACCGTACATTTTGAGAAGTGGAGTTCAGGAGCAGTCCATTGGTGTGCAACCATCCTACTTGTAGTACTGTTTCAGTGACTGCTCCATTGATGCCATGCTTGCCTGCATTGTGCTTACAGTAGATCCTGCCTTCTATTCCATTTGTATTCTGTCCACGTGAGGGTTGCATGTAGGTCCACGCTTTCAGATCTGAATTTACTCTCTGTGATTCTAACATTCAGATTTATTGATGTTTGATTTTTCAACCTGACAAAACCTCTCTTTTATTTTCTAATTCATATTCACTCTTTCTCCACAGCAAAATCCGCCAATCACAGCAAATTATATGAATGATTCTGTGGAGGCTAAACCAAGATTGCTGAACTCATTTTCATGCATGGCTAAACACAGAATTGAACCTCATGCTCCAGAAGTGAAAGGTTAGTGATTTTAGATAATTTTAAAACGATTGTATAGGAGTTGATACAGCTACTGTCAGTCTACTCCAATCCTGTTCTTTGTTGACTCTGCCCTTGCAGAAGCACTGCTTTCTGTCAGTGATTAAGGGAGGACGTTGCTTTCAGCAATGCTGATTCAGCAGAGCTAAGAATCAGTAAATTAGCAATGACTGTAAGGGAATTTAAAATATTGGTAGAGTACCAAACTTCTATTGTTACTGAGTCTCGGAGATGAAATTCCAATCAAGTTACTGTACCAGGCAATGTGGGAGAGATGACAGTCCTCTTTCTGAGTCAGAAGACAGAAAAACAGGGAAACTGTATCCAGTTTTTGGCTTCTCAGTGTCACTGCTAGAAAATTATATCGAAGAACCACGTACAAATAAATAAGTCTATAGAGCTAGTCTACTTTCTAATGAACTGTTCATTTAGTAACAAAATTATGTGGACAGCTGAAGCATAATTAATTCTGCCAATTCAGTATCTTTGCTATTTATGGAATGATACTCTATACCCTTCAGGTCTCTTAGTTTTTTCCTGTCTGCACAAAGTTAGATGCTTTCATAAACACAATATTCAACTTGGTTAATTTTCATGGATCATGAGATGTGCTTATGCACGTAGGGGGTACCTAATCCATACAGCAACTGAACAGTGTGACAGTGACATAGAAATTGAAGCAGCAGCATGCTGTTAAACACCAAAGAAAACCCACCAAAGTAAGTCCTTTTTGGTTTTTGTTTTGTTTTTTGTGGGGTTGGGTTTTTTTTCAGCTGGCAACGTGCATAGATAGCTACACTTGGGACAAAAGTGATAAGATGGGGTTAAAGGGAGTAACTTCTGGGTATTGCAGCTTGAGATGATATGCGACATAGAGCTTGAATTAGCATCAAAACATTGCTAAATAAAACTACATATAGTGTGTGAGAGTACCGAATGGGCTGATAAGTATTACCCATTGGTAACCCACTGGTGTACAATTCAGCTTTTTCTTTTCTATGGAAGTAAATTCTGTGACCCTGCTTTAATGATAATTAACAATGACTGATAGCAGTCAATTCAGAGGGAAAAAGTGTCAAGTTGCTGGTGCCATGCTAGCTGAGGCAGCATGCATTTTCTTTTCTAGAAAGGAAATGTAGATTCAAAAAAAACCCCACCAAACCTGTAATGAAAAGGTACTACCTTCCTATATTCTATCATTTGCACGTCTTGATAAGGCAAATTGGTTCGCTAGTGAAGTAAGTAATTGTACCCCCAAAATTAAACTGTGGTCAGTGTACTGACCTAGAACTTAAAATACCTATATGCAAGTTAATGTGAAAAAATGGTGGACACCCTAGGGTGTCCAGTAGTATAGACCAATATGCAAAATTATTGTGCTGGCAGGTTATCTTGCTGTGAGACATGCAAAACTAAGACACATTTTTACTGAGTTCTGGATGAGTAATGTAGATTAATAGAAGAAATGGGAGTTGCAAAGGTGAAGTGGAAAAGGAATGACTGTACATCTCATAAGACAAGAATTAAGCAAAAAAAAAAATCTATACACCTAGGTTTTGATGCTACGCCATGGAAAATTTAAAAATGCTGTTATTTATTTCCTATCTGAAGGGGTGGTGTTTATAGAATGTGTACTTACGCAAAGATGGTGGTTTGGTATTCTTGGTCTGTAGTGCTAGACTTCTGTAGAATGTGGACCACATGAATCATGGGAACATCCATGAGTTCAAAGCCCCAACAACATGGGCTTTGTGTCTGTATCGCCTTAGTCAGAATGCCTTGCTGAGCTATGAAATGCAAAACAAGCTTAAGAAACTAACAAGTTACCTTAAAATATCTATTGCATTAAAATCATGCTATGTTATATTGTTACAACACAAATATTTGTTATAGGCAGACGAGAGGGACTCAAAATAAGGTTGTAAACACCTCATTTGGGCGTGTTTACCACATAAAATCAACTATAACTATAATAGCATGATTTGAAAGCGATACCCCCAATACTTTGCGAAGTTAGTGGTTCCTAGTAAATAAAGGAGATGCCAATATAGGTAGCAGAGTGAAATGAACAATCGTATGTATGGTCTTTTGTCACTTCACTGTTCTGTGGCTCATAATTGCTCTGCAAAGAGGAATAATGATGCTTAGAAGGGTTTGAGAGCTACATGAAATAAATGTTAATTATTATCAGTGTATATTTCAGGCAAACTCAGAAATGAGATCAGATCCAAATGAACCCTGACTCATGTCTGGGTATATCCAGGAAGAACCAGAAGTTCTTTCACAGTTGCTTCCCAGTTTACCAGCCACATCTGCCCCATATTGCAATTTGCACAATTATATATAATGAATACATATATAGATATACACACACATGTACATATGTATCTATATCCACATATGCATACCTTTTTTTTTATCAAAGTGTTTAAGGAAAACCAAGCAACACAATAATGTCACTGGCATAAGAAGGAAGGTGCTAGAATGGATGAGAATATGATTTAAAAGATGTGAATGGAGGGTAGACCATCATTGGATGGAAGTAAACGGTCAGTTCTTGCATGGGAGGGAGATCAGTAGTGAAATTCCATGTAGTGTCTATCTTGGCACCTGTACCCTTCAATATATTCTTAAATGACCCAGAGAAGAGAAGTGATCAGTGAGCTGACAAAGCTTTGCTGATGATAGGAGGCGATGCAAGGTAGTAAGGACAAGGGAGACTGCATAGCTTGCAGAAAGATTGACTGTACAATAAAACAACAGGTGGAATTCAGTGTAGATAATTGTAAAGTGATGCATTTGGGGAAGAATAATCCTATCTTCACATCTTGGATCATTTCTAAGCTGGCCAGAAGGTCTTCAGGAACAAGACTTCTGGGTTATAGTATACAGTTCCATGAAAATATCACTTAGTAGTAGTTGAAGGAAAAAAAAAAACCCCACCAACCAACCTAACCAAAACAGGTTAGGAATTATTAAGAAGCAAATAGAGAACGAAAGAGCAAGGATCATTATACTTACTGTTCAAGTCCATATGCTACTGTAAAAATCCAAGGTTTACACACTTGCATACTGCATGCAGTTCTGGTCCATTTATCTTGGACAGGACATACTAGAACTGAATATTCAGAGATAACAAGAATGATCAGATGTATGCTGTGACTTCCACTACAACATGCAAGGAAGTCCATCTGTTGAATAGCCAAGAATCTTCATTTGGAAAAAAACATGACATGGGGGGAATGTAAGAAGAAGTCTGCAGAACTGAGAGGTCTGGAGAGAAGGAGAGTGGGATTCGCTTTTCACTGTCTCTTCTAAGTCAAGCATGAGGGATATCAGAAGAAGTTAGTAAGAGCTTCATTCAGAACAAACCAGAGGAACTGGTTCTTCAGACAACCTACATGGACCTGTGGTATGCCACCTCAAATGATTTTCTGGATCAAGGAATTTATAGACCTGCAAGGAGAGACTGGAAAAAACCTTGGAAGAGGTGCTGCAGAGTCTAACAACTAGATAAATCATATAACCTGGCTTGAAAATGTTTGAGGGCTGGGAGGCAGTATGTGCTTACCCTGTTCTTGTTTTTCCTGAGTGTCCACTCCCGTGGTTACCGTGGGAGATAGAGCTCTGTGCTAGAAGGACCTGTGCTCTGAGCCAACACATTCTCATTATACGCCAAAGTCAGATTTAAATAAATGAAGTTATTAACAGCTTAAATGTATTTATAACTTTCAAGCTCCCTAAATAATTGTAATGTTATGAAAAGTTAGGACCAGAAGGAACCTTAAGAAGTCACCTAATCTATCGCCCCCTGTTCCATGGCAAAATCGATTACATTTGTGTCCTTACTGACAAATTTGTCTAACCTCTTCCTAAAGCTTTCAGTGATGGAGGCTCAACAGCCTCCATAAGTAATCTATTTAAAGTCTCACTATTCATACTATGAGAAGGAATTTTTTTTTTTTCCCCTAACTGGAATCTAATCAGCTGTTGTTTGCTGTGAACCATTAGTTAACTGCAAGCCTGAGCTAAGATGGGAGGTGTCCTAGACTTCTGATGAATGTTGTCTAGTAACTTTAGTGACTCTGGAAATAGCCTGAATGCAGGCTTGGTTTTTAATGCAGCTAGTAGTTACCGGGTTTTGTGTTTTGGTTAATATGATCAAGCATGAACAGGGATCTTTTCTGTATCGTCTTGGGGATTTTCATGTTATTTTAATGTCTTATCTCTTACGCATTTTCTGGCTTCAGGTAAACTTTCCCTGAGCAGTACTTTCTAAACACAGCATGTTTTGACTTCGCTTCAGCAAAGGCTATTTGAAAGGTGTTTCTATAGAAAAAGTGGGACAGAAAGATTTCTCTTACATGCTGTTTTTCAGTAATATAATATTATCTTTCCTATAAGGTCTAATTTCTGGTTTTGCCTGTAATTTACTGAACTATATGTATTTGAGATGAAAACTTTGAGCTGTCTTAAGTGCTGCTACTCAGTTTATGTAAACTCTGCTTCTTGCAGATGTCACTAATTGCATTCCTCATTTTCCAGGTACCTGACTTGAGAAGGGGGTTCTGCCTAGCAGAAATGTTAAGCACCTACAGATTCAACAGAAGTTGATGTGGGCTGCTCTTATAAAACACAGTGTACTTTAAGTCTTTTTAAAAATCAGCTCAAATGAGGCATTTTAGCAAAACTGTTAAGCTTCATTTCTTTGTTTCGGTTTCCAGTCTCTAACATGAGTAAGAGCACTGTCCTCTCACTTGCAGTGAATTGTGAAAATCAGTTTATTGGTACGTGTGAAACACTCAGGAGCAGTAGTGGTGGCCGTTCTGAGGAACTGAATGGCTGTGAACAGGGTTTGAATTAGTAAATAGATGAGGTGATATGTAGAACAAAAAGGAAAAAAAGTATGAAATAGCTGCTCACTGGTGAGCACTGACAATTCTGTGTACAGAATGAAGCAAACATCCTGTGGAAAAATAGTGTGTAAGGGTGTATTTGAAGACTTCATCATACTGTGGATTGCGCAAGGAAGCCAAATAAAGACTGCACAAGCGCTTTGATTTTGGTGGTTTTAAACTCATTGAGTGCAAGACTGCAACCTCAGTGATGTACTTTTAATACAGGTTTATAAATGTATGTGATATACACGTGTATTTGTAGATTGTAAACTATAGCAATTTCAATGAAACAATGGTGTTGTCAGCACATTGGCACGGGGAGGAAAATACCCTACTTCTCTATCTTGAAGACTGAACTTGTATGTATATCTTACACCGTGGAAAATTACCCTTTATTTCTGTTTCCCTGTAATTTAAGAACCTATAAAAATGTTCTTGTTTGAATATTAAACTTGATTGGTTATGCCAAGGATCGCAGAACAATCATCAGTCACCTATATGAAGGAGGATGTGTGATAGTTTTCAATAGGTTCAGTCTCTCTTCTGGCTCAGAAAATTCAAAGTGATCGTGTTCACTCTGAAATTCTTATAAATGGCTGACATCTAAACAGCAATTACCTTGGAGAGAAAAAATTTTCCCCCAACTGCTTCCTCATCACCAAAGTTGGCATTTGATTTTATTGATGAGGGATTTTTTGTTTGTTGCCCTGTTAATTCAAGCTAAATGGAAACAAGGCAGTCTTTACTGAGCAGCAGTGGGCTGCTGAGTATAAGAATGGCTAAAGAAATTGAAGTTCCTTCATGTGTATTTCTAATGTAAGCTGCAAGGAACCCCCCAGAAGCATCTCTCTGGGATTTTTCCCAGTGTCTTTTCTTCTCGCTCTCTCCCCTCCACTCCCCTGCCTCCTCCATTACAACCCAGTTATTCTCTTGAGATCAGTGTGACAGATCAAAGGCTTAGATGAGGCCTGAGCAATGATTTTCCTTTCCCCCCTTCAAGCTCTCTGCTAGCTTTCTCCACGGATATCTCCTACAGCTGTTAGCTCAGGAGCCAGATTTTCAAAATAACAGAAAGACATACTGTAGTATATTGGGACTAATTATCTTAATTCTGCTTCCTGAACTAGGATGTGTTTCAGTAACATTAATCTGACAGGATAGTGTGTGGGTAACAATGCCAATTCATGCCATTCACTTTTTTTTTTTTTTAATGTTCTTCTTGTGATCTATCTGTAATCAGGACAGGAGAGAACAAGTACACATTTTGCAGTCCTTCCCCATGTTTTTCCAGCCCTGATTCAGCAGAGCACTTAGGTACATGTGTGTCTCAATCTATGTGCCTGTCCTCCTATAATACCTTGCTGATTCAGTGTTGTTCACAACTGGGAAGATTTTGTAAAAATTCTGACTTGGATTCCCCATGTTCTACAACTTGAAATGTACAGACTGGAAAGTGTGTAGTTTTGAGGGTGGTTTGGTTTTGTTTGTATTTATGCATAGCGATCACTCTGCTTCCTGCAATGTCTTCAAGCTCTGACTTTTGCAGTTTTAACTCTTTCTGATTTTCTTTGTTGCTTCCCTTTCCTCCCTTTATTGTTTTGTTCTTCTGTTCCTTTGCAGCCTTGATGACTTTTTCCTTAATTATTTAGAGTAACTTCTTTTGCTCTAGACTCTGATCATCCCTTGAAGAATTCCTACAGCTCTGGATGTTCTGACAGCCATAGCTCGTGGCCACCCCAGCTGTCATGAGAATTTTTGCCATGCTGTAGTTGGATTTCACAGATACATTCACAGTGGAGGTTGTGGGGTTTTTTGTTTTCAATCAACCCTCAACTACTACTGCTTTAACTACTCTCCAAATGACATTATTATTCTTTTTTTGACTACGGTTCTATTAAGCAACATGCACTTAAATAGTTTGTGGTAATAACTGTACTTTTGAAGATTTGCTCAGTTAGATAGCACTGTATCCAAGAGAACCCTTCAGCAGAAATCTTCTGAAACCCTTTTTTGCTGTGTAAGAAAGCTGCTTCTTGCAGACCCAAAAAGTGTCTGTTAGCTGGTTTTCAAAGTTATATTCAGTGAACACACTGCGTCGTTGACTCTAGGTTCGCCTTCCAGCAGATGCCTGTGTCACCATGTCATCCATCGATTTAGACATAAACCATTTAATTATAGTAGGAGCTTTCAGAAAGGTTTCTACCCAGGCGGCCACTCTGAAGGTTAATCTGTTGCCCAGGATGGTTTGAAACTTGCTGCCACAACGATTGCAGTTTCCAACCTGACTGGCAGCGCCAGGAACTAAAGTGTGGTTTCTAATAGAGTGGGATTCATATTTATCCTCATGGTGATATTTTTTTATGTCGCCCATCTACTGGATAACCCCTAGCTCGGACGACAAAAGGAAAAGTGGTTTCAGTATGTTGCTCTGCAAAGGCATATTTTCGATATTATTTATGGAGCTCCTCCCACTAATATGACTAGCTAGATTATCTGTAAGGCTATACTTGTTCTGAAACCACTATTGATTAAATGCTGAGATGAAATTTTTTTTTAGAAGCTGTCATCGGAACATGCTTAGGCTGCACTTGCTGTCAGCTTAACAGTCATGTTTCTGTGTCTTCCTCTAAATTCCTCTCCCAGCTGGGCTCTTTCATATCTTAGCATTAAAATAGATTCTTCCTAATTAGACAGATCTCTGTCATGATAATCATCTTGAGAACGTATGCTGTATTTTCATACTGCGTATCTTTTCACAGATCAGGCCTGTACTTTATAATTTTTCAAAATCGTAACACACTGAATAGATCCTTTAACCAAGCAATCATCTCCTGTAACTAGTAATTAGTGTCCTGTCAGCTGATATCGGTAGGCATTAGTGTTCAACTGCTGGCATCAGCAAGTTCATCTTACATCACTTAGAATTCTGATATGATTCTTTTGAAATTCCAGTTGTGAAGATAGTTTTCTAAAGCTGATGTACAGGGGAGGTGGAAAAAGGTATAGAGCACATATACACATTTGTGCATGCGTAGTAAATTACTACATAAGAGGCGAGTGTGCATCAGTCTGTAGTCATAGCTGTAAGTGCACACATCTATCACGAGTGCATCTGTGCTTGTGTCTGATCACAGAACAGAGTTGTTTGGTCAAGGTGGTGAAGAACATCTGTTTTAATGACAATAATCAGTAATAGAACAATGCTGAGATCTCTCTATTTCTTGCATTGCCCAGGCTATCATCTGAGGGTGTTTTCCTGGTTTTATTTATTCAGACACAGTGGTTTAGCAGGAGTGTTGTCCTTCACAAAATTTGAATTTAAATAGTTCCCTAAATAGCTCATTTTGGCCTTCGTTTTTCAGAAGCTGGTAATTATTTGTGTAAGTATCCTTAAAATAAAAGTGATGCAAAAATGAACTGTGAAATCGTATGTCTATTTTGCTACTTTACAATTGCCATTCAATACTTGGCTTTAAAAGAAAACTCGCCTGTTGGATGAAAATTTTTAGTTAGCTCTTAGGTGCTGGATGACAGCTGTAAAATAACATAGCATGACTGACATTTTTTATGAAATGCTGATTCTATTGATCATTTTAAGATATAGGGGATAGCACTGTATCTTATAAAAGGTTGTACTATAGAACAATGCAAGTATCACCACTGTTGCTGTAAAAATAAGTGGGGAAATAGACGGAATTATATTTGCTCAGCTTTGGTTTAATCTCAGCCAACTAAAAATTTTTTTGATCAGTCAACCATTTTTAGAATGTATTCAGGTGATTTGGTTTTGTTTTCACAAAACTGGTGATTGATCTGTTGGAAAACTTCGAACACTAAACACCAGTTACTATAAAACTTTGTTACTCAAATCATCGCCCCTGAGCTGCGCAGCCTGGCAGAACCAAGGTACATAGCTGAGAGATGAAAAACGCCTAAATTTTTAGTAGGCTGGAATTCAATTCTATAACAATCCAGCATGCACTTAAAAAAACTACCAGGTTGGCTGCCAAAGTGATAGACTGAAAGTTAAGGTATGTTTGTGTGCCTCCATATAGATTGAAAAACGGTATTTATTCTAGTGGTAGGAAAAGAAGACAACTTCTGTAAAATGCACCAAAAACCAGTCTGTAAAAAAACAAAACAAAAAAACCCCAACAACAACCAAAACTAAACAAAAAAACCAACCCACAGCGCTGCTTTTACATGTATTTCTGACTCTATGGGTATAAGAAACGTTTCTGTCTTTTTGCGGACGACTGTGCTCTTTTGGTGTGCACATCCTTGTGAGCACGCAAGCTGGCGGGCTGCAGGGGGCACTGCGGGGGAATCCAAAAAGTACTTTTGCAAAGTTCAACCTAATTCACAGCTGTCTTCATTTCTGGCCTGCTGACACTTTCCATTTCAATTAAAAAACAATCAAAAAAAAAAAAAGCAAACAAGAAAGCCGCCTGCTCCTTTTCTTTTTTTCCCCTCTCAGTTCTTACATTCAATCTTTTCATATATATTCCTATACAACCAAATAATACTATTGTCTTGTGGAGTCAGATGGAGAGGAATAGTTACTGAAGAACGTACAACAAAGCCCCCGGCTCCAAATTAACAGAGATACCGATCTTTGTAAATGACGCAGGATTTGTAGTTTCCCTTCCTCTTAGGCTGCTTCTGAGCAGAGCTATAATTTGTCCCTGTTTGTTTTGTGATAAAGTAGTAATCGGTGATCACGAAGAACAGTAAGTAGCTTAGCTTCAGTTCTCAAACTGATACTAAAGAAAAGTTTTAAAGGGAGGGGAGACGTGCTCGTTTGTCCCAAGGCAGGGAAGGTACTAAATACTAATTTTATTTGTCCACTATTATTTTCCATCTCAACGTAGTCAGGGAGTGTTAGAATAGGAATGAAATTAAAACCAAATTTCATATTGCTGAGCACTTAAGACAAAGACAGCTCTTTACCACTGTGAGTAGCGTAGAAATAGTGTCCTATGCTAATCTGCAATGGCAGAAATGAAGATGGTTTAAATCAGATCTCATGACTAATGTATGAGTTCCCAATTTTCTGTATTTCCAGCTGCATGTTAGAGAACAAGGGTGTCTCTCTGAGATATTTCTAGGTTATATAGGTATATTAAAAAAAAAATTGGAAGTGCACAGCTCATAGTGCTGGTTAGAAAATAATAATTAAAATTGTGCGTGCAATAGCTTAGTCTGCAAAATGGTTTAAAACTAGGTTCCTGGGATGTTATTCTTGATGCATTAATCACCCGCGCTCTATATGAAGGCAGCCACCGTTCGCTTGGAAAAATGTTCCTGCCCAACGTGTCATGTTTCTTCTGTTGTTTAAAATAGAAAGTTCAGCCCCGCGTCTGGGAGGCACAGGGCTCCGCGCTCTGTTTGCATTCATTATGCAACAGTTTACACAGAAGGGAAACACGGCACACGCCGCCCCAGCGCGGGGTGCAGCCTGCCGGCGAGTGCGGGGCCCCGTCGGGCTTCTCCCAGCGCTGCCTCCCGCTGCTCGGCCGCGGGATCCGGGCACTCCCTCTCCCGCCCCCCCTGCATCTCCCGCTACCGCCGGCTCCGGCCCCAGCGCCTCCCGAGAGCCGGGACTCAGGACAGGCGCTGCCCCCCCCCCCCCAGCCTCCGGGTGCCCGCCGCGCCCCGCCGCAGCGCCGAGCTCCGGCACAGCGCGCAGCAGCCGCCCGGCCCGGCGCCGCGGCCGCCCCGTCTACCGGCCGGGTAAGGCGGCCGCCTGCCCCCGCGCAGAGGGCGGCGCGGCACGGAGAGCCCCAGCAGCGGGAGGCCGCGGGGCGCCCCGGGGGCGGCAGGTGGCGGCCCCCGCTCCGCACCGCCGTGCCCACCGCCGCCGCCCTGCGCCTGCGGGAACCCCGCGCCGCTGCCGGGCGTGAGCGCAGCGGCGGGCGCCGCGGGGGGAAGCGCCATGTCCGCTCCTGCTGGGCGACGTCCGTGCCGGGTTTTGCACCTTGTCCCCGGGTCTGCCTCACGGCCTGGAGGAGCTGCTGCTGCTGCTGCGGTGTTTACTGAGCGCTCCTGTCCTGATATCACTCCGCTGGCATGGAGGAGGAGGAGGTGGAGGAGGAGAGCATTTGATCATTGTGATGGTGGCAGGAGGAGCAGCAGCAAGCAAAGCAGAGCAAAGCGTTAGGCTGTGTCAGCTCGGCGTTTTGCAGAGACTTCAGAGCTCTACTTTTTTTTTCTTTTTTTTTTTTTTTTTCTTCTCTCCAGCTCAGCCCGGATTGTTCATGTGTTTACTTCCCCCAGCCCGAGGATTTGCTATTTAGGTTCCTGTTGAAATGCAACTGAGCAGCCAAAGTACTTTGCGAACTCGGTGCGGCATAAACACCAAAACTTTTTTCTAGAAGGAAAATACAATAAGAAAGCGGCTTTGCCTGTCTTTTGATGCCGGGGAGTGCGAGTGAGTGTGCCGTGTGTGCCCGGCGGGTGCTTGTGCTTGGATGTGTGTGTGCGAACGTGCGTGTGAACGGGTGTGTATGTGTGTGCATGTGGAGGGGCGCGCGTGTTTCTCTTTATACATGGGGAGAGAAGGCTTTTGGCAAAATCTCCGGAAATCTCGTGGCATCTATTTTGAAATAATGGATTATAAAAAAGAAAGAGGAGGAAAGGAACTGGTCTGATATCTCCTGGAGTTTGCTACCCGAATTGCTGCTGCTTAGTTTGTTGTGCTTTTTTTTTTTTTTTTTTTTTTTGGTGTTTGTTGGTTGTGTTGCTGGTGATAACCTTTTAGCACCTTCTCTCTTTATTTCCCTCCCCCCCACCCTCTCTTTTTAATGTTTTGGAGCTTCTCGAGAGGGATTGGCTGGGGGGAAAGAGAAACATTTGCTTGGGATCGCTGTTTCCCTGATACATGGTGGTGCCCCCTCCCCCCCACCCCCCCCCGTTCTCTAAAAAGTATCCCATCAGGACCCCGGAGGAGACTGTGTGTGTGCGAAGGGTAGGATAAAAAGTTCTTCCAAAATAGTGTGCACGGGGAACAGGATGGGGGATTTTGCAGCCCCCGCTGCCGCTGCGAATGGCAGCAGTATCTGCATCAACAATAACCTGAACAGCAGCCTCAGCGGGGCCGGCGGGGCCGGTATCGGGGTTAACAGCACTCCCCACGGTCCTCCTGCCGCGGCTCCCGGTAACAATAACGCTAATAGCGGCGGCGGCATTCCCAAGCACAGCACGGTGGTGGAGCGGCTGAGGCAGCGCATCGAGGGCTGCCGGCGGCACCATGTCAACTGCGAGAGCAGGTACCAGCAAGCCCAGGCAGAGCAGCTGGAGCTGGAGCGCAGGGACACGGTGAGCCTCTACCAGCGGACCCTGGAGCAGAGGGCCAAGAAAACGGGCACCGCCGGCGGCGGCACCAAGCAGCAGCATCAGAGCAAACAGCAGCAAGATGCCGAGCCTGCCACGGCGGAGCAGAGGAACCACACTCTGATCATGGTAAGGGGATGCGGGCCGGGGGGGTCGCTGTCCGCTCCGAATCTTTCGCCGGGATGAGCTGGAGGTCGCCCCCGTTGTTTTCCGGAGGGGGACGGGGCTGGGCTCAACTTTGGCGGTGGCAGGGCCGCGGGCAGGCTGGGCGAGCCGGGGGCTGCCGGGTGGCTTCGCAACTTCTCACGGGCAGGGGTGGGGGGGGGGAAGCGGACAAACTTTTTCCCCGTCTCTTTCAGAAGGGAAGAGCTGCCCCTGGGGAAGAGGGAAGGAGCGGTGCCGGGCGTGCGCCGTGGGCTGCCGAAAGCCAGAGGAGGGTTTTGTGTGTGTGCGTGTTTCGCGACGGCTTTTCCGCGCGGGGGGCGTGCGGAGACGGGGCCGTGCGCCTTTGCTGGGCTGCCTTGTTAAATCCCGCCGCGGGGGAAGGTGGAAGTTGGCTCCGCAGGCTGGGGAGACGGCAGGAGGAAAAGTTGGGCAGGTTTCTCGCCTGGGCTGCCCCGGCGTGCAGGAGCCCGGCTCCCCACGCCAGCAGCAGCTCGAGCTGAATCGCTTCCTAAAGTTTCCTTGGGTTTTAAGCAGCTTAGCGAGGAGCGGGGGGGGGGGGGGAAGGGGGCGGGGGCTGAGCCGGTAGGAGCGTAGCGGCAAGTAGGAAGCGGAGTTTCCCACTCCCAGGCTGCACCGATGATGAATAATAAAAGGAGGTGCGGGGGGAGCCGGGCCCCGCGCTCCGTCTGAGCTTTATTTATAGCAGGTCGCGGCCGCCAGTCGTTCTGGTGGGTGCCGCCGGCGGCTCGGCGTGTTCGTCTCGGTCGGCGGGGGCAACCGCGCGACTCAGCCGCGGGGGAAACGCGTGTGTGTCCTGACGTGTCCCCCCGCCCCGGGCCGTGCTGTGCCGGGGCGGGGGTGCCCGGCGCTCGGGGGCGGGCACGGGGCCGCTGGGTCTTCGCCGTCTGCCGGGCGCACAATGGGCGGTGGAGACCGGCGGGGAGGAGGGAGGGAGGGAGGGAAGGAGGGGAGGTGCGATGGCAGCGTGTGGTTTACAAGCCTCGCACGTCCCTCCCTCTCGCCCTCCCCTGCTGCGCGGGGCGGCGCGGCGGTGCGGGAGGGTCCGGCAGGGCGGCAGCTGCCGCCGGCCCCCGCGTGGGGGGGGTCTCCGTGACAAAGCGGCGGCGAGGCGGCCGTCCCGGCGGCGACTCTTCCCCTCGCCCCCCCTTCCCCTCGCCCCCCCGCCATGTGAAAGCAGGGAGCAATATGTTTATCTGGGGCCGCGCCGAGCCTCTCCTCCCCTGGCCGTGATGCCGGCTCGGTGCCTGCCGGCTCCTCCCCTGCGCGACGCGGCGCAGTCCCGCGGGCAGCACCTTTCCCCTCTGCCCCTCGCCGTCTTACCGGGCGCTTTGTCTGACCCCAGTCCCGCTTCGTCACGGGGGACGAGGAGGTGGGGATCGCTTCGCCAGCGGCAAACAAAAGCTCAGCGCCGAGCGTAGCCCCCACCTCCCGCCCCGCCGCTAAGGAGCCGAGCGCGGCTCCCGCCTCCCTGCCTCCTCCCAGCCGGGGAGCAGCCCCGGCAGCCCGGCGCATCTCCCGGCGAGCCCAGCCAGGAGGCGGGGAGAGCGGGACGCCTCCCTCGGCGGCGAGGAGAGGCGAGAGCGCCGGCAGGAGCCACACAAAGCGACGGGGGGTGCGGGGGGGATTGCTTCGCAAACAGGAAGCAGAAGAACCTCACTGACATCTTGTTGCTTTCCTGGTGTTACCGGCGGGGCACAACCATATTTCTCTTCCTTCTCGCGCCTTTCCGCAGGATTGAGGCTTTTAAATACACGCTTAACGCGGTGCTCCCCGCACCGCAGTACCTTGCCTTGGTTTACATCTACTCCTGGGGCAGTAACTGAGTCACTCATCAAACTCCGTGAGCAAGGACTGACTGTCTTTCGTCAGCCAAACTGTCCTCAAGTCCCTTTTCACATCCCATGTCATTTCCACAAGATACAGGAAAGGGGCTGGAGGCTCAAGAGACCTCAGAATTACTTCGCTCCAGGGAAGCGTTGTGGTGCACTGTGTACACATCCAGCTCCAGAACAGCTCCTCTGCTTCCAGGCCTTTGCTAGTGGTGGGTTGTCGTTTCCCCCTCTTCCCAAACCCCATGCTAAAGCATTAAAGGCCAGGATTTTTAGTTAAGTAGCTCAATTGTTGGCCTTCCCTTGAAGATCTAGGACAGATACACAAAGCCATGCTATGATATGAAAGTTGTGGAAACAAAGTAACAAAAGGAGGAAATGCAGTTACAGCTCTGCTGTTACTGATTTGTTTCAGGTTGGGACACTTGAAGAGCTAAGAGTATCCTAATTAAAGGGTGGTTGGCTATGAAATTCATTGTAACTGATTTTTTTGTGCTACAGTCTTTGTGCTATTTAAATGTACTCGATGTGCACTATGCTTTTCATCTTAAAAACAGAAATTTAATACTTTGTTAAAAAAAAAAAGACCCATTTCCATCAACCTTTGGTTTTTTTATTTAAGATTGTGTATACAAATACTGAAAAATTTAGTGTCGTTACCGGCTTTGTTTCACTTGTAGAGTGTTAATTGTGATTTTTGTCTAATGTTTAAGAACATTAGGGAACATTCATGGGTACATGAAAGTAATACTTAAAACCCGAGAAATTGCTCCTTTTAAAGCAACTGAAAAGTATTTTCTTTGAGACATTTATGCTTTTTATAGTACAAAAAAAATTTTCTTCATTTGTAGCAATCACAACAGTTTGGTAAGTTTCAGTGTTTATGTGCATCATGATTTTTATTTACCCAAACAATTCAACTTTAATGTTTTCTTTTGGCATGCGAAAACAGTAAACTACATTTTGAGGTTTTCTCCCTTTTATTCTCTGGTAAACTCCAGCTGAGAGGTTTGCAGTGGAACAATTGTATGGGTCTGCTACTGCTTCTTCACACAGAATTGTTACTAAATTCTTCCCTCGGATTATTAAACCACACAATTTGGAAACAAAGCAGTCAGGATTAAATGACAACAAATACAGTGAGGATAGCAAGAAATACTGTTTTTAATTGTTTTTTGTAAAGGTAAATCAAAGGAAAGTATTATCAGTGTGTTTGTGCGTGTCCCTCTCCAAACTGGAAGATGCTGAGAAGGGAGATGTGTGCTGCGTCAGGGCAGCCGGTCACCCAGCAAACCCTCCCAGAAGCTGGTGCTGCCACAGGTGCTGAGGTGTCCATCAGCAAACTGGGTTAAAAAACATCTTTAGAAGATGATTGCTTAAAGACATGATTTTTTTCATTTGATGGAGTACAAACTATCCAGTCTGTACAATGCTCCTTGTTGCCACCCCCACAGTTTACACCCTCACTCCCTGGGTTCATGAAAGGGATTATGCAGTTTCCACTGTTTAGGACTCTATGTCAACTGACAAGCAGTTATCAATGGGAGCCTTTTTTCAAAAAAGGATGTAGGAGCATAGGCTTGGCTGTATTGCATGAATTGCTGATCTACTCTGAATTTGTGTCTTGTTACAGACCAAGTTTTCACTTGCTGAATTTTGAAATATCTGGATTTATAACTATTTCAACCTCTGCTACTTGAGAACGATGGGGTTCAGAGCTAGTTTGCTCCAATACAGGCATTGATTGAGACAAGCACAAAAATTAAAATTGTTTATAAATGTCTGGGAGGACCTTTCTCCTCTGCCTCCTTCCCGCCCCCCGCTCAGTTCAACCTGGCAAAAGCCAAAGTTGTTTTCCCCGCCTTTGAGTTGGATTATTAGAATGCTGTACCAGCTTGGTTTTCAAAGGAAGTATTGGGAAAATTTGTAGCCCATCCAAAACTCTGCTGCTCATCTTCGGACTGGTTCCAGGAAATATCAACACGTTATTTCAGTTCTTTGGTTCTTTGTGACTTAATCTGCCTTCTTGTTTCCTCCTTTAAGTGTGAGAGTCTTCTGGCTCTGCATCCGTGTTATTGTGTGTGGTTCAGAGATATTGTGTGCATGTGTATGCACATACACACATTATATATGAAATAAATAATAAATAATGTGCATTTAGTATATAATAAATAGCCGAGCATATCATAAATAGCCAAATATATCATGAATATCTCAAGTTATATCACCTTTGTTTCTTATCCCAAACACTGCTGTTGTTATTGTGCATTTTTTGACATTGTTTTGTCCAATGAAACACTACATCTGTAATTACCATATTGACTTTCTCATGCACATTTATTTCCATGCGAGCTCTGCTGTGAAGTGTAAAGGGACTGGAGCTACTTGTTCCTATTTTAGAAGCTCTTCAAGACTTTTTTTATTTAGCATCATTATAGGTTTGATAGCTAGTGTCATACTGACCACTTCTAACTCTAAAACCAGTCCTTAGGAAATTGAGTTTTAAACACTATAAATATAAAATGTTATTTAGATCACAGAAATTAGTGATGGAAGTCAAATGACCTATTAGATCATCTTTTCTGTTCCCCTGCCAAAGCATACTATGCCAATTCAGAATTACTTTAAAGTTAGAGAAAACACGGCTGGCAAATACAGTATTTTCCAATACTGCTTTTTACCCATTCTGGGCTAATGTGCTGCCTTATGGAAGTTAATGATCACATTGCCCTTCTACCAGAGGGAAGGGAGATGGGCAGGGCAATCCTTTCAGCTTGCTTTGTGTAGGGACAGAATGACACATTCAGAATTATAGAAATCTGGTTATATCTTTTCCTTGTTGGCAGATAGTCCACCACGGAAAAATGATGGACTCCTCCCACCACAGTCTCTATTTTTCTTGAAAAAGGTATCCTGAGTGAAAAGTGTAACTTTTAAATTTGTCTTAGTGATTCAGGGATAATGTCATTAATGAAATCGAGTGCCAAAGAATGCTGTCAGTCTTGTGAGTAGATTTTAAAGCTTACACTTACTGTATTTAATATGTACCTGTGTGTGCGTTCATAAACCTGTGCCCATTTCTTATGTTCTTTTTCATGTAAAATTGCTGTTTAATTTACTTTGTAGGTGCTCGGGAGTTCATCAGTTACACTATAGGAAATGTCTATTTCTCTAGCATTGCAAAGATGAAAAAGAAAGATGATTTTTCAGATGTTCCCTTTTATTTTCCACAAGAGGTCAAATACTGCAGCCCTTACTCATGGCTGATGACTAAGTAGGATTAAGCATCTCTTCAGTTAATAAGCTGTGTCCGATCTTGCTCACATTGGAGTAAAGTCAGTAGTAAATGCAAAACTGGGATGATACCAGAATTAAATGCCAGGCCAACAATGCTCCTTCTCTTTCATATGCATTATAGAGGGAGTCATCCTGTAAGCCTTTTTATTTTGCTCTTCCTATAAGGGTGGATCTCTGTCTGTCTTATTCCGCAGCCTCTCCCATTTTTCTTCTCCTTTTCATACCAACTCACGCTTGGTGCTCCTGTGTGATTACTGTCCTTCAGGACTCAGGATGAGGAGTTTTGTGTTGACCTTGTTTTGAAGCTAGTTAGCACAATAGATTTCAGCTTAGCAAACTGAAAGGAATGGAGAAACTCTTCACTTCAAGCACTACTAGCCTCTAATGACCTTTGTATGCTCTGATAGAAAGTGTGTCCCTTTAAAAGATAGGGGGTTGGGTTATTATGAGCCATACCTGGAGCAGGGCAGGCTGTATTTTGACATATGGTAGCCAGTCATAGTGAAATCTAAGCTTCAGTTTGACCAAATAGCACGTGTTGAAAGTCCCACAGTGAAGTTCTAGGCATTGTCATGTTCAGGAAGAGCAACTTTGGCTGGAACATGTCCAAGACTCATTCTGCTAACACGGAGCCAAAAATATTAACGTGTGATTATGTTAGGACAATTGGGTGCATTTAGGTTAACCTAAATTTACAGTAACTTGACCTTAAACTTAAAGCTTCACAAGTACTTAAGCTGGTGTAAACCCGAGCTGCTGCCACTGGGGAAGTCTCGTCTTTTATGCTCTTGTCGGTGGCCGTATCTTCTTGCTGCCTCCTTTTGCTAATGCTACCCCTTGCTCGTGTACTTCCACTGTCAGCTGGTTCACCGAGCACACAGGGAGGATGAACGCATTTCTTCCTTCTGGGTTAGTTTTCAGCTGGATTGGATCCACGATTTGTTTGACTGTCCCTCCCTGGGCAGCACAGTCTTACAACACCTTAATCCTCTTGTGAAACTTCACCCTTAGCCCAGGATAAACATCTGGGACCTATTAGTTAAAACATACTCACACAGTGACATACATTTTACCTGAGCTAAGTAACACCTGGTGTTGGTGCACATGATTCTGTTCCTGAATACAGACACTGAAACAAGAAAGGCTAGAAGTAGTAAGGGAGTCAGAGTTCATTTTTTTTATTTAAACACTTGCAGGTATACAACATTTGGTTGAATATTACTCCAATATGTGTAATTCATGTGAGAGATGTGCTTGGATTAGCAGAGGATTAAAGACAGGCCTGACAGCCAGGAACTGCTGACTGGAATCCTTCGATTGTATTGTTTTGTGAATTGAAATGTGAGGTATGATATCAGACTGAAGTTATGATCCCAGTTTTCCAGTCTAGGATCTCATAGGCTGTTCATATAATCATAGAATCATAGAATGGTTTGGGTTGGAAGGGACCTTAAAGATCATCTAGTTCCAACCCCCCTGCTGCGGGCAGGGAGACCCTCCACTAGACCAGGTTGCCCAAAGCCTCATCCAACCTGGCCTTGAACACTTCCAAGGATGGGGCATCCACAACCTCTCTGGGCAACCTGTTCCAGTGCCTCACCACTCTAAGAGTAAAGAATTCCTTTCTAACATCTAATCTAAATCGACCCTCCTTCAGCTTAAACCCATTACCCCTTGTCCTGTCACTACACTCCCTGATAAACAGTCCCTCACCATCTTTCCTGTAGGCCCCTTCAGGTACTGGTAAGTTCTAATCAGATCTCCCCGGAGCCGCCTTTTCTCCAGGCTGAACAATCCCAACTCTCTCAGCCTGTCCTCATAGGAGAGGTGCTCCAGCCCTCCGATCAACTTTGTGACCCTCCTCTGGACTCTCTCCAACAGCTCCATGTCTCTCCTGTACTGGGGCCCCCAGAGCTGGACGCAGTACTCCAGGTGGGGTCTCACAAGAGCGGAGCAGAGGGGCAGGATCCCCTCCCTCGACCTGCTGGTCACGCCTCTTTGGATGCAGCCCAGGCCATGGTTGGCTTTCTGGGCTGCAAGCGCACACTGCTGGCTCATGTTGAGCTTCTCATCAATCAATACCCCCAAGTCCTTCTCCTCGGGGCTGCTTTCAATCCATTCCTCACCCAGCCTATAGTCGTTCTTGGGATTGCGCTGACCCACATGCAGGACCTTGCACTTGGCCTTGTTGAACTTCATGCAGTTCACACGGGCCCACCTCTCCAGCCTGTCAAGGTCCCTCTGGATGGCATCCCTTCCCTCCAGCGTGTCGACCACACCACACAGCTTGGTGTCATTGGCAAACATGCTTGTACATTCAGTGGGAATTTGGGGGTCTTAGCAATTTGAAGTATTTATTTTCCCAGTTTGTCTAAGATGGTGAGTCATAAAATCATATAACTTTGATTACTCTTTTGCTTCTCCCTCACATACTTGAGTTTCACAATGTTTGTAGCTCAAAAGTCATCAGACTGCTCCTGCTTTTTGAATACTTGAAACCCAGTTTCACAGGGGTTAAGAGAAAATGCCTTTTTAAATTTGCAGTAGTTAATAAGATAGCAGCTGCTGAAATTTTGTGCTTACAGGAAGGGGTTGAGCTGCCTTCTTTCAAGACTTCCCTCTTTTGTATTGATTTTTTTGCCACCACATACAGTTAAAAATGGCAAGGAGGTAAGAATACTTTAATCTTTAGTTGACCTGAGAGAAGAGAGGAGTGTGTCCGCCTATAGGAACTTTGCATTTGCTGTGCGTTTGTGTAACTGCTAAGGTTAATGCTGCAGTGCTGTCGGTAACATAGATGATCTATTGCTGTTTGCTTGCTGTCAGTTCTGCACAACCACAGCATACATGGAGTAGGAAAGAGGTTTGAATTTATGACTTTCAGAATAACTAAGCTAATGAACAGAAAGACCAACAGCTCAAGGATTTACTTTTCCATATTTGTTTTTATCAAGGCTGCTTTCTGTACGGTTTTCATATAGGGCGCTATAGTGTTCTGTAAGGTTCTCAGCTCTCAACAGCTGAAGCTTGGTGGAGTTGCATTTTAACTGATTGAAGGTGGGGCTGTTGGGCTGTGCCTCTTCCCCTCCTCCCTTCTTCACACTTCAGTCTCCTCCCTACATTGCTTTAACTGCATGCCATACAGCAGTATTTCAGGTTTAGTAAAACAATTCAATTCTGTTTTCCTCTGGTCTTTAGATTCAGACAAACAGCTGTTCCGAGTTGCAATGAAGGTGTAGCTTTTCTGCATCATCTTTATGCTGCCTCTGAAAATCTCAAGCCTGCTTAGAAAGTTCTTGGATATTGTGCACCTAGGTAAAGAGCGGAGTTGGTCCTTAACCTAACTCAGACCCTGGGTGTTATCACAAGAAGCCAATATGCCTATGGATGTGTGCTTATATAAACCAGTGCACGTACATATACACTGTTTTTTAAACTGTACTGCAGGCTGAAGTGGAAAGATTTATGATTGGTGATCAGTTTTGATGGTGAAAGGGGATGTACTAGTCTGATAAGTTTAAAAAACACTGATAGGCACCCGTTTTCTATATTTTCAGCCTCTTTCCTTTTGCTCACATCTAAATCAACTGTGATGTTTTGGCACTTCTTCATTGTGTTTAATCTAAAGGAGGAAGGGAGGGGGGTATGGCAGATGGGACGCTGGAAGTGTTCTGGAAAATATAGGAGTTTTTTAATCGTTTAAGATATTTCCTTACATTAAGGAACATAGACCGGCATTTAGCCAAAAGAGAAATTGTAGCATTTCCTACCACTTCTGTTTATGCAGAATATTATGGTTAAAGACTCTCTAGTATTTGAGAAAATTACTTTAAAATACAACTGCCTTAGCTGGCTATAGTTGTCTTTAGACTGCTAAAAAGATTGTTACATTTCAGCTGTGTTTTTTGCTGCTGTTCATTTTTGTCTCTGAAGCTGGTGGCTGTTGTTCTGATTTCTCTGGATTGCATTCCAGTGCATAACTGAGGCAGCATAGGGAGAACTGCTACTGACATTAAATAACCGATTTTTAATGATGTTTTTGGCAAGCAGTATCTCTATTCATTACACATATTTTTAGTTGTCAGTGAAGCAGGTAATGTAGCTTTGAAGACTTTAGCGGACTCGTACAGAAGACTGTAGACTTCTGTAACTGAACGGCGGCCACATTGTTTGAGCTCCAAATTGGCTGAAGCATTCTGGCATGTAATCCATGGCTGGATATGAAGTAATGGTTCAAAATAATCTGTAGGTCCTTCTATTACAGCACATTTCTGGGCTGTGCTTGCAGTCTTTGCATTCCAGTAAAAGTGGAGATACCATGCTGAGGTTGCAGTGCTATCTTTTTTTTTTTTTTCTAATTTGTGCTAACTGGTTTGCAGACTTAAAGATTATTTAAAGGCTGGATTGCTGCAGTTTTGAAAACTCACCTGAGAGAATTTGGCTTTACTTTTTTTTTCACCCCTGGGGGAGTTATCTGGGGCTTGTTATTTCTAACCCATTTTAATATGTATTTTACATCATGCAAAACAAACAAAAAAATCCATTTATTTTCTCTCCTCCATTTCATTCGCGACAAAACAAACCAAAAAACTTTATGTTCGCACCAGGGTTTACCGCCCTTCTCAGTAACATTTTTGTTGTGGGAAATGCCAGCAGTAGGTAGGGGTAATGGAGATCTGTGAATGCAGAATAGCAAAACCAAAATTGATTTTGACTAGTGGCGTTAAAAGCTTCACCTCTCCCTCACCTATTACTGTGATAAAGCGTATGGCAGTCTAGTTACAGCCAGAGAGGGGTTCTGGGAAGTTGGCATAGACCATCTTTCTTTATAGTTGCTATGGTTATTTGAATACAAGAAACACAGTATTTTGTGGGTTTTGTGTCAAACAACAAGTATCTTGAAAAAGTGATTCCGGAGGAATAGCAAACTTGTCTCTTACTCTCTTTTTACTGTAAAATTGTGTGCTACTTAAAGCCAGTGGTAAGAATGCATTGTGTTTATCTGTCTTTTAAAGTAGTTTATCCAAATGAAATATCTGTGTTCTCGTGGCACACTGCATACAACACAAGAACTTTATTATGTAGGTACTGAAACCATTACAGTCTCTGGAAAACCTAGCTAGTTAACCTCTTTATGGTCTTCACATGTTACTGCCTTAGGGTTCGTTAGATGAGGCAGCTGAAGCAAGTTAACAGTTTGCTGCCATTAAATGGGGTGGTTTCCTCCTCTTCCCACTATGCTGCAGTTCTGTACCTGTGCTGGTCTGGGGAGCATGTCTGTGGTACTAAGCTAGTTGGAAAATTACCTATCTAGGAGAAAAAATGGCATTTATTTTTTGGTGGAAGGTGAAACTGCACAGTGTGGTACTGAGGGAGAGGAAAGGCAAAGCTGTGAAATAAGTTCTGTATGGCCTTGTCCTCTGCTGGTTCTCTGGGCAGCTCCCAGCTGAAAGCCTGGTAGTTGTGGTGCGTTGCTGGAGTTAATTGGGGAGTGAAATACTTCAGTGGTGTATGGAACACCAAACAGAGCAATAGTGGAAGCGTCTTGGGGAATACTGATGTACTTACTTGTAAGGATGAACTGATGATCCAAAGTGTAAAGAAGGCTGAGGAGAATATCTTTTCACCCCAGTCTAGTCTGGAGATGATATCATGCTGGCCACAGTGTGGACTTCCGTCAGGTAGGTGACCACTGTCCTTCCTATGAGGAAAAAAAAAGTGTTCATATTTCTTTTGTTTCCTATTTTCTTTCTGAAAATTGATAAACTTTGTTTATGTCTCTCTGATAAAACAAGGAAAAATATTTTTTTGTTTGGTCTTTACAGTATGGTAATTGCATTTTTTTTCAGGCTATTGAAATGTGTTTATGTTCATTTTAATTCCATGTAGAATAATAGGCTAAGTAAAATAATTATGAAAGGCCCATGTAAAAGGTATCCTTATTCATTGAATGTGGTACCTTGACTTACATTCGAGACTTGCGGTAATAATCCAGTGAGCTGCTGTATTCAAGATAAAGATACTTGCACATAGTTTTACTTTCCTTCTATCTGAAGCCAACTGTGAGCAATATGATGATAATTTTTATTCAAGTAGTCCAGGAAAAAAATCACAGATGCAGCAACTTCTGCCAACTTTGCTTTGTAATATGAGAATTAGTAAAGATATAAATTATAATTTTCTGAACGGCTTTATCATGAAATTGTACTTTGAATGCTGATTAGTGTAGGTGATTTAATTTTTAAATAAGTTAGTGATGGAGTGTTCAGTGGGGTGTTTTTTTGTTTGAGGTTTTTTGTTTGTTTTTCCTCCTTCATCAGATGTTTTATTTCAGAATTAGCTCACTTGTTAGAATCCAACCTGTTACCAGAACGGGTAAACAACAGTATTAGCAATATTGGTATTTCTAATGCAGCGTGTTCCATATGTCAAGTTTCACTAGTGGTTACTTGAGAAAGCATTGTTTCTGGTTTCAAAGTTATTTACTTCTCAAATCTGTGACTTAACTGTTATGGATAGTGATCATATGTCGTAAAGTCACATAAAGAGTTTACCAGAATGGATTTAGACTGGCTAGCTTGCCCAGAAAGGTAATGGCAGGAGCAAATCGTGCTGGTCATCTCAAATAACAGTAGAGAATGTAACAAATTTTAACCAAAGTACTTCGTGGTTTTTTCCTCATTTTTAGAACGTGCTGGGGTTTTTTGTTTGGTTGTTTTTTTATGCAGTTCTTACATGTTTTAAGATTCAATATTTAGTCTGAGAATCAAATGTCTTTCCTCTTGTGAAGGGAGGAATCTAAATGCCTACAGTTGTATAAAACTTGTATCAGTGTGATATCAAATATAACATTTTAATTTTTTTACTATACAAGATCCATATACCATTAATTGTACAATGCACATTGACAGAATTTTTGCAGTAATTCACTTTAGGTAGGATCTTTTTCTTGCTTTTGCCCTTGGTTTGATTGGTTGGGGGGGTTGTGGAGTGGTGGGTTTTTGCTTTTCTTGTTGGGGGGGGGGGGGGTGTGTTGGTTGGTTTTGCCTGTTTCTGCTTAAAAAGGTAGAATGCCACGTATAGTTGTCTCTACAGTTCTCCTAGTGGATATGGATTAGTGGCCTGAGCACAGATGAGAAAGTCAAATGCATATGTTATTGCAGTTTATCACAATCTTTTGTAACTATCTGGATACTACCCTCAGAGGCTGTGTGGTGCAGCAGTTGCGCTTACATGTAAGTCTTGATAAAGCTGCCTTTCTAAGGCCGTGTAGTGGTTGTTTTTTTTTTAATAAGCCTGTTTTCAGTTGCTAATATTTTCAAAGGTGTTTTTTCTTAGTGGAAAACTTGGGGAGAAATTTGCCTAAAGTGGTTTACTTGTTAAATCTGAGAATCAGATTGGGGAGAATACGCTGTTTTCCTTGCTCTTGTAGGAAGTTCTTGAAACCATTACAACAAGAAACTGTAGTACAACTGAATTACACATTGTGGTCTGCCGTTTGTGGCCCCTCTAGCAGCAGTGGGAATAGAGAAGAGAGGGAGATCAGTTACTTTATGCCACGTGGGGGGGAAAAAATATACTTTTGACATGCTTAATCTTTGCTTGTTAACATGTGCTGAAGATTTAGTCTGCCTCCTTGTAGCCCTCACAGACCAACTGGAAGGTGCCCATGTGGGCCCAGAGCATGTCTGAGCGTGTTCCTACCTACACAAGCAGGAACTTGGTAGGTCTTTCCCCCAGTGTCTCCTCCCCGCTTTCAAGGACTGCTATACCATTTATCCTGAGTAGTAGATAAGTTTGCCTTCTCTGCACTGTCAGCCCCTTCCAGCTTGGAAGGAGAAACAAGAAGGCACTGCGTCAGAAATGCAGAGACCTGAGGAAGTGGATGGGAGGACAGGAAGAATGTGTGGGTCAGGAGATGACCAGAACCCAGGCTGGGGTAGGCAGAGTTGAACAAAGCAGACATCAGCTGTAATGGAAGGACAGAAATACGTAAGAGGGCGTTGGACTTGTTGAACCAGGCTGGAGAGAAGAACTTTGCTTCAGCCAGCGCTGGACACAGCTAGTCAATGAGAATACAGGTGCTTGTAATGAACTCAGCTTTTGCTAGCTTGAGTAGCCAGAGCTTGATGCTGGGGATTTTGACAGGGCCATACTCATGGTTGGCCATAAATATCAAGCAAGTTGGTTGTTTTGGGGTTGAGTTTTCTTGCTTTTCCAGATGATTAAGACCATTAAAGCATTACAGTGTCTTATGCTAACTGATTTTCTGCACTGTTGTGAAATTAGGTGGTGACCTCTTTTTTTTTTTTTTTTTTTTTTTTGGATTTGAGGAATTCTAAACATTTTCCAGTGGCACGGATAATGTATTTATATGAAATCATTCAGCAAATGTAAGCCTGCAGACAGCAGGCTTGCTTTTCTTAGCTACCTGTCGCATATTCCTTGGAAGTCACTAATGGACTGCAGCAGTTCACGTGAAAACCATTGTTCAAGGGACCTCCCTCACATTAGTATCAGACAGATGTGTGTATTTTAAGTCCGTTATGGCCAAATCCTATTTACAGGTTTCTAAAGCTGGTTAACTAAGTGGTGTGAGTTTTTCTCCTGATGGATTGGTTTGCTAAAACAAGCTGCATTTTGATACTTTTTTCCCCTGTGTGTATACGTTCACTGCTAATATAAACCAGTTTATAAACTTGATTGCTATGGCAGGTGGAAGGCAATGTATATTTCTCAAACCAGTGGAACAAGTAGAAAGTATTTTAGATATTTTAGGTACAGTGGATTAGTGTGGCTGTATTCCTGTTTTCTGATGGCTACAGAGAGAAATGCTGAGGAGTGTACAGCAGGCCTTGTATTACTAAACAGCTATGAGAGATTTCCTTTCCCTTGGGTAGTGTCTCATATTTTTGGAAGGGAGGGAATGTTGTTCTGTCCCTGAGGTCAAACAGCCAGGATTTTCAGAAAGATTTACAGACTTGATAATGCAATAAGCCATAGTCATAATCATGCCCTCTTGTTGGCTGAGCAGTCCTGTCTGTGCCATGGTGTGTGAAGTGGGTGGTTAGCACTTCAGATCGTTGGGGTGGTTGAGTTGCATACTGTTAAACAAGTGAGCTTGAAAATTAATGCCACATTTCGTCAGACCTACTTGGACCTGCACAACTTGGGCCATTGCTGTCTCAGGCAAAAGAACTGAGTTTTTACATAAGAATGTCTTAAAAACTCTTCAGAGTACTTTGTAATAGGATTTGTATGATCCAAAAGTATGCTTTCTGCAGACTTAGATTGTTTGGGTAGTTGACAGAACTAAGTTTTATCTGCAGTGTTTCGTGTTTCAGTCACAATACTGAGATGGTGACGTTCCTCAATTAGTAAATATTCATAATACTGAAATTTCAGTAAGGGACCTTATGTCACAGAGTTGTTTTGTTGTTTTTTTCCTTTTATCTGAGGGGGGTGGCAGAAGACATACGTAGCTGACTGTATTTTCAGCACAGTTTAGGTAATTTGACTTGCCTTCATCATGAGAAGTTTGAGTTTGGCCTTGAGGTAAAGACAAAGAATGATATGGACACTTAGTATTTCAAGAGCACAGGAAAATCTATCTAGTTTCACGCCTGGGGTGTAGGATGCACCAGACTGAGACACCCTTTTCTTTCTCCTAGGACTGTAGAACTGAATGGAAGTTCTGATGTGTTTTGGTAATATTAAGTAATAGCGTGCTTATTTTTTATTTCTCCTCTTGTTATTGACAGCTGTGGTTTTTATGTATTGCTTTTGTTCCTTTTGTTGTTCTGTAAATATCAGTATAAATCAATCTCCTATTCTTTGTTATGTTGTGAAGAGATTGTTTGTATAATGAGGTATTAAAGGGGTCACAATTTTATTTAGTTCATCTTTGAGACATGGAACATGTAAGAAAAGAAACAAAGTAAAAGATATCTGTGGAGACAGAAGTGGAAGCTTTGTGGTAATATTTGGAACAAATTTGGGGGGATGTTTTGGAAAGTTACTACTGACAGGCAGAACCCAATACTCGCATGAAGAGCTATGCTAGTTCTTGTAATAACCTGAGTTTTGGCAAACTGCATGCCCCCACCCCCCCCACCCCCCAAAAAAAAAGCCCAAAACAAACCCCAAACAAAAAAAACCCACTACCAGATTCATTGCTTATATTTGAGCCAGTTATAAAGACAATTTTATTCATAACTTTTTTCTGTCAGATGTCAGCACTTCCTGGCTCTGTTTTTTCCCAATATTCCCTATGTATGGTTTTTATTTCTAAAGTCTAGAGTTTAGAAATCCTGAGTTGTCATTTCTCACATATAGTCTGTGCACTTGTGGGATCATGCAATGCTCTGTGAATGGCAGTTAAGGAAAGCAATTTGTGGATGGGAAATTTCTGAAAGTTATCTGCATCTCTGCTGGGAAACCCCCGCTCCTTCCCTGAAAGCTAAGGATTCACAAATTGTAAGCTATTAAAAACTAATACAGATGTTAAAAGCCATATGCCAAATGCAAGATATTATTGCAAGTGTGGCAGAGGTTAGATTCAGATGACTGTTGAGGTGTGTGGGCTGGGCTCTGGCTGAAAGAAAGAGGATAAAGGATTTATGAGTGCGAACCAGACCACTACTTCTACTTCCAGTGGCGGGGCCTGTGTCTGTCCTTCAAGGGGAAGAGTCCCAAATATTCAGAATTCTCAGTGTTTGTGTGTGAATGTTATTTGTCTGGGTGGTATAACTGATGTAAAAGCGCATAAATGCTGCATTTTAATTCCTCACAGTAAACGTGTACATGCATTTCATATATGTGTTTATATTTATGTGCAGTCGCTATGTGATTGATTTCATTCAGCATAGATGATGTCCACTGATGGCTCAGTTTTTATTGAGAAAACATACTTTCACAAGTGCTTTATAATAATAAACATGTCAGACTGCTCTAAGGCTATCATTCTTTGTAGCAGAGGATGTTCCATTAGTTTCTTAAGTATTGGGGAAGAGACGTACAGCTAGTCTTTACAGTTCAGTAGCCTCACGCCAAAATTGCTCATAAGACAGTATAATTCATAGAGAGAGAACTTTGCAGTGACTAATGGATTTATTTATGGTAAATGTGTGTTTTGACAACTGGGACCATACTTTTAATTTCCGTTTGTAAGGTGGAAGTTTGAAGAATTGGAGGGCTCTGACACTTCAAGAAAATTATGTGATTGAAAAAAGTCTTCATTTCCTCCAAAATCATTTTTCTGTGAAGGCCTTTCATCCTGGCACTGCTAAGTTAGTTTAATTCCTCCAAAGGAAGCGGGGGGGGGGAACCCACCACACAGCTCTGTTTCTGCAATGGTATTTTACTGGCTGCTTCAATTCAATCCCCCCTGTTACTGGCACATTGATTTATCACAATAATGGCTCGGTCACATATGGGAGATAAAGTTTCAGAACCAGATTATATTTAAAAATTTTGTTTAGTGTTGACTTTTATTCTTTCTGGCTGAAACTTCTGTGAGGTAGACCATTGCTTTTGTGAAAACTGGATTGTAATCTAGTCATCTCATTGAGCAGAATGTGTGGGAATGGAGAAGTGGCAATCTCTTTCCCAGCGGTGGTATGTGAAGCTATTTTCGTTTGGTGTGATGTTAGGAGAAATATATTCTGACCCCCACAGTAATGAAGGCTGCAGGTTTTCTTCAGGACAGCAACAACAAAGTCGTGAATTTTTGTAGCAAATAGACACTGACTTGGAAAGACTAATTCCGCACAGCCTGTCGTGGCGTGGAGACCCTGATGGGCAAAAATAGCAGGCTTTTTTATTTGACTGCCTTTTCTCAAGGTGATGTCAGCTCTGTATTTTTTGAGCAGTAACACCTGTCTGTGTTAGTCTAGCAAATAAGAAAGCACTGGGAAAAAGGCATTAATCTGCCACTTTATGCTACCAGCAGCACGAGGTAGAAAGGAAAGAGAAGGCTGTACTGTTGGCTTGTTCCCTGTTGTCCTGTCAGATCCATCTGAGCACCCCAGGTTGCTGGTCAAGTTAGAGAAGGATAATGCGGAGAGGTGGAATCCCACTGGTCCCCGATTGGCATATGTTGAACTCTAGGTTTCACTTGTGATTCCAGAGTTTTGTGTTTTCTGGAGGACAAGAGCATCAAAAAGCTGCTTTTTTCCATATTTAATATTAAAAGCATTTACTAGTTTAATACATCCATATGAGCAGGTACACTAGGTACTTGAAAGAATTAATCAATTATAAATGCTGAAGTTAAGTCTACTCTTCAGATACGAGTTAAGGGAACTAAACAAGTTACTTTAACCTCTTACACTTTATGAGAGGTTTTAGTTGTATAATATCTGGAGCCCATTCCCACAATTAAAAAACAAAAAATCCTTGGGATTACTACTATGGGCAGGGGAAAGCCTTGGTAGTAAGCCCTGAGCTCACACATCATCCTGGACATAAAAATAGCTGGCTGCCTAGGCTATGACAGGGCTGTGAGGAGGCTCAGGAGGCTGGAGGAGATGTGCACTCCCTTCGTTATTCATTGCTTGGTGTGCTGGTCAGCAGCCCACAAGCAAGAGATGGGTTTTACGTAAAAGGAAGTAATTTTAATTTGAAGGAAGGTTTTATATTACCTCTTTTTGTTCTTTAGCTTGGATATTTATTTAATCTTTACCCGCTGCTGGAAACTGAGTCAGACAAGGGAAAGAATACAAACCTCTCTGAAAGCTGAAGGAAACGAAGAATAGCTGAGAGGTCGTTCTGGCTCGCTCACGGGGAGTCCCATGAAGCTGCTGGACTGTGCACAGTCATGCAAGTGCCTGTTTCGATGGCCACCGGGCAGATCTGCTCGGCTTTAGCCTGGACTCATTCCCTTCATGCCTGGTCGCTGCTGCAGTTGTGTAAGGGGAGCCCGGCCGCAGCCCCCCACAGTGCGTGGGAGAGCTGCTGCTCTGTCCCATGTGGGCTGAGCTAGAGCAGTGCTCCCAACCGGCTTCTGACTCTACCTTCACACTTAGGGTGATGATTTTCATTTGAATTGCCTTGCTTTTGTGTGTTTCTACAGAGCCTTTCTAAGATAGTTGGTAACGCATAACCCTTTTAACCGAGGGTTAATGTTTGAAATGTCTCCTTTTTAAAAAATTATTATTTTGTAAAATAATACATGCTGTTGGTGACTGTCCAGCTGAGATGTTTCAGGTGTTAAAATGTAATTTATTAAATCAAAGTCATGGCTAAGGTACTAGTATTTCCTTCTGGAGCTAAAATTCAACTGTTCAGTGAACTGCAGGGGAGCAAATGCTTTAAGACACTGTACAAAATGTGTGTCCCTTTCATATTCTACTTGGCACATTCTGATTTTATTTCATAATTTAATAATTTTCTGTAGTGGTTTCTTTCAATGCAGTTTGTGCAGTATCACTTTGTGCAGTGCAAGAAAGATTTAACAGCTTTAAAACAAACATAATGTAGTATTTCTGCATTTGTTTTTCCTATTTTGGCATGGACTGCTATGTGAGGAAGGCTTCCAGATTGACTGTGTACTTTAGCCTTTGATCGCTTCTACATTCATGTATTACTGACCACCCTGTTAGCTCAGCTTCTGCCCCAGAAAGTAGACAGGCAGTGAGCAAAGAATTTGCTAGGACAGAAGAAAGAAACACAAGGTGGATTATACTGGTGGTAGTAGCAATTACCCTGTGTCTTTTTCTGAAGACCTGCTACCATATTTAGTAAAATAGATTAGACTAGATAAAAGAAAAATTGACTGCCTTTTTTTCTGCAGACATGAGTGATTCTGTCCTTGCATGCTGAAGAAGGATACAGGGAGACTGAAATTAAGCCATATCTGTTGATGTCTACAGAGTTGTCCAAAGGGTTTCTTTCACATTTCTAGTAGCAGAGTCCCTGTTGTAGTGAAGAAACACTAATAGCAGCATCACCACCCCTCGCACACGCTTTCTGTTTGGATTTTTGTATAACCCACCTACTTAGAAGGAGTTAGAATTGTAAGACAAATTTTGAAACAAGATCTTGAGATTGAGAGTATCTTCTCCTAATGCTCCTTGTCCTCAGGTCCATAAACACTCTTCCTCCCTCAGTTTTTGAGGTTATGCTGTTGTCCCTCTGGTTTCTTGCAGTCTGTGTTCCAAAAGGATAATTCAAAACTGACCAGAATAAACTGATGGATGAGGGGCGTTTGTTTCATGTGTCAACTGCAGTTATTCTTTCATGAATTGTTTGTCATAGGGGTTCGTTTCCATTTCTCTGCTGAGGTCCTTCTTTGGTGTGTGATTTTTTTTTTTTTAAACACACATACTGCCCCCTCCAAAATGAGAGTGGATGAAAATCACTAACCTGAAACACCTATTTTTACCCAGTTCGTAATAATTCAGATTTGTGAGCTCAATTAGTAAACTTTAAAATTAACTTTTATAGAACACAGATGTCTTTGAAATGTTTCATGTTTCCTAGATGTGAAAATAGAATAGCTTATACCTAAACTTACTGTCACCTGTTAAAGTAATCAAACTGTAAAAAAGCAACTGAGTGCCATATTTATACTGAAGTTTTAAAGGAAACTGAACCAGCAAAGGCTGACATTTAGGAAATAATCTGGAACAAGGGGGTCCTAAAATTTGAGCTGAGACAATAGGAGCCTTCAGTGCTGATACTGAGATGGTGTCTTCATCAGTTTAGTCAGTTCAATTAGTTCATTTAAGGCTGAAAGCTGATTGTTGAGAGAGCAGGAGGAGATTTCTGTTTCACAGAAGGCAAAAGACAAGATATCTACTGATTTTTTTATTATTATTTTTTTAAATACGGAGAGAACCCAGTTTGGTAAACTTTTATTCTTACATAACAGGTACACTGTAGGTATTTTTAAAAAATTAATTTAAAAAAAAAAGTGGTTTGCTTTATTAGAATTTCACTTTGCATCTAAATGTGGCTTTGTAGCAATCACAAACAAAGTTTAAAAGAGAAAGAAATTGTCTTGCAAGAAATACAACCTTTGTACAAAGGTATAGTCTTTCCATATATCAAGAAAGAGTATCAGATTTAATGCAAAGGACATACAGGGTTGCCAGGTAACATGTTTTAATAGTTACCAACCAGAAAGAATTGACCCTTCCCTAGGAAAAACAATTACAAAACCAAAAATGCCCCCAAACTGATTTATTCAGATCGGGATTTCCTGCCTGATAATTTAAATCCTGATTAAAATCAGCAATTTAAATCACTCTGATTTATATCAGCCTTTCTGCCTTCAAATGAAGTGGGAACAGGCTGGGGCTCTAGACCTTCTACTGTTCAGCACTATACTTATTCCATGCTCCTACTTTAAGCCATTTACACAGTTTGTCTGATATCTATCTGCACTTCCTTTACTCTGCTCATCAGTTCAAACTTATTTGTGTTTTTTTTAACTTGAACTTTGTATCAGAATAAGGAAGAGGTTGAGTAGTTTAACAGTATAGTTCAGATGATAATGCAGCACAAATACGTGATTTCCACAGATGTTCATGACCAGTAAATATTTTGTATTATAATAAAACCTGTTTATATACACTTAATTTAAGTTTTTACAGTCTTCAGTTCTGTTCTTGTCATTTTTACTGGGCTAAAATTCAGTGAGACCTTGATGAGATTTTTTTTTTTTTCTTAACTAAGGACACCAAGCTCTGGCCCTCCCTGTCACTTTTCCTTTAGCTTGAAATCACAGGAGAAAATGGTGTGTTTTCCACTCCAGGCTCCAGATGAGATGGGCTTTGTCCGTGCTCAGCTGCCAGGTGGTGAAGGTGTGTGTTGTGGTCTTCAGAGCAAACAGATCTAATGAATGCACTAACTAGGGTAAACTGATTACTTTTATTTACCTAAGTTAACTGTGGTTTATGAGATATCATAATGGGAAGTTTCCTTACTTGTCAACTGCAACTCCAGAATCATTTGTCGTTTTAAGTGTCAAAAACAATGAAGAAAGACAAAATGTTTAAGTAAAACACAGAAGTTGTTTTTGTAGAAATTGAATTGTAAACTGGTGGCCGACTATTTTAGTAGGTGTTAGAAATGCAAAGTGGCTTTGGTGGAGGATTTTGAAAAGCACTTCTTCCTGCACCCACCTGTTCGAATAACTGGTGTGCAGACATTGTGACAAAAAAGATATTTGTGTTTAAATTGAAGAGTAATGCCCCAGATCTAATTCCATAATGTGTAGATTAGAGTTAATTAGCAGATGAGCATGAGGGTTGTGAAATGCCGATATCATCTTGAGTTTCAGTTTCAGTGCTTAGACTGTTAAATGGCTAGTTTTCATGTTCTTAGAGGGGGCAAAAAATCAAATGGAATGCAGAAAGTTTAAAGTACTAGTAGAGGTGAGCTCAAGTTTCCAAGAAGTTACACTGTTCAGCTGCTGTTTGATATCTGTTAGCCTGCCTTGTTGGAATGCATCTTTTTATCTAGTCTCCTCCTCCTCATTATTTAGTTTTATAGAATACAATAAAATCAGTACGGATTGAGATGTGTTTCCATGACCAGTGAGTGTTAAGTCTGCGTTGGGTCTGCTGGAGACCTGATTCTGATAGCTCTTTATGCTTAGAAGGACACAGGTGGGAAATATGAGGGTGCTTGACAGTAAAATTCCTTGAGGAAATAGGTAAATGTGGGCATTAAAAGAAAGAAATTGTTTGGCAGATGATTTACTTTTCTGATTGTACCATTCTTGCTGCAGTAGAAAGCAAAGGGGAAGTTCTGAGGTTTTACCCTTTCCCTGGAACACGGAGTCTGTGGCTGGGTTTGGGAAGTACCTAGCACACCTGGGATGTAACATTGATCAGAGGGAGTAAGAAACATGCTTTCCTCTGGTTTTGATTCATAAGATTGCTTTGTCACAGTGCGTGGAGATGCAGAGGGACAAAGACAAGAAATGAAATTTGAGGTTGGGTTTATTAGCAGTGACTGAAATGAACAGCTAGTTTAAAGATTATGTAATAATCTGTAACTGCATGACATGCAGTTTTGCCAAAAATGCTAATGTAAGTCTATATTTATCTAATGAAAATATACCGTTCCCAATTCAGCTGTCCATAGAGATCATTAGCAAATGCATCTGTAGAAAAAGACAACCTTTGTATCTTGAGAGTAATAGAAGTGTAGTTAGCTAACCATAACCTGGTGGACCGTATTGGCAAGTGCTTAGCTGGAGATTGCTCGAATATCATCGCTTTTAATTTGTAGATACGTATGTAAGAGAGAAGTCTTTTCTCTTTTGCTCTTTGGAGTTAGATATTGAGTGCAGAGTAATAAAATACATTTGCATACATTTTTCCTCCTAGATTCTGTGATTGGGAAAACATTAGCAAATCTCAGCAGCGACCAACTTTTCTGACCATGGAAAAAGATCAAATTCTGATAGATTAAAAATAGAATTTCTAAAATTGGACTGTGGGAAAAAAATGGGAAAATGATGACACGCAACAGATGAATGTAGAAACGTTTATGTGGCTTGATTTCCTTTTCCCAGTTGCGTTAGAATGTAGACAGCTACATCTAGGCCATTTCTTTGCAGACCCACGTGGCACAAAACTTCTGTATGTAACGAAGTCTGGAAAAAATGAGTCGTCATTTTGTAGGAATAAAAATGGATACCTAATGGAGTAGCACAAAAGTAGAAATGGTCTGTTGTGCATCACAGTGGCTAATAAATACCTGTAGAGTTTATTTCTGTACTTAATGATATCTGGAATGTTCAGCCCAAACCCGACTGGCGTTCACAATTGGTTCAAAGATCTTGCCTTTCTATGAAATTCAGACCAGATTTCCTGCGCCTCAGTTATGCTGGAATAAGCAATCTATAATCTTAATAATTTTTCCTTAATTGCTGTAACTGAGAAACAGTAGTGGAAAAAAGCCCCCATTCCACCCCCTACCCCTCTCCCCTGGTGAGAAATTATTGCAATATTTGCTAGAAAACACTTTTCCTGCAGTTTGAAACTTCAGATAAACACAACATTTTCTCTAGATACTGGTAGGCACAGTAACTTGCAGATAATCTGGTCTGAGGACCTGATCCAGCAAGGGCCTGGAACAGACTGTATGAATAGCTACAACACATTCCAGATGGAGATTAGATTCAGTAGTCATGCACCTGTAGGTGGGTTTAGGGTTTAATATAATAAATTTTAATGAGAAATATGAAAACTCACTAAGAGGGCAATCTATTATGAGAAGGGAAGGAGAAGGTGATAATGGCTCTGATGTCAATAGTGTCTAACTGTTCATTAAGCCAGGGTGGAAAGAGAAATTAAACAGATTTATTTCTGAAAATTTATGGTCATAGCTTTACAAATTGTGGCTCACTAAGTAAGAATAAAAATAAAGGGCATATTTCTAGATGAATTTTGGGTATTACTGAGTGATAGAGGGGGTTCTGTTGGTTTCTCTATAGTTGGTTTGTTGCATAAGTCTTCACCTTCCCTAAAAGCTGGGCTTTGTCAAGGGGAGGTGTCTGTGGCAGCCTGTAATTTAATACCTCTCATTACTCATTAGCAAAGGCATCCAGGTTCACTTTGTAGGTGTTTCCCTTGAGTCAGGCTTCACTTTAGAAGATGCAATTGACTGTGATTTGTGGCTTTCTTTACAACTAATACTAGTTTACTTATTGACATACAGGAATGGTCACTGCTGAGAATTTTTGATCATGACATAGTTTCTGTTTTCATCTGGCAAATCTGTTAAAAACATGTACTTTTTGAAAGATACAATTGTTAATCCTTCTCTGCGTATATTCTTTAGGATTAGTCTGATGTCTGCTGTAGGGAGATAGGGAAATAATGCTAGGGAGGGAATGCTGTGGCTTGCCTTTCAGGAAGTTGAAGATCTGTTAGGGGATTTCTTGTGTTTATTCCTGAGGAAAGACTGAACACCGATTCAAAGTTACATGGGTTAGATGCTCACCAGACTGTGCAAGTACTAGTTCTACAAAACAGTAGTTTAACGAATACACTTTTTTCTCATACTTTTAGCAAAACCATCTTGCGCATTTGTGAAAGAAGTAATGAAAGAGGATTTCACTCCTGTAAGTCCATATCTAACAGTCAACTACACATGAAGCCATATTACAACACTTCTCACTGAAGTAGCTGAGTTTCTTGGTTTCAGCAGGTGGTCAGCACAGTGAAAAGCACCTGCTTGTTGTGAATGAACTAGGAAAACATTGATGGGATTAGTCTCAGCTGCTGTAAAGCTTCTGTTCTACATACTGCATCCACCTGGCAAGCCCACACCACCTTTGGACTTCAGGTGAGATTTTGAAAAGCACAGAAACCTGCAGGATAAGAGTTTAAACTTAGTTAGGATCTTTTATCTTTTTTTGAACAATAGCTCTTAGACAACACAAGTTAGGCATGTCTTTGGGTTGGTGTAAAGCCTAGCAGACAGGTGTTGTTATGAGTGCAGGATCCTGCGTCCATACAAAAGATAAATCTGAATAAATTCAGTCTGAGAGTATAAATAAATACCAGAACAAAAATGCAGTTAGATACTTTATTAATATGTGCAGTGACAATGAAGCTGGAGATGTCTATCTGACATGTCCAGTTGAACATGAATGTCCAGTTGAACATATGACTTGCTGTTTATGAACATGGTGGCTGATTAGTATAGAACCAGTCACTGTGTGCAAGTGCTAAATGTGCAGATACATCTGTATCTGGTATGTCTGACTGAAAACACCTCATTTGGCAAAACAGGTATCAAGTATTATACCTCTCCTCGTCAGCATGTTGCCAGCTACAGCACTGGCCTGCTGCTTTGAGCTGCCCACTGAAGGTGCCTATACTTATGGAGGAGACATATGATAGATCTGGAAGCATGTGATACATAGGTACATGGGTGTCTCTAGTCACTGTTTTTGGTGTTTCTCTGATGCTTCCCCTCACTTCTGGGACTGATTCACGTTTCTGGTCACCTGTATTTTTTTTTTCCTACTGCCTGCTGTCCTCATCACATTTTGGCTTCCAGTATTTATTTAGATATAAATAGCTATAAATATAAATAAATATTATATATAAATATATAAAAATCCAGATAGATGAGACGTTATCTAGGATTTTTCTGAGCCATGTCGCTTTCAGTGGTAGGATTTTGCTCTTCTGAAGGGTGATAGTGGGTTTCCATGTAGGTTTAAACTCTTCGCTGGCTCTTAGCCACAGGAGTAAGAGTATTAACAGACCGAATGCCTCAGAACAGTGCAAGAGGAGCAGAACAGCAGAGTTCTGATACTGGGTATTTGTTTTTCTTCCCTCACGTTTCTGCGCTGGGTTTCTGCTCTCAGGCCACCAGATTTGCTTCTCCATCTGGTCCTTTCCAGCTGGCTGGTTACCAGTAAGCTGCAGCGTAAAGTCTTCAGTGATCCTGTGCATGGACAAGATCCCAGCAAAAAGCAGTGTGTCCTACTGTCCTGCCTCCCCCCACCCTGTGCCACACCTGATCAGGAGTTAGATCCTCACCACAGCTGTAGGTGTGAGTGAGTTTTGGGAGCAAAAGGCACATCACCATGTGGAAACCCAGTGTTTGGACAGTGGGGATGTGGAAGGAAGGGGAAGCTGGCAAAGGAGCATCCCAGTTGCTGTTCCAGTAGCTGAACAGCACCAGACACACTAAGCACCAAAATGGCTGGATTAGTGCAAAGGTAGACTTGTGACCTTTCCCTGGCCAGTTTCCAGCGTGACTTTCACACGCAAAGATCCTGCGTGGTGGTGGTCTGTCGCTATCCCCCTGTGGCTGCTTTCTAGCCTGTCCCCAAGCACAGGCCTCTAGACATGGAGGTGCACTGCCTGGTGCTTCAGCACCTGAGGCTTCACCTCATTGTATCCAGAATTTGCTAGACAAGATGCTTTCTGACCATGTTGAGCTTCGTGAAGCATGCTGTTGTGGCCGTTGGCTCACTGGGGTCATTCCTTAAAGTCACCCCAAGCAGGGAGAGCACTCAAGCAGTTATGAATGAAACAGTCTATCCTTTACAGCTATTAAACAGTTATTCTGATTTTTCTTGTCTTCTGACTTTGTAGAGTCTCAGCACAGTGACCAGAACTTGCTTTTCATTGCAAATTTGTAATAATTAGAAAAATTCTTGCATAATAAAAAACAGAGCGTGAAGAAAAGAGAACCTAATCCTCGTATTTAGCTAAACTGTTATTCCAGTTTACTGGATTATGCTTTTAGCTTTTGCAGTGGCTATGGCTACCTATTCATTTACTGACTGTTTCATCAGCAATGGCAGGTGGGTTCTGTCAGACTAATTCAAGTTCTTTGTCTTCCTTCTGGGCAGTGTGTGTGTGAGATGTATTCTGCACAGGGATATTTGTCTCAGATTAACATTGACGGATGGAGCCGGCCCGCTTCCATGGGAGCGAGAATTGGTTTTCAGACTCTACCTATTGGTTATGCATTTCCTGTATGAATTAACAGTGGTTTAGTAAGGTTAAAGGCAGGAGGTGGCACCTCACTTCTAATACCTTTTCAGAGGTCGAATGTTGCACATACAGGAACCCCAAAAGGTGGGGCTCGTACAAGAGTAAAAAATACGTTATTTGAAGTGATCTTCCCTATGGAAGGGAGAGAAAAAGGAATTAAGGGCATTAAGTGTGAGGGGCAGGGACCAAATCTTCTTTGAAGTTCTGAAGTTAAAGCATGTCTGACAATCTAAGATAGCTTCTACTTTTTTTTTCTTAAAGATTGTGTGGTAGGTTTGATAGTACTGACATGCAAGTATAGTCAAAGACAAAATATTTGCACTGCAACAGTAAGACACCAAGGAAGTAAAGGCAAGGAATCTATTTGAGAGACTGTACCTCTGCATTCATACAGTAAAAAAAAAAAAAAAACCCAACCGAAAAAACCCGAACAGTTTGAGGACGTTGCCTACCTCTGTCATGGAAGAATCGCCAAGCTTCCATTTAAGGTAGCTGGACCTGATTAATTCCTCACTGGGAGACATCCAAGAGAAGCCATGGTGCTGGAGGCCGCGTTGTTCGCAGTGCTGTAGGTGGCACCCTTCCCTTTGCGATGGTGCTGAACCGGTGCCAGCAGGAAGGGTAGGGGGCACGCCGCGGCCCCCGGCCGGGCACCCGGCCCTTCTCCATCCCCGCAGGTCGGCTGAGGTGCCGGATTTATGCCAGCTGAAGAAAAAAAAAAAATTAAAAAAAATCTGTCCCTAAAAATGCTATGTGAAAGAGGAGCTTTGCCTACTTGCCATCAGTAGAGATTCCACGACTCGTCCTCTGTGGGATCTGCTGTGTAGGCTGACCCCGTGCCAGGCTGGGTGTGCTGCCCCTCTGAAGGTGGTATCCCCACGGCTCTGCTTCATGGCCTCAGGTGCTCGGCTACAGAGATGGCTGCATTTCTGTGGTGGGCAGCATCAAACCTCTGCAGGCACTAAGTTTGTATCCTGCTTTGGGAAGGAGGCACAGCTCCACAGAAGCTTAAAGATACTGTTACCTTCATTGGTTGTAACATTGTATTTGGCTAATATGTTAAAAAGCTACTCATTAAATCACAGCATTGCTTCTTTTTGAAGTAATTTTGCCACGAATACTGGAGGTGATGCAAGTGTTCAGATGCATGCTTGAACTACGCTGAGGGCCGAGGGTCCTCAGGCCTATTTGTCTTCCTGTAAGTACAGACCAAAAAAGACTGACTTTTTGTTTACCTTTTGGTTTGGGAGTTGAGAGTTAGGACTCTGGGGCCCAAGGTATAGTCGAGTTACTGTGTGTCAGCTGATCCGTGGTAACAGTGTATGGCAAATGCAAGTAATGTGCAGTGAATGAAGCATTCACACTGTGGCCTAAAGCATCCAACTAAAAATACATCTGTAAAATAGGCAGTCATCTGACATTTTTATTTACTAGTGTGGTTTGGACATGGGTGGATGAAACGTTCTAATAAATTACTGTATCTTTTTGTCTGTCTCTTTCTGATTTATTGTATTTTACTAATTCAAGAGCTATTACGCGCCTAATGAATTGGGGCTTTGAGATGCTGACTGATTTGCATTAAGGTGCTTGGAGGAGAAGGAAGGGTTGTGATAGGGAATATCAAACAGAAAGCAAACCTTCTCTCATTGACTGTGGCTGTGACCTGATCTTCCAGTACTGAAATCTGTGCCAGAAGCTATTGTATTTGTATCTACTGCAGGATGAGGGTCCAGGGCACTTGCTGTCCAACATTTGCCATAGTTGAAAATAGGTGCTGCTGGTCTTTGTCACCATTGTATTCTGCTCTTTAACGTGGCTATCCTTTCAGTTCCCTATGTGACAGGGAAGTTGTGTCCCTGTTTTACAGGTGCAAACTGAGTAACTTTCCCTTGACATCCTGTGCTGGGGCAAAATGCTCAGTCAGTCCATCCTGATTATGGTTGTGGCCATAGACAAAGGAATAACATTTTGGCATTTTCTGCCAGAAGTGGAGAGAACACAGTGATCCTTTAGGGGTGGTGATCAGAAAGGATACAATTCTGAAGCTGTTCCCTGCACCTCTGCTTTAAAAATGAAAAACAAAGGGATAGCTGGGAACTTTGTTAGAGAGAGTGAAATGGAGAGGAGGAGCTCTCTCACGCACAGGGTTCCCTCTCTGTTTATAGTGACATGATCATCTGAAGAGCCATGCTGCTGAGTGAAGCTGTTGCTACTGCACAGTGCAGTATGGTGCTTGTTCGTTTTGATAGGAAGTTTTCCAGGAAGGGGAGGGGAAAAGAGGGCAGCTGATATCCTCTTTTCACCTTCAGTGCAAAGCCGAAAGGATCTTAAGTGATGCTGTACAAATAGAAGAGAAATTTTCATTTATCCCTTTTAGCGGTTGGTACATTCCCCTGCTTCTGATTAGTCCTTTAACATGGCAGAGAGACAGTTTGCTCACAGTGCTGCATTTTTGTATCAGTCACAGCCTCACTTTTCTCTCTTTCCCTCCCAAACCCACTTAAGGTTTCTTTCGTGGTTTGTTGGGGATTTTTTGGGGCGGGTTGATTTTTTGGTTAGGGTTGTTTGGGTTGTTTGGTTTTTTTGCAAAGCAGCCAAGTGAGAGGAATAAAATAATTTTGAAGAGCATTATATGGTGAGAATTTTGACAATGAGTGGAAGATTGTAATTACTCTCTTCCATTAGACTCAGTGGCTTTGGACAGATAAGCTATATTGAAACGTGTGACCAGGGCATGGGATCATGGATTGTCTTTCACTGTTGTCATGGCGACAGTGATGCAGGTGGCCTATAACTGCCTGGCTGTCAGATCTTATACATCAAACTGGTGCTAAGTGAAAATATGTTAGAGGCATGGGGGAAAAATTGCCAGCAGTGTTTATAGGATCAGGTGGAAGAGAGCTAGGCAGCTTTAAAAGCAGCTTTTTGTGAAAGCTGTAGATGGCTCAGGGATGGTTCTTTAGAGTGTTTATGCCCTCATATGAGCAAAAAGCAGTTTTAAAGGGGAAAATATATACAAATATGTATCTTTATTATGGCTTTGCTGCTTTCTCAAAGTCAAGATGATGATGGTGTTAGGCTGAGATGGAAAAGAAATGGGAAGAAAGGCAAATACTTCTGGCTGACAGCTGGAGCAGACCCTAGAACCTCAATACTAACTGAGGAAAATATGATGTATTCACTACTGTATCTTGGGATGCAATTGCTAATAGAAAGTTGACCAGATGCAGAGATGTTAAAGGGATATCAAAACTTAAACTGTGAAATAGCATCTTAAAGTCAAGATGTTTTATAGATAAATGTCTGTTAGACTTGCTACCAAGTAATTTCTTTTTCAGAGCAGTCATCTTTCTAATGGATTTGTAGTCTAGGTTCTATGAAGTTCCAAATAGATCCTGACTCTCATCCCCCTTCCCTTTCCAGCTGACAGCGTCTTTCAAACTGCTGAGATTTACAGTCATTTATAACACCAACATTAGTTAATCTGTGTAATTTTGCTAAGTATCACTGTCTTGTACTAGCTATTGACCTACCTTCATTTTCTAATGGAGACAAACTCTTTGCAAAGAGAATAATGGCAATGATGGTAAAAAACCCTTGACATCTGAGTAGAATAAAAGTTTATTATTTGTTTCCTGCAATACTTTGTGGGAATTTAGTTGGGTGGCTTTGGGGTGATTTTGGTCTTGGTAGTTTGGTCTGAAGTAGAAGTACTACTTTGTCTAGTTATGGGAGAGCCTATGGAAGATTTGCCTACCTCTTTCCATTATTTGTTGAAATATGCTGTTAGTTCAGATAGGCCATTGATGGTGTGTCCAAAGGATAAATTCATGTCCTCTGCACTCTTTTGGCTAAACTGGACATAGAAAAACCAACATTGCTTCAGAGCGCACAGAGAGAATAGTTTTGGTTTCCAACTTTATAGCCTACGTTTCATTTGCTCTGTTAAACTGCTAGTCAGAAATACAGTGAGGGGGGAGGTGACTTCATCTCACGGAGGTTGCCAACATTTGACAAGTCCCACTCACCTGCTCATCCTGCCCCAGGAAGGTAGGTCTCTCTGTTCCAGATGCAGAGGCAGGTGTGGGAAACACTTATGAGGGAGGAAAACTCCAAACCTCTCTGATACTGTGAGTATTGAAGACTAAAACTGCTAGAAGAAGTAGAGTTGAAAGCAAGGCAGGCAGTTGAAAGAATGCTTCTGATCTTGCACTTGGGGTAGACATCATGGGGTTTTGTATCATCGCCTATGGAATCAAGGCACCTTTTTGCAAGGTCATGAACAGAAAAGCACTAAAGAAGCATAATCAAGAACAACGGTTTTTAGTGGAAAGCCTAGCAGTCAACAGTGAGGCTGGAATTGCTTGGAATTGTTAATTGCATGGAATTGTGAACTGGAAAACATCAGCCAAGCAATGTAAATGTTTTATCAGTTGAAAAGTATGATCAATTTTGTCTGGCTACAATTTTCAAATGGAGAAAAAAGAATAAATTATTTTTTAGCATCCTGGCTTGGTGCTTTCTGACCTAGTATTCAGCTTCTCCATGTTCCAGAACCCAGGATTACATGTTTTGGTTTGATGTATCTCTGGGTTTTTTGATGATACAAATGGTTTTATTGATAGGGGGAGGAGCTTTTATTTTTCATCAAAGGTCTCTATGGAGGGTTTAACTAGAATCAAATACTGACTTCTGAATCTATCAAGGATACTATTGATGTTGGGAGTTATTTAATATTTATAATGAATTAGCAAAAATAAAACCAAGATCTGGCAAAGACACATTGTATAAAGGAAAGTTCTGATCTGGGTGACAGTGGAGGACCTTCTGGGTTCTTTCCTTTGTTGGTAACTGATTGGTTTTTTTCTGCACATTTGGCCAAGGTTAGGTCTTTATCCCTGTTCTGAATCTTTCATTGTGAAGGATGGGGTGGGAAACGGAAGTTCTGCAGGTTAACAGTTGGCTCTGGGCAAGCAATCTGTTCTTTGTTCTCTCTAATGGTCAGTACGTTTGCAAGAATTTTGGGGGGTTTGCCTACTTTTTCTCTTTACTGATGGAAGACTTTAGGTTAAACATCATAGACAAACACAAGATGAGAATGGAAAAGCATGGTATAGTATTGAGGGAGTAGTGTCTGGTGGTTTTGAGCACATGAAAAGGAATTGAGTATCCCAAGGTTTCTGTTTCAAGCTTTGCTGTTGATGAGCAGTGCAACATGGAGAATGAAACCAGCCCTTCGAGCTTTGGTTTCCTATACTTTAACATTCTTGTTTCATCTCTGTTTTAAAGATGAATTAGTGTTACTTAAACTTTGAGATCCTTACCTCAGAAGTGTTATGAAAGTGCATTCTTGACACTGCTGCAGTACTTTATGGACTTGAAAGAATATGTAAAGTAGTGATGTTCTTTACCAAGCGCTGAATGTTAGGTAATGGTACTTGTATAACTCAATAGGCATCCCAGTAATCTGCGAGACTGTCTTCAGCCTGAGTTTATCAATAGAAGAAAATCTTAACTAAGATTTTTGGCTTCATCTGTGGTTCTCTTCAAAAGTATTGTGGTGTCTTTAGCTTTCGTTTAGACCCAAAATGTATTAGATTATCTTAGATAAAGACTTGAATATTTAATATAGCTTTGAGATCGAGAGAGAAAAAAAAAGGCCCAGATGTATATATAAGGGTTTTCTAGCTTAAGATGAAAAGAGCGTGTTTTAAGATGATGCCTTAATTCATGTGCTTGAGGTGCTTCATTGTTTTTTTAATCATAGGTTGTTGGTACCAAATTAGCATTTGTAATAGTTTTAGCATTAGTATTCAGGAAAAGTCTGGGTAGGAGGGGGTTGTTTTTGTTTTTTTCAGTGTTTTTTTTGTTGTTGTTCTTTTTCTCTTGAAGCTGGAACATAGAGATGGTTTGATGCATACGTTTACAGTAGCTGTACACAACTTTAAAAAGCAAAAATAGGTGCAGAAATGTAGCTGCTATAACCATTTCCTGACTAACAAGATGGTCTGGCTGGTGAACTAGACTCTTGTTTCTGGTGTTGTGAATCTGATAATGCAGTTTGGATGATAATTTGGAAGTAACCACAGAGGCTGTAGGCTGGGCAGAGTTATTACCTCATTATACATTGCTCAGGGTTAGCTGTAAGGCTTTGACCATCTGCGTGCATGCAGAGAGGGGGAGGGAAATGGACAGTACAGATTACATATTTCAAACCGATATGGATCCTGATCAAGTTTGAAGTTTGTTGTAGCAGGACCGACCTCTCTGGTTCTGTCTCGTTCTCTACTCTGTTCTCAGCTCAGAGTAGTGACTGCAGCTATTGCTTCCTATAAACCTATGCCTTTTAAAAGGTATTTTATTAGGTTGCTGGCATAGTGTTTTCTGTTCTGAAAGTAAGCGGTGTTTTCGCATCCCGGTTTTTCTGAGAAATTGGCTTCCTGGCTCTCACAGTTTAATCATACACTAGGTTAAAAATAACTAAATAAAAATACTATTATTCCATCCTCAGGTTTTTGGATACAATGCTAGACCTACGTAATTAATAAGAAACCACTTTCACATTAATCCCAGCACAAACAAGCTGTACCAGTGTTGTGGTTGTTGCAATTACAACAGTACACGTTGTTTTACATTATTAGTAAAAATGCAGAAGCCATATGGTGATGTACTGTAAGTTTAGTACTCTACTATTTGCTGTATTAACCCACAGGAAATATTTTTTGTAAAATCTTGCTCATGGTCAATCCTTTGAATTAAAGAAGATATTTGTTGAGTGAGTTGAAAGCTGCTGCATCTGAGACGTTTGTCATTTCAACTGCTTTGCAGCATGTTCCAGCCACTGCTGGCCGATGGCTCCTGGGAGGGAAGCAGAAAAGAAAACCCCCGGTGGCTGCCTCAGACAATCCAGCGCTGCGGAGCGGGGTGGGGGAGTTTCCTGTTGTAACAACAAAGCCATCATCAGGATGCTTGTCTGCCATGGAGGAGTGTCTTGTTTGGGTGTGAGCTGTATTTCCTGCCTCCCCGTGAATCAAGAATCATTTATTTTGGATCTCTCAGGGTTTCTTTTCCCCCACTGTTTAAAGCCTCCCTCCCCTTTCTTCCCTCTCCCTCCTTCCTGTCGTGTGTGTCATCCCATCCCCCCGTCCCGTGTCCCCCCTCCCCCCCCCAGCATATTTCTCAGTGAGCAGGCTTTACGTAATGAAATCCTATGTCTAAGAACAATGGCACTTGCAAAAGTCACTTGCATGGTTACGGTGCAGCTGATGAAGATGTCTCCTGCTATACTAAACCCAAATAAATGCAGCAGTATACTTCTCTTCATTGAGTGGATAGAAGTAAGTTTTGGTTTTGATGCTGTGCAAAGGGAGAGACCGAAATGGCTTATCAGTACTTTCTGCATATCCTTAGTTTGTGAGCTGCTTGGGATGGAGATTAAGCCTTTTGTCTCCCTGGAAATGCCTCTTGCATGTTACGTAGTACTGGAAATAAGCGCAGATCAGGGTATGTTTGAAGATGAGGCTATGCAAAGGCCATTCTGGGCACTCTTGAGTTGGAGATGGGGGGAAGATGATCAGAGATTTAATTCCCCAATATGCATTTTTAGCCTCTGAGATAATTAGTATATTGCTGTATTGGAGCATATGCAATTTCCTGCATTAAACTCAGTGTGGAGTGTAGTGTGCCTGCCACATCCATTTGCAACTGCTTAGCGTGAGCGTTAATACTAAGACACGTGCCACTTAAACCAAGTCACTGTGTCTAGTGCCAAAAGCCTTAAATCCACTCATGGTTAGTGTACTTTGCGCACTTAGCCCAGCCTAGTTTAGCTTGTTTACAAAGAGATAAGGCAATACATGCATTGCTAGGGCTGTAGTGTCATAGGAAATGAGCCACTGGATCTGACTCTGTTCACCAAATCCTTTCTGTCTTGCACAAAACTGTAACGTAAGATGGGTTTTATGAATGGTGAGCCCTCACTTTCACAGATGCCAGGTGGGCAGAATCTCCTCCTCTAAAAACTACTCCTGATCCAGGTGCATCCTTGCCTAAAGTTTGATATTTTTATATATATTTTAAATATTGCTACTCCCTCTCCTGTCAGCCTTTTGTCTCCTTTGTTCTGCCAGTGATGCCAACACTGACATGCTGTCAGTTTGAGTGCAGCTGTGCCACAAAACAAAGGAGATCAGAGCATGTGCTTTTATATGTGCATGATCCTACGGGACCAGCCAAAGGAGAGCCAAAACTATTCACATATTAACAGAAAGCTGTAGTTGTGGTATAGGCTAGCATGACTGATCCTGGCTTTAATATGGCTAGCATGGGTAAAGATTGCAATGAAGATGGAGTAGTTACATAGTCCATTCCCAGGACCAGCAGACATTCTGTGTCTCACAGTTTCTGTGCTCTTCAAAAGCATATACTGAAGCTTGGGCTTTAGTAGGCCGTTGCTGTCATGATAGCTTGATGGGTCCTCTATATGCCTTTGGATTATCAGCTGCTAGGGAGAGCAACTCTTCCTTTCTATCTGTTTGGAAATACCGTTGCACAGTAGAAGAAATAATAAATACACTGAAGAAGAAAACACACCTGTCCTTAGGGACCAGGGTAAAGAATTCCTGCAACAGTTTTCTCCATTCCTTCCAGCAGTAATGGAAGAAAGGTAAAAAGGCCACTACCCAAGTGGTAGAGGAGGTGATGTGATGATGGTAGTGATGATTTCTAAAGCTTTTGTGCAACTATTTTTGATGAAGGCCAGCACAGGTAATGGGACTAGTACGTGCTCCCACAGGTTAGCATTGTAAATGGTCAAATCTATTAAACCTTTCTGCAATTTCCCCATTACTGCTGCTTTTAACTTTCTTGTATTACCAGAGTATGAAGAGCTTAACGGAAGCCCGAGGCTGTCTTATGTTAGGTGCTGTACAAAAAGACAGTTGTGTTGCAGGCATAAAAAGAGACAACAGATGGATAGCAGGCAGAAAGCAAAGTGGCACTGACAGGATATTGAACAACATGCTAGCAGTGGTCTCAATACATTCTCCATCCTAACACTGGAGGAATTTGAGGAATTATGAGAGTTTATGGAGAGATTCTGACAGACATTAAGGAGAGCACATGAAAGAGATTGAAGAGATTTTTTTTGACAGTGTAACAAGTGGAGAGGGGTAAGTGTTTGCCATGGGCTGATCAGAGGTGAAAGTCTAAATGTGATTTGGGAGGAAGAGATAGGCTAGGAAGAGCCTTGAATGTGAAGAGAAGTAGCTTCGTAGAGAAGGGAGTGCTTGAGAAGAGTGAACATGATCTGTGATGCAGTGGGGAAAAAAACCCTAATGCAACCCACTTGCAGTGCATTTGGGATGGGTGTAGTGAGGCTGGACTGTTTGTTTGTCAAGGCAGGAGAAAAGAATGATGTACTTCTGCCTCTCCCTGCTCTAACAGTGCAGGATACTCTTTCCAGGCAAATACTTCTGTTTAAGTGCCTAAGTATGCTTCTGGGAACTTCTAGAAGCCTAACTTCAGGTACCCAGGTTTGAAAATTACTGAGTGAAGTATTTTATAGTAGAATATCAGTGCTGGAACTGTTCTTCTGTAATAAAAGCAAGTTGACGTAGCATACATGGTTGATCTGGAAATTCTTATAGACTTCTGTTTGCTAGGAAAAAATAATTTTCCCGAGTACCCTTGAGACAGGGAACTAGACGACAAAAAGAAGGATCATTCTCTGCTGAACTCTACATTTGAGGTGTAAAAAAAAAAAAAAAAAGCTTTAAAAGGGTGTACTTGGTGCACTTGCTAGCTACTTCACAGATTCGGTAGCCAAGTATTGTATGCACAGGTGAAAAATGACATTGAACCTTTCCCAGGGTTTGACTTTACATCCTTAATTTTCTTTTAATAGAGTTTACAGTGTAGTGCTTCTTTGCTTGTGGGATTTGGTGTTATTAAGGCATCTCTTCTTCATTTATAAGTATGCATTAACTATTGGGATTAAAGAAATATTTCATCTACTATGTGTGATAAGTATTGCTTGAAGTGAACACGCTGGCAGTGAGGGAGTTGAGGCATGTAGCAAAGACTTGTGTTTCGTGCCTCTTTTGCTTCCATAGCCTCTATATGCTCCATAAGCATCAACATCTTTCAGCTCCATCTAATCCTAGTTCTGCAGAACTGGAATAATGTGTGAAAGAAGGATTTAATTACAGAGATCAATATTCAAACTGTGTCTTCACTGCAGCAGAGGTCACAATACCTATATTTTGAGTTGCTAACTCCTCCAAGGGTGGCCTAGTTCTTGTCAGTGCTACATTGTAAAATATTATTCCTCAGTTGACGTGTTTAGAGTAATAGCACTAAATAGCTAGACCTTCATAGCATATTCAGTCGGTGTTCGTAACACACACTTTAGCTTGTGATTTTGGTCCAGATAGTTTGGCTAAAGACAATGCTTAGCTCAAGCTAGAGTCCTACATCAATCGTATACAATCAAACTGGATTAGTTACAGCTTGAGCTACGCTACATTGAAGATACCTGTAAGGGTTTCTACAGTAGATGTAAGATGGGAGAGATGAACTGTAGATGTAGAAGAGCAGAAAATGGGGCACAGGGGGGAACTTCAAGTAAAAGAAGCTGATGACCCACAAAATAAGAGGGGGGTGTGTGTGTAAGAGATGCTGGAAAACAGACCAAGTCCAAAATTGAAATATGACCCAGTAGATGCCAAGCACCCAAACTTCAATTAAGTTCCAAGATTGGTGAGTGCTGTCTGCCTCTGGAAATCTGGCTGATTGCTTATTGTCACAATGTAAATTATAGTCAGGTTACTTCTGCCTGCTGTAGCAATTAATGATTGCTGTTAATTAAATTGACTGACCAGTGGGAGGGAAACTGAAATGTATACATTCTCGGCTGTTTCAGATGATATGTGCACATGCATGCATGAGAAAGGGGCTCTGCCTCTGATGTATCACTAAATCATGGTCCCAAAAGAGCAGTGTTTTGTCCTGTGTTAGTTAAAAAAAAGAAAAAATAAATTTGTTGTGATTCTGCCTGTGCTTTTCTTATTGTGGACTTCTAGAAGACTATATGCAATATTAATCTGAGAGCTGGATTTTTTTCATACTGTCTGTCTTGTATTTGTTTGGGGATGTGGGGCAGGCAGAAAGGAAACTGGCTGTACTGTGCATCCTACTTCAAAGTGGTCCAGGATTTCACTGGAATTTGTCTTGCTTGCTATAGTTTAACATTCAAATAATTACTGCTATTCAGCCAAGGCTATAGTCTATCTCTGTTGGGAGGACCCAATATACAGCTCTCATAACCTAACCAGTTAACCATGTTTATGCTGTCATGTCTGTCTAAGAATTGAGTATGAAGGGGTATTGTGCATGTGAAGATGGTGGTGATGGATACTAAAACAATTAAGCTGATTTGGAGATGATCTAACATCCTTCTAGAAGACTACATGTGGACAGTATTTCATACCTGCTGGTACACAGAGGGTAGATACTGTGTGTTCTTCAGGGTGCAGTCATCTCTGGGTAGGATAGGAGCATATATGTCCCTCAGTTTCTGTGGTAGGGAGGCCAAAATGGGGAGCAGCAGCAGCAGGTTTTAGTCAAAGCTCTATAAGAAGTGACAGAGGCTACCACAAATGTGTGCAAATTCAGCTGCTCTGCTGATGGGAAACTGAGCCCTCTGTGGCCAAGATCTTTTAGCTACCTGAGAGGTGGCTGGACCGGTTGCTAAAGGTAGGGTTAACAGAGTAAGCCTGGAGTGGAGCATTTGGGCAGAGTCATGTGGAGCCAGCTGTCTTTAGCTACTGTCCAGACTGTCTTGCTGTGTCACTTTGAGAAGCCATGTCAGTCAGTGAAGTCATCCCAGATGATTCCAGAAGACTCTTCTTCCCCAGCTATCATTCAACTTGTCTTAAGAAATTTCCTCTGTGGAACTACTTCTCCACCTAACAGATCTGATGCCTGGATCAGACTACTGTTGCACTTTTAAAAGTACGGGGAAAATGCATACTTCGCAAATGCAGATTTTGAGTTTGGCAGAACCAGATTGGTAAATCAAGAAACAAAAGGCTGCATTACATTTCGTAGCAGAATAAACCATACTTTAATAACATAGGATTGTGGGAGAAGATGAGGTCAGCCAAGCCAGTATGAAGTGAACCCAAAGAATAGCACTATCTGTGCAGTGGTGGTGGTCAGAGGCAGAATGCCTGAGTCGGGAGTCGTGCGGACTGTGGTGGGTGGGAGTTTTTGTTCTAGAGACCCTGTTTCAAACCCTTATTTGCTGTCTGGCTTAGCATTTTTGTTCCTGGTGATAAATGGAAGGTTTCCAAATCGCCATTGTGTTGTGACTCAGTACAGGGGGATGGGAAGAACTTATTCCCCATAAAAGTTTCTTTTGGCTTGGAGACAAAAGAGAAAAGAGCAGTTTGTTGGCTCAGCTTAGCAGATAGGGAGCCAGTAACTGATCAGCTTATTAATACAGAGGGTTTCAAATATACAGTCAGCCAAAAAAAAAAAAAAGGCGTTTAAAAACACTTTAAAAGAAACAAAAGAAAGGGCAAATTACTTTTGTGTTGGCCTTCAATTAACCATAGTTCATGCTCTGGCTACTTACTTTTTAGAAGCTGCTTTGGCTTATTTAAATATCCTTTCCTCTTTCTCTGAGAAGAGAGGTCTTGATGGCGGGGGAAAATAAGCTCTGCGTGTTCAGGCTTTACAGGCACATACTTTTCTTAATTGGGAGCAGCAATCTAGGTGTCACAGCAAATCAGAGTTTTCTGTTGCTTTTCTGGTGGTTAGTTAAGAAAAGGCATGCAGTGTATTTTTGTTTTGGTCTGATTTTTTCTTTGGTTAGCCTGGAGCAAAATGCTTCTCAGATATGCTATGGATAGTTTATAGCCCTATGATTGCAGCTCATCAGTGACAAACAACCTTTCCTTAACACACTCTCAAGTAGGAGGTAGCATTTGTTCTGCACTTGCTGGCTACTTGTATCCCACTCCATTTGTGCGGTGGGTGGACAGTCTGAGCTGCCGCAGAATTTTTTTAATTCTCTCACTCATGGGAAAACCCATGGAAATGCATCTTGTCAGCAAATAAAACTGATAGTTCTGTGCATCTGATTCTTTTTTGGCTGCAGAAATCAGAAGAAACCCTATTTCAGTTGCAGAGGCCATGTTGAATGAGATCTAGCTGGAGCGGTTCTTCCCTCTCCTCAGGGGTATCTGCTGCGCCTCATGTGGTGATGAGATGTCACAGGGTGTGCTGACAAATGGAGGCAGTGCTGACTCTTCTGTCAGCTAGGAAGACTGATCCCTGAGCTCCAAATGTATTAAGTACATGGATTGTTTAAAGAGCTGAAACTCCTCTAAAACTGGGTGGTAAATTTCAGTTGTGATACTGTGCAAATAGGCAGGCTTCAACCTTTGGGGAAGGGAATCCATTACGTATTGATGAACATAGGTGATATTGTCTTAAGCTGCGCTGTCTAAGAAGCAAAGCAACAGGTATGAATAGCTGCAAGTGCTCTGTTTTCATCTCGTCTCCACTGTGTATGCAGTCAGCAGTTGCACTCTGGATTTCCAGCCTCCCCAGTCTCATGCTAGACCCTTTCGCATCCACTCCCAACTCTGCGCAGTCAAGTAATAGCACACCACCAATGCGTATCACGACTATTCCCTAGCAGAGAAGCTGAGAATCCTTGTTCCTCCTTGACCAATCCAGTACCTTGAACCTGCTCAAGTACGCTTTCTGTTCCTTTGTCTCCCGTGATTCTGTCCAATCCTTGTTCTTCCTCTGTGCGATTGCTTTTTTGAATTTGTGCTTTAGAGAATTCTCTTCATTCCACTCAAGCTTTCTGTGCAGGTATCCTTTATTTCCTTCTGTACCTTGTATCAGGGCAATCACATGTGCTGGAAAAAATCTGAGCTGCTGTCCATAGCACATGACCTTCATGTCTGCCCCTTTGTGATACACCACCTCCTTGTCTTCCAAGTTAAAATGCTAGCCTTTAATTCTGGCATCTTTCATGGAAATGACAACCACAGCCTGTAGTTCCCCCTCTAAGACAACTGAGCTGATACACTTTCATCGTGCAGAAGATAGTTTTGTTTCTGGACAAGCTCTTGTTGATGGTCTCATAATGTCACTTCTAAATTACTGTGACATACTTTTCCCTGCCTTTGCCTCTTCTCATGCAGAATGCAACAGCAGGGATCTCTCTCCTGTTTCTTTGAACATGACCCATGTTATGTGAATACCCTCACTGGGTGCTCCCTTTGCTGTTTGCATCAGGCACAAAATAATTGCTTGTATGGTTAAGGTCCTTCTCAGATTTGTCCTCCTTGTCGTTTTCCTTAAAGACTGTCTCCTATATCCACTGGACCTATATTGCAGATTCTGTTTCTCGCTTGCTGCTTTTTCAAGAAAGGACCTTTCATTGCCATCCTCTGCAGTAGATCTCTTTTCACAGCAGCAAAGCCAACCTGTCACCAACCTTTTTGGAGAGCACTTTCTGATTCTTACCTGTATACCTCCTGTGTCCCTCTTACACGGAGGGTGTGCGACACAGCTGCTTCTGTTCTGCTTCTATACAGCAGCTAGCGTTGTGGACCTTAATGCGCAGCCAGTGTTTGTAGGTGCTACAAGTACTAAAGAATAATAGTAGTGAAGTACACAAATCCTGCCTGTCATGCAGCTTTGCAGTGGGAATGAATTTTGAGTTGGAAATGCAGAAAACATCATCGGGAGATGATGGTTTGTACCCAGCATGTGTCTTTCATGTGAACTTCTTCTGTGGCCTCTTACAGGCTCTCAGATTTCACTGGGGTATCTTTCCGACCCCCGGCAACGCTGTCAGCCTGGAACGGGCACAGTTCCCCGAGCCCACCTTCCAGCCAAGCATGCTGCCAGGAGGTCCTGGACCCACATTACATGGCGTGGCATCAGCTCGCCTGAAGAAACTGTTGGCTTTGCAGTGTTTCCTGTGGTTGGTGCCTCTGACCCGGCTCCTGATGGCACACATTGAAATGCAAATGACAGCAGTAATTGGCGAGAGATAAACCAGGCTGCGAGGGAGCCGGGCGGCGGGGAGTTAAGTGCCTAAGTGACAATTACTGCTCTGCATCCTCCAGCATCCTGAGCAGCAACCCCCTTTGGTCTCTGCTTTAAAGGAGCTGTAACACGTTAATTGGAGTGCTTCTCTGTTAACATGTCTCACTTAGTTTCTTGTCTGATTCTGCTTTAGTGGGGAGGTGGGGGAAGGCTTCTCTTTGTTGAGGTGGCTGTTTATTGTTAAATCCTATTGAAATGTGTGTCATTTGTCATGTCGTCTCCTAAGATTGACTAGCTGCCTCTTTTTTTAAGGTAGGAGCTGTTAGGAGAGAAATAATACAAGATAGATGTGTAGTATTAGCTGCAAGTTAGAAATAGGTTTTAATATTCCTGATAAGCTGTAGATCTCGATGCTTACAAATTAAAAATGTACATTTCACACTGATCAGTTTAGGGGATGCCATATTTCCTTCACATGTGAAGAAAAAACTCTGGCAGCAGTAACTTAAATACATAGAGGATATAGATGTTTATTTTACTGAGTAGCTTATTTTTCAGTGTATATATAACTTATCCTTAATTTGGAAATTATTTTTTACAGCTTGAGATTCAACACTAGTCATAGTGCAGATGACTCTGACTGGGTTTCCTCAGTGTGTTTCATCCTGCCTTGCAGTATAAAAAAAGTGAAAATGGCTCATTCACTAATGTTCATAAGTGACAACCAAAACGTCCTTCTTTACTTAATTTTGAAGACTGAGTAGAAGAGAGTCCAGGAGCAAGAGGCTCTGTTGCTGTTGCAGAACAGACTGGACTGGCATGTCTGAGGCACAGTGTGGGCAATGAATATTGTAATGCTGGCACATAACAAACTCTGTAGAAAATGCAGGTTGGTTTTACCCATGGAAAAGTAATGCATTGCATAAAAGATTCCAGGAGCTCCCTTGCAGGAGTGTTTCAGCGTGAAGAACTATAAAGTAGAGAAACAGCAGGGATAAAAATTCCAGGACAAGACAGTAAAGCTGCAGCAGTAAGTAGTGTGCTGTCAGTCTCTGGATCAAAGCAGTAATAGCAAGTGCAGCATCTCAAGAAGAGTTTAAAGAGCCGGCAAAATCGGCCAGAAGGGCAATAATGGCTCCATCTGCCTGCTAATGTAAACAGGTTGTAAATGATACAGGACATAGCTTGTAGGAGCGGGTAAGGAATCTGTCAGGACCACAAACATCAACATTTTGGAATGGGGTTGGTTTTAGTTTTCTAACGTAATCAAGAGAGAGGCTGTCTTGAGCTTTAATGCAAGATTTCATTCCAGAGGTAAATATGGCTGGCCCACTTCCATGACTCGTTTCATGTCTTCCAGTAGCTATCTTCAGAAAGGGATGTGGTCACACTGTATTGTGAAATGCTGTCTCATCTCATCTTTAAATTGCTAGGCTGGGCAGGTCACTGTTCGATGGGAGATGCGAATATGACTAATTGTAGGGGGAGAGGGGGGAGTGATAATTTTACTGAAAAACATGACACTTACAAAGCATAACACTTGGGTACCTACAGCTTAAATGACTTGAGTCCATGTCCAGGTGTTGTGGTATTAACTGCATGATGAAGAATAAAGGAAAAGGGTAGCTTACATGGAATGTCTGTTTTTAAGAAAGGTACAGGATGGAGCAGAATAAAACTGTTCTTGCATGTTCCTGATCTTAGGCTGATCTGCAGCTTGAAGCAACTTCAACATTATTTACACAGCCTAGTGGTCTGACACGTAAGTAGAGATGGCTTACATTAGGATAACTGGCCGAGATATCACCCTGAGCTGTTTGCTGCACTTCTGTACGAGTGGCAGAGCTGTACACTGTAGCTTTTGAATCTGTGGTTTAGTGCCTGATGTTTTAGGTATACTGAATCTGGTGTCTACCTACCTGAAAATGAGGTGGTTATTGCAAGTCAGCATTGGCTACAAGACGCGCAGCCATCCATGTAGCAAGTAACTTGATCAGCTGTTCCAGGTAAGTCACCATATGCTGATGAGCGAGCGTGCGCCCTGGGATCCTTTGCATTGGCCACAGGACCACAGCACTACCACAAGGTCTGCAATCCTGTACGGTAGGGGCCCATAGAAATGCATTTCTTAGGATGCTTGTTTTATATCACAGCTTGAAAACTCCTCCAAGGAGGACCATGAAGTGAGCCATAGAGCTGGCTTTTACTGTTACCGTGTCATGGGAGCTTTGAGCAGAACTTCCCTTTTTCCCTGGTACACAAGCACTGGAGCAAGAGCTGAAATTTCACCTTGAGTAAGCATTTCATTCAAAATACACAAGAATTTGAAAAAAGTTATACATAGTACCTATCCTGTGACCCTTTTCCTAGCAAAAGGGTGCTAATAGTAATGTCCAGCCCAGTTCCAGGTGTAATAATTATATTTTGTTCACCTAACTTCTCATTCCATTGCCAATTTGCAACTCCCATCCTATTGTGCCCCTGTTTCCGTGTGCTGATCAACAGCTGCTCTATATCCTCCTTCTGCTCATGGATGAGTCATTTCAGTGAATGAAACTGTGTAGATTTTCCAAAGCTCTTTGGGATCCTTCTAGATAAAAGATGCTATGTACACTGAAGTCATTAATGTTAATGTGATGCCTGGCATCAAGAAGGGCTTTTTTAGGAAAGAGGAATGAGAGAATATCAGGTTGCCATTACCAGACTAGAAGACTGAGGAAACTAATTGAAAACAGCCTGAAACAAGGTAGAGTAATCCATTGACTTAATACAAGGAAGACTGGCTTCTCTCTTAGTCTTTGCCTGTACTGAACAGCTCTGTTTTAGCCCATTTTGAGGATCTGACCCAGAAAAAAAAAAAAAAAAAAAATTAAGAACCTAATTGCTTACTCCATGGAACTGATGGCTGAAGGGTATCTCTGTATCCATCAGCTTGGTACTACTGAAAGTGATTAGATGTTTATATGAATGAAAGCATCACACAGAATGATGACACCTTTATGGTGAAATGGGAGAGAAAGGAGCAGAAGGAGAGAAAATTAAAAAAATATGCTTAAATGAGAATGGACAAATATTTATGCAGGCTAGAGAAATAGCTTGGTAAGGGGGAAATAAACTTGAATCATGCAAGTAGAGTGAAGTATATGCTTTTGTAGGAAAGCTGGAGACCAAAATGGAAGAAAGGAAGTTAAAAGGACAATATATTTTTAAAAAGAGTAATTTCTTCCAGAAATATATTAGAAATCCACTAGAGAGCTGATGAGCCTGAATAGCTCAGGAGGCTCTAGGGACAATTAAGAAGAGAAAATTAGAATGTAAAATACTTTTTTATACTGATCTTCCATACAGAGGGATACCTCTTGAGCTTAGCTTTACTTTTGGTAAAGGTAAAGAGTTGGCAGGAATAGAGATACTTTTATTGTTAATAAGACCTCATTGAATCACACATGATTTAGCAGACAATGATGCAGGTATGAGACTTGGACTCTGCTTGGAGCTTTGGCCCATAATGCCCTGGTCTATGCTTCATTTTACTTGTCTTCAAAACAAGAGATAAAGATACTGGCTTTGTCCTTAAGGCAGTTTGATATGCATATGTAAATGTAGAAAGTACTAATATTTTTAATATTTGGACTACACTATTCTATGAAGTCAGGAGTTAATTTCTTTAGTATTAGCTGAATTGTCTCCCAGGAAAAAACAACCCCAAAATAAATGTGACACTAATTTATCATTACAACTATAAGAAGAAGAATTTGGAAGATTGCCAGTGTTGTTCTTATTGAGGTGAGAAAGATAAGGGTGATCCAGGGAATTATAAACTCATGACCCTCATTTAAATACCTAAGAAAATTGTTGAGAAAGTCATTACAGATGTCATTATAAAGTACCTGAGGTGCAAACCAGCATAGCTTTCTGTAAGTGTAAACTTTGTCTAATGTATTAGAATTATTTGGAAAAGTTAAAATAGTGAATAATGTAACTTATTTACACTACTGAAAGGGTTTTGTTAAAGTTTCTTAGAGGAGGCTATTAGGAAAAGCTGGTAATCATGGGAGGGGTCTTATAGGTTTAAAAAAATACTTTAGGAAGCAAAGAAATTGCAAATTCTTACTGGGGAAAAGGCTGGTTTGTCATTGTGGGAAAATGTTAACAGCCGAGCACCTTGGGGGTCATTCTGCTGGACTGAACGATAACAGTACTAATGATCTGGAAGAGGGGCTAAGCAGCCTGCTTACCAACCCTTAAGATACAATATTGGTTTTCTCAATCAAGCCAGTATAGAAGAATTGGGAAACCCTATGAGAGGAGTTTCCAAAGTGCTTAGTCCTCAGTGTAGGGAAACATCCACTGAAGTTTAAGGACTTTCATGGTGGTGCCCAAAGATAAAGCAAAACCAGGCATAAAATAAATATTTGACAATATGTTCAAGTATTTGTGGCATGGTTGTGTGAAAGCCTTTTCAAGAGGCTCAATGGTGAAATACCTTTTGAAAAAGCCAGCAGTGGTTATGTCTAGCTCTAGACATAGAGTTGTTATGTCCTGCTTGGAAAAAAGCCGTGTTCTGGAAACAGCTTCAGCTAGCTAACGCAAGTCTGCTGGCCTTTCTGGGTGGGACACAACTGGTTAAAATCAGTGTCTTCAGAGTGCTTTTATGGCAAGTTGTATTTGGCCTTCTGATTTTTGGTAGTGGCCATTAGCAGATCCCAAGGGGGCGGAGAGTGATCCTCCTTATCTCCTTCCAGTTTTTGATAAAACAGTAGTCAAGGGAATTCTTCTACCAAAGACCTTCTTGTTTAGAAACAATTGATGGATCTACAGTAGTTTTGGCTGCAGTTGCCCAGTTTTCCACAGTTGCGGAGCAAGCAGCTTTTTTTCCTGTTGCTTTCAAACCTTTTCTGGAAGTCATGAAGATGGCTTGCTGAAAAACCAGGTAAGGAAAAAAAAAAAAACTTCACTGTGTGTGAGTTTCTCTCCCTACCATTTTCATCTTCTCCTGGTCTCTATCTACTTCTTCACCTTTTTGCCAATTGTTAAGCCATTTCAGGATATTTTTTTTAACTCCCTAAACCACTGGAAACCTATATAGCCTTCCTGCTCTCCCCCCAGCTTTCTACCTCTTTAACAAGTTAAAATGGCTCATGCAACATAGCCATAGCTCATAAAGCTCCCTCTGGGAGGAGTGAGAGACAGGAGATAGCAAAAGAATGTGGGAGCTGCTCTTTTCAGTAGCTGTGAACTGGTAAGGGGTTTCATGCCCCAACTGTGACTTTTAAATCTCCTAACTATTCATCCATACTCTATGGTTGTACATTCTTACATTCAAAAGAGTTGTTCCAAAACCGAGATTTTTACAGCCTGAGTGCAGTTTACAAGAAAACATGAGATGCTGAAAACCTGTAGCAAGATTCTATATGTTTGGAAGTTAAGGTGCATTATTTTCCCTGACTGTTATTGTGGGGTTCCTCTGGACACCCGTTCATCTATGGATACGCTTTTTTCTTTAGGGAAGAAATGGAGATGTATAGCCTAATGCACAATTGAACCTGTGTCTCCAGATGTGAAAAGCTAATGCATTCAGAAATGGTTCTAGTGAACGCTCTTGAATATAAAGGAGACACATTGGTGGAAACAGCAGGAATTCTTTATATTCTGCAGCTTCCCAGCCTGTTCCTTACGTTCACGCAGCAGACTTCATTGGACAGCTACTCTCAGGCTATTTTTTTTTTCCCCTGTGGGAGCAGTCACTTCAGTTTATCCCTTTGTTGCCATGGCTTCTGCTTTAACTTTACTGCCCCTCTAGATTTCCTAGAGTGGGCCTTCAAAGCAAAACTTCCCATTTTGCAGAAAGGCACCTGGCAGTAAACTAGGTGAGGTTAGTGTGGGAAATATAAATCTGGTAGAAGGGGCTATGTTTAAACAACTTCAGTCCTGTTTCAGAAGGGCCTTTGATGTGCCCTGTTTATTAAGGTGGGAAGGGCACATGCTGCCCATTTCTGGGACTGCAGAATATAGTTTCTGTATTTTAGGCTTCTGTCTAAGAAATGGCAAATACAGGCCCTGTTTACTACAGCAATGGTAAAATCTGATCTGCCAGAACTTGGTGTGTACTTCTACCAAGCAGAAGCATTATGGACTTGGTCCCCTTCCCGCTCTCTGCCCCTCCTGTGCCTTTCCTTCCCCAGGATGTGCACTGGAGGGGAGCAGGTTCCTCCCTACCACCCCAGTGTGTAATGGCACTGAAGTTTGCGTAGGCATGTGGCTTTATTCACTTCAGCCTAAATAACCAAATGTGGCCTCAGAGTGAGGAGTCACCTGTTTGGATTGCAGCAGAGGGCAATCATTAGCCCAGTACATTTCTCTGTTGTGCTCTCACCTCCTGCTGTCTCAGTTCTTATCTTGATTCCTGCCGAGATCACGTCTTCATGTGTGAGTTTGGACGTGTATATTTTTTTCATAATGGAAGAGAAAAATATTACATAGCACTGAAAAGAAACCGAGATGATTTTGAAAAAAGTTTTCAGAAGTGATTTTTATTTCACTATTGTTCCTTACAAACTTAATAGCTATTATCTTAGGTATTTCAAGTTTGTTATCTGGCTGTACGTCAGCCAAAATTAAAAAAAAAAAGTTAAAAGTGGTGGTGGGGCACCTTTTGATTCTCAATTGAACCATTCTTTTGAAGTCTGTATATATTTTTAATGAGTGGTTTTTGGGGTTTTGTTGTTGTTTTGCTTTTGCTTGTTTATTTTGGATTTGTTGGAGGTTTTTTGTTTGTGGGTTTTTTAAACATATGCCTGTCAGTAGGATATCCTCACACAACTGGGAAGAAAATTCAGTTCTAATGCTTAAAGCCTTTTAAAATTTTTGCAGTTCTGGTAACATAGTCAACTCCAGCTATGTAAGTGGTCATTATAGAAAATGTGAAGCCAGAGCATGTAAAATAAGACAAAAGGAGACGACAAACAAGCTGACAACTGTGGTCTTTAAGAGGACATAGTTGACATGAAATCTTGTGAACTATATTTTGAAAAAGAAAGAGTAATAATAAGTAGTAAAAGTTGTTTTGGAGACAGCACTTGCCCAAACTTGCATGCCAGTTAGTGCTTTGTAACCAGTGTCACTCCGGCTGTTCCTGTGCAATGAGGCTGCAGTTACATTAGAAGCTCACTGTAGTACCACTGTGAAGCTCGCAATTCACAAAGAGCCAAAAAGGCATTCTGAAAAAGAGATTTTTTTTTTTTGTCTAATGTATTGCCATTATAGTGCTTATAAATGTTAATTGTAAGAATAGCAAGTGTGCAATAGAAAAAAGGAACAGATAATGTGGGTTTTGGAGGTAAGGGTTTTCTTCCCTTTTTAATTAGATACAACTCGTGTTGGAGTTTTGCCTGATTAAAGCCAGAAAGATGAGATGCATTGTTTTTCAAGTTACTTAGCTCTGCTGTAATTCATTCTTCAGTTTCATAATTTATATTCAGATTTACCTGAGAAAGGAATTACGCGTGATTTTGAAGCATTGGGCTAAATTCATCCTGATATAATTGATCCAAATGGAATTATGCCGAGGAAGAATTTGGCCCAGGCTTTCTAAACTTATTGAGAGAGAAATCACAATCTAACCTGGAAGAGAAGCATGGAAAAATCCTTATCTGAAAGAGCACACCATTACCAACAGCCTTTCTAAAGCACTTTCATTTGTCTTCCCTTCCTATCATTTTATACTGATTACATTTGTGCTAATTACACGTTCCCTTCTTTCCTGCAAATTAACCATTGCAGGAGTTGCACACAAATATACTTACAATATAAAAACTCAGATTATAGTCTTGTTTAATGAAAAAGCTAAGCATTGCTTACAACTACAAATATATACTACTTAATCAGATCTTCAACATTTGTAAATTGAAAGAAAAAATATTTGAATTACTAGATTTGCTTTCCAGATTAGGAAGAACTAAAATAATATTAATAATAATATGGTTTTGCTTTTTTTTCATATGGAATATGGATAGAATTGACAGTGTAGAGAGTTCGGATAACTTTTTCTTGTCTTCTGTAAAAGATGCTGTATTCCTCACCTTCTTTCTACTGGCTTTTATAGGTTTGGGGATGTCATTGTAGATTCTTGGTGCATCAGGCCGTATCATCAATGGGATCTGTAGAATGAATATAAATTTATCTTCCTGGAGGGTGTTTTAAACATCTGGACCAAGTTGAAAGTTATTAGTACCAGTGTAAGTCCCTATCTGCAGGGGCCTGTTGTACAGGGACGCTCCAGAGTTTCTCTCCTGCGACTGAGTGGATAAACCATTCCGTTGGGCTTCATCTATGAACTGCCGGATTTGATTCGCCTTGCACTTTATCCATTTCATAACAATGTTACCTCCATGGAAGTCAGTCAAGTAATGGCAGTATGAAACTAGGAGCTCCGTGCCATAAAACTCTGCTTATTGGCAGTATGTGCGTTCACTTTGGCCTGGGCAACAAGTGCTGAGGTTAGACATCCCAGAACAGAGCCATGGATGTCAGCCACTGTCCTTGCACAGTGGTCCTAGCCCTGACCAAACACAGCAACAACTGCATCCTCTCAGTGGGTCAGACTGCACTCGCAAGCAGGGGCAGTTCTTTGGTCAAAACCCCCCATATACACGCACAACACCACCACCCCCCACCCCCCCCCACCCCCCCCGCAAAGTAAATCTGGACTTATACAGTAAAATATCCTTTTTCTTTACCACTTCAAAAGAAAAAGAATCCTACTTCATTAACTGTATGTAATAGAAATTACATCTGCTAATAAGAATTTAGCCATGCAAGGAATTGATTGTTTTGAGGACCTCTCAGAAGTGTGACTTACACTGTCAGCCAGTTGAGCTAAGCTAAACTAAACTGGATCAAGATATTCTTGTTCCACAGGGGGATACCCACAGTTGCAGTTCTTCAGGATCAACAGTTGTGCTTTAGTTTCACATCCTACCTTAATCTGAATTAACGTTCAAGTTCAGGCAAGTGCTTTCGTTGGGGAAACAGACTCTGTTGAAGCAGACAGAAAACCAACTATTTGCTGTATGTGATTAAGTTTAATTTCAACATAAATACACCCACGCAGTGATCTTCCTGTTATACAAAGTTCATAAGACTTATCATTAGAAAGTGGAAGCATTGCTATCCTGGCCCTGCTTCTTGAGGGACACAGCTTCATGTCTCAGCCTGATCCCAGCCCTACCCAAGCTCCTTCATGACCACAGCCAAGCCTTGGCAACAAACACTGCTCCAGCACACAGATTTGAGATGCAGCAGCTACAGAAACAAAAGCCTGCTTTTCTGCTTTCTGTAGCTGTCCCCCCTCCTTTTCTGCCGCAGACTCCACCAGAATTTGCACTGTGCCTTGCTGTCGCTGAAGGTGCAAGCGGTGGCCCCACAGCAGCTGCTTGCTTCTCTAGCCGAAACTCTCCCTCCCTCTCCCCCTCTGACATGGCGTCAGAGCAAGCTGCAACACTGCTCTGAACTTGTTCTAGCCAGTTTACGCAGCCGGCCTGTTCCTAGAGATACATTCCTGTGGCTGCCTGAAGCTTCATAGGAGGAAGAACCTTCTTGAGCTCCCCCACCACCCCTCCCAAGTGTTTAAAGGCAAAGGTCAGATCATCTTTTCTTCTGTTGCCTGGTCTCACACTATCTCTTGTGGCACAGCTCAGGAAAAAAAAAACCCGCACCCTTAAGTGTGTGTTTATAGGGGAAGCTGTGGAATGAGAAAGGGCAGAATTTGTCTTCCTAACTTTAAAAAAATGCTTTCTTTCCTCTTCCTCCCCCAATTAAGCACATTTACATAACAAAAACAAATGGTCACTGGAATGAAAGGAGAGGTGAGCTGAAGATTTTACAACTCTGACTATAACTTTATTTAAGAATGCAGAATTTCTCTGGAGTTCCATGCTGTGGGCTACTTTGTTAACTGAGGTTGCTGATGAAAGCAAAAGTGTATTTATAGCATCCTATCCAGAATGAGCAGATGACAGCTCCATTAACTAGCAGCACAAATGGCCTGGGACATCACTAACCAACAAGAGGTCATCTTCTCCATTAGCCATCCTGCAGGAGAACTTGTGGAAGCAGTAAGGCTGACCAGATTAGTCTGCATGCAGGGAGCAGGGTTGGGGGAAGATGGTCTTGTCCTCAACTTCTCATTGGTTTTAGGTGTTCAGGTCATTATGATAAAGCACCCCTCCTTCCTTCGTGTTAAGGTTATTCTTTTGGTCTGTGCTGCTGTGGAACTGCTTACACTGTGCTTGTGGTGGGCTGTGAGAATTTATGCCTACAGAAAAATTTAGTGACTCAGCAGGCCTTACTCAGTGCAGATTACTGGGAAGATTATGTATCGTGTTCACAGCTCCATGTGAATAAATGGTTAGAGAGGTATCTGTATCCCAGAATTAGGCTGCCGGGTGTTTCAAGTCAATCACAGACATGTAGCTGGAAATACTTTCTCAGGGAGATTGCGAATGAAGGTCAGTCAGGGTTGATGAATGAGTATTGTTAAAGTGGCAACAGCCATGTTCTCGAGTAAGAAAGCTGCTGTGAATCGTAATTGTGGAAATGATATACAGATGCACAACACTGGGGCATAATTCTGCTCTGAAGCCTGCAGAATTCAGGTTCTGCTCCTGGGCATGCTCCTGCTGGTGGCTAATTTTCTCTGTAACGAGTACCTTATTGGGGGACCAAATCCTGTTCCCTCTTGTTAGCTGACCTGGCAGAATCACTGCAGTGAGGAAAGGTGGAGAGAAGGCTCTGGGACTCACTAAACTGTAGAGAGGAGAGTTGGAAGTACTGGGGTCAGGTGTGATGCAGCTCAGCTGACAGCACACTCTCCCAGGTGTGGAACACCTGGGGCTCCAGGACAGTGTTATCAGGGCTGGAACATGCTCTGCTCTGCAGCACGGGGAGAGGAGCTGGGCGAGCACTCCTGCAGCTCCTTGCCTAGCTGTCCTGCGTCGCTTTCTGGTGCCCTGCACTAGAGGGAGATGTCAAGACGTGATCTTGCTTGAGGCTGTTCCAGTAGTGTGCACATTCCTGGATACCAGATCCCTTTCCAAATCATCCATGGGAATTTCAGTACCACAAAAGGGGTTATTTGGTAATTAACTGTAAATGCTTGCCCATTCAAACATATGCTTGGCAGTACCTGGCTCAGAAACCTTCATCATAAAGTATCTTTAATGTTTTGGCTGAAAGGGTGTAAATCTGGGAATGTAAGGGGCCTTCTCTTTCTGGGTGACCACCATCTTGCTGTCCAGGTGTGGATGCCCCCTCTACAATAGAGAGGGCAGACCGTTTGGTATAAAAGGCACTGATAAGGTGTGTTGGCCACTAGCCCTTATCTCAGTGAGATATCAGTCCACGTTTTGCTTAATGGCTCTTCCAAAAGGACTGCACCCCTGAGTAACAGCAAGCAGGGTACTGAAGAGCAAACCCATGCCCTGCTATTCAGAAACAAAGACTGCCTAGCAACCAGGCTCCTCGCAGCAAGGTAAGATGTGTCGTGGGAGCCTGTGGCCCCTGCTCTTTCAAGGAATGAAACCAAGATGTCAAAGGAAGTTACCCTTTCAGTATCAATCACATACCTAGGGTTTCACCTTTACGGAAGCCTTGTAGCCAGCAGAGCAGCATAACGTACTGCTCAGGTGTACCTTTGCCCTTTTGCAGCGTGCATGCCATCCTTCTTCATGCAGTCACAGCATAAAACCGGGTCAAGTAGTTCTGTCCCGAGGCTGAGGCATACCAGTTCTGGAAGCAACTCAACCCCAATGACTAAAACTTTCTTCAGGAAATAGATTGGATCCTTAACAAGCAGGTGTTTTATGAGCTGATAAAAATGATCTCAAAGGGCAAGAATCAACCTCACAAGTGGAGAGAACAGAAATGATCAGTGGCTGTTTCTCCTGCTGTTGTGAGTCAGAAATCAAACTGAGGGTTTAGTGCAAAGAGGGTTAAAACACTAGTAATTCAGTGCCTACCAGCTGGGAAGAATAATAAAGCCTGCATTTTTGTGTTGGTACAGGGCGAATGCTGCAGAAACAGGAATTTTATTACATAATTATGCCTCCTACATAAAGCTTTAGGGGGGGGAAGCTCGCAGAGCTGTGCGTCATTAAAATGACACAAAACATGCCACCATGATCAGAGTCGTGTGTGTGCTTAAGACTGTACAATATGCACGTATTCTTTGTGGCCTTGCTGCATTCACAAATTTCAGTTCACTGGGTTCACAGCTGGGAGGGAGGCTGCCTAATCAAAATGTGTGCTGTACTTTCTGCCATGGAGATGGAAGATGGGAGGGCAAGGGGGGTTTGTTATTGTTTTACTAAAGATTTAATTAAATGATTGAAAGGTAAGGGAGGGAAAATGCAATTCCTAACTCAAAAAACGCTGACTTGAGCAGACTCCCTTTTAAGGGCAGCGAGGCTTGGGAGCGCTGCAGGGGACATGAAGCCCTTCTGGATCATCTGTGGTGGCCCCTTTGCCTTCTGTAGGAGTGCTGCTCGCAGATGTTGGTGGAGGTTGCACTCAGCTGTTGTCAGGAGGAGATAGTCCACCCACAGTAGGAGGCCGTGAACAACACTTAGAGACTTGGGCGGGGAGGGGGAAGAGGTTCTAGTAATTTTAGTATTGCCATAAAGAGGTCTCTTTATCTCAAAGCACTGGGCAAGCAACAAATCATATTCATGTCTTCTGGGATGGACTGAGCAACACTTTTGCTGTTGTACAAGTGAAGACTCTGATGTTGAATGATTGTAATTCTGTTCCAGAAATGGCAGCTCCCTGGATTTTTTTTCTGAGCATATGCTTAGTGGTATGTCTGAGATTTGTGTTTTCTGTTGTCTGCTCCTTCTTTAACACCCAAGCACAAAGTTGAGAGGAAGCAAGAAGATATTTCCTTTTTTGTGTGTGCTGTCAGCAAGCTACCGATGCAGCCTTGAAGAGCATTCTTCTATCTGATTTTTCAATTGTATAAGCCAAAACTAAAGCATTCTTCCTGTCCTGAAGAGCTTACAGTTAAAGGGTTTCATTCAGAAAAGTATTTAAACTATCTGTATTACATGCCTACTTAAATGCTGTCATTAAGTACTTGTTTGGATTGTATCCTAATAAGGATGCTTTGTTGAATGAGGCTGAAATAGAAAAATGGAAGGCAAGGTATGGAGTGTATTAGTGAAACACCTGGTGATGCCTGGCAAGCACTTTGCTGCTTCAGTTTCACAATTTCACTTCATCTTCTGCTTTGATTTTTTTATTATTTTTCTTTTTGTGCCTAGTGGGTTGGAGAGGGTTGGAGGGACGCTTGCAGACATAGCACCAGTGGCATAGGGCAGAGAGAGGAAGCGAAAGGGTGACATGGGTGATATACCTAGGGCCATTCTACAGGGGAATGGCAGAGGTGTGAATGAAAATCAGCATTTCCTGGCCTCTTTTTTTTTTCTTTTTTTTTTTTTTTTCTCTTACAAAGTAAAGATCAAAACTATGTTAGTTCCCATATAGATGGGAGGCATGAAAGGCTGGGTCTCCCTTAATACTGGGTTCCTTTGGGTGTTCACTTAGCTGTTGGTACCCTGTGGGATAATCATGTGTGGTTTTTGGCAGCACTGGAAAAAAGAAAGCCAACTCAGAAACACCGGGTTAAATTCCGACCCTTATCAGTCCAAGCAAAGTTAATGGGTTTGCATTACTCTAATGAGGAATGCAAAGGTTTAGAGGTTGCTTAGTTACTGGGCCTGTGGAGATTTCAGACAGTAGGATATAACTCATGTATCCCTCAGATATATTTTTATCACCACAGTCATGATAGCATGATATGTCATGCTGCCAGTCTGCCACTGCAGATGAAACATTTCAGGTGGTGGTCTGCGTGTTGCACTAGACCTATAGCGTGCTTCGGTGTGGCCTCCCACTTCTTCCAGAAGATGTGGGAACACCTCTTCCCATCCTTGCTGTGTTGAAAGCCAACCTTTGTTGTGCCACCTCTGTTTAAGGATCTTTTTCTTCTCCTGTACATGTGCAAGGCCCCACAGGTGAGTACATCAGAGCATCAGTACAACACACAAGGTTTCCAGACTGGAATACAGCTGCTTTCAAGGTGAAACCACCTAGGCAGTTCCCTCCGTTTCAGCAGATCTTTTCCCAGCACATCCAGCAAGTCATAACTAGGCATTTCAATGACACAACCAAGATTTTGCTCCTGTTAGCGTTGCTGTGTCAGTGGAGCAGCAATGTTGGGTCTCTTTTTGCCTGAACAAAATTATTAGATGGTTCTAGCGCTGCAAAGTCCTTGGTAGTGGCTGTAATGTAAGAGGCAGAGAAAAGCAAACTTTGCAGTGGATCTGTGCTGAGCTGACAATAGCAGAGGTTGGAATCGATTGAAAATCATTGAGAGAGAACAGAAAGGCTGACTTAGTTTTAACCCCATTCTTCAAGTGCTCTCTCTGCCTGACTCAACGTGCAAAATCCCAACAGCCCAACTAAGGTCAGGGATCGGGAGTGGATACAGCTGTTTTATCTGCCATATCCACAGAAAACATTTCATGCCTGACCGATTTGGGTGAGCCGTGAACAAGTTATTCGATTATAAACTGAACATATTAGAAACAGTGATGTTTTACAAATCTCCCTGTAAGTCTGCAGTTAACTTAAACAAGAGGTCAGCAAAACTTAACAGCTGAAGAGTTTGCACAGCCTGCCCAAGTATAAGCTGCCTTTACAAAGCCTCTGCCTACACAAGGCAGGCACAGGAGGCTTGTTCCATGTTCATAACATTCACTGAGCCTTTCTAATGTCGTGTTAAATATTGAAATTAGCTGGCAGTATTTTAAAGCTGTAGTTAAAACTAGCGTGACTGGTATGATGTAAGTGCCAAGACAACATGCGTATAGGTGAAATTCTAGTGCTAGTGAAGAAAGTGGTAGGCTTTGTGGTGACTGCAGTGAAATGCAATTTCACCTGCAGTGTTTAGCAAGTTGAGAGTCATGCCTGGACCTTTCATTGTTTCCCATTTCCCATCACCTTCATTGTGAGAAGACAGATGCAGCTTTATTTTTCTTGCAGTTACTGTGAGCTGAGATGAACAACTGAGGGCTGAGGATACATGAAAAGGGCCTCTAAATAGTCTGTGCAGTTACATATAGAAATACAATGTAACATGCAAAATCCCCATGACACATGATTTACACATTAAACCACAACTTATGATGGGTTACTGGCTATGAGAAACTATATAACTGTGTATAACAAACACCTTGAATTACTCTTTGTTAAAGCTTATAATGCAGAACACATGGATTTTCCCTGAAGACCCTTACAGGTGAAAGGCTAGAGGAAGACAAAATAGAGGTGAAGAGATGGAGCTGAATAAACCACAAACCGCAATGCATTTGCCATCAAGCTTTACGCAGTTCCAGTCAAGTGTACCTTTATTGCAGACAGACCGTGTCCTGTGCTCTATCCGATACTGCCGCACTGGTACACATGGCACAGCCCAGCAGCGTATGACCTGTTCTCAAGCGTTTACTTCCCTTTCACTGAGTACTAAACTTTGAGTCACTAGTCTTTCAAGTGACAGACTTTTCCAATAGTTAACTTGTTCCCTTCCCCTCAATTATGAAATGAGAGCAAAATTTATGCCATGGATATTAAACAGTGGGGGGAGGCTGGGCAGTTCTGTGTTTTGTAAGGCACCCTCAGCTCTGAGACAGCATCTTGGTATTTCCAGCAGTCACGGTAGAAATCGGAGATCCTCACTCGGTGTGAGGCAAAGTAACTTTGAACTCCACGCCCAGCACTGCCTGCTTTCTGTTGCTCTTTTGCGTGTGTGAGAACACAAAGTGTGAAGGAGTCCATTTCCATTCCTCCTCCTATAATTTTCTGACGGCCGGAACACAGCCACACTCCTGAAGTGCAACTGAGAGAATAGGTTAGATGAGCAATCCCTAAGATAGGGTTATATGAGATGATTCAAAGAATTCCACTGGGCAGAAAAAGGGGATTCAAGTTCATAGTTTTCATAGACCAGAGGTGCCAGTGAAGTTGAAAACGGATTCTGTTTTGCGTTATCACCACCCACTTTTTCCAAAGATGTTCTACTTTTCTCAGCGGCCTCCCTATTGCTGTAGCTATAAATAAGTATAGATCTTTATGCGTGTGAGAGATTCAGGTTTAAACTGATATTTAAGCTGCAAGGTTATATATATAACAGGACTGTATTAAAGATGACAAAATCCTTGTCGTTCTGTTCATGTTTTATCTCAGTGTAATGTGAATGTTCATGGGTATGTGTGCATACAGACATATATTAACATATGTAGACAGGCAAATGAGAAAAAAACAATCCAGATTCTCTACTCCATTTCTGTAGTTGGGTGTTGGTGTAATTAACTCTCATGGTGTAAAGGGAATATTTCTTTTATAAGGCTGGAGCAACAGCATGGTAAAGCCCTATCTGTTTGCACACAAAGACCAAGATTTAGATCTGTACATTCTGTGGTAAAATATGTAATTACTAAGTTTGGTCATTCTAGATTCACTTCATGAATCTCTCTTTCTAGACCTTGCCAAAGCATTTCCGAAGCTGGTTTTCCGTTGGTGTTTAGAAAGTGGCCACGTTTTATCCTAACAGCAAGCTTCATAGTGCTTTTTTATTAAGTAAAAGCTTCGCTTTGATCATTGTATAGAGTGGCAGTGCTTTCCTGGACGTGGAAATGTTGGTCAAGGTTATATAGAGCAAGGAACGTAGTTGGCCTTGAGGAGCAAGAGGGAGTTACTGGCATGGTAGCTGGCAAATATTTAGATAGTATGGATCACTTGCCAAAAAGCATGAATCTGGGATGCCCATCCTTTGCTCAGAGGAGACTCTTTGGCAACTTGCCAGGGATGTTCCTAATTTGCTAACTGTGGAGCAGGTTAATGATGTAAGTCCACAGGAGACTGTACTACCTGTATTTCACTTTGCTGGTTATAAAGAGCTTGACACACAGGTTTTGGAGTGTAGTTTCTTCATTGCTCTTGTTCTCTGCAGACTGTTGAGGGAGCAGACTAAACCAGCTAGAAACTGGACTTTTACCTCTGAAATTGTTGGAGGACAATCCACCCCCCTCCAGTGTTAAGTCTGTGCAAGACTGCTCCAACCAACTTGGCTGTCAAAGGTTCTCAGTGCTTTTATTAAGCAGAATGGGGGCGGGGGGGAGTTCAAATGGCTGTAACACAGCTGGCTGGCGGGCAGCTTTGGCTCCTGTGCCACGCTGCACGGTGGTGCCTACTGATGAGGGATTTTCACACGGAGGATGCTTGTACCTGCAAACATGGGGTTAGTTATTAGCGTTCCGCTCAGGGGTCCTGCGCCTGAGGGAAATTCATGGCTCCAAGCTACGTGGCCTCAGCTGAACGTTTAAATGACTACGTGCGAGCTCTTAGAAAATACCATGTACAATGTGTTAGTTTATACCTCAGTGGGAAAGTTGTAAGTTAATGAGCCTTTACCTTATATTTGCTATGATCTAGGAATGCACAAACAATTACTTACTGTGGCTCATCTGAGTCCTGGTAATTTGTTATGCTTGTAAACTTGGCTACTTCTGTGAACTCACAGACACTAGTGAATCTACAGCCTGCCTTATTCTGTCTGTGTATCTTTTTATTATTATTATTTTAACTGATATGACATTTGTTAGTCAAATGTATATGTGTTTTAGGTTAGTAAGAAGATTTTACAGTTGGGTCAGCCTTTTTCAAAGAATTTTTTTTTTTTCTTAGATACTCATTGAACCCTGGGAAGGAGTCTGTTATTTATCTTTCTTTAAAGTTATAGGTAGCAAATGCTTTTTCTACTGGGCATAAATAATAGCTGGTTTCACTGCTGCTTACACGATGGAGTCCTGTTTTGTGGGGAGTATTGGTGTTTCTGGAGTCTGAATGGTGGGAAGAGAGAGGTCTTAGTCCCTCTGTATTTGCACAACACTGGATTTCCAAGGGCGTTTCTTTTTGTTAATGCTGTTTGCTTGTTCTTTTCAAATGGACAAGAATAAAAGTATTAGAGAATGAAATCCAGCACAGAATTGACCGACAGGCACCCGATAGTGTGAGGCAGAGGAGCAGTAAGGAAGTTTTCCTCACAAGCATGCTGGGGGGATCAGCTGAAGGATGACAGGCTTTCAATAGTCTGCATGAGTGTCAAGTCTGCAAATGGGATTACAAACCAGTGACAACTGTGATGGCTGGTATTATGTGGACACCTGTTCACCCAATGCTGGACGCAGGCTAGCGTCCACATAGGATGTTGAAGAGTCACCAGATGGTAATGGCTTTCACTTACTATGCATTTTTTTTCTGGATTTGATCCAGCAATTTAGACAAGATGCTCTTTGCTAGCAAAACAGCACTAGAAGGGACGTGTAGCTCTCAAAGGGGTTCAAATAAAAAGGTTTGTTAATGAACCAGAAAACTCCCTGTGTGGAATGAGTTTAGATTATTGTCACTGAAGTTTAACCAAGTGCCGGAGTCTGAAGTAGCCACTGAATAACAAATGGTTCCACTATCTAGGCGTTAATGAGAGCTGCTGTGTAACACAGAAACTTATGTCAGTAAACGCAGGACCAAAATGTTGCTAATGTTGGAACCACTTGCAATGATGGATCAGTATGTCTGTTTCTGGTTGAAAGTCTCAGCTTGGATATGAAGGTGTGCTGGGGGGATGACACCCTGTGTGTTGTGGAGCATGTCTTGTCCATTCTTTTCGTTAAATTGAGTAAGAACCTCTGTCGTTGTGTTACTGCTACTTTTGTCAGTGTGTTTTACAAGTTGTTTCTTTCAAGTTCAATGGGCATTTTTTTTTTCTTGCCAGAAGCCTGTGTTTGTTTATTTCACCCTACAAAATTTGGACCCTGATGGGGACCCACCCAGACAGGGAAGGGAGAGGTCAGTTTGAGTATGGAAAAAAAGAGTCTGTTGGCTTTCTCCTTCCAGTAAGTAGTCTGTCTGTCTGTCCTCCTGCTGTGCACTGAGCTGCACAGTGTTCAGAAAGTCCCAGGGTCCAAACCTGCAAACTAAGTGGGGTGGGTGGCGAGGGGAGGGAACCCCTCCAGTGGCCTAGACTTAACCGAGCTCCTCCAAAGTCTTGGGAGCATGCCCTTTGCTGGCATAAACTGCTCTCGCTTCATCAGCGGTATATGCCGTTATCCTCAGAGATGTAAATCAGCATAGCTCCCTCTGGCCCCAGGAGTGTTTCAGATCCCTGTGAAATCCGGAATGCTTTTTAAATGCGAAAAGGTGGAGAGTTGTAATAGCCAAAACATACTCCCACTGATGCCTGTGCTGCCCATAAATCTCTGCTTCTTAGGTACAATAGCAACGCTTCTGTTATGTCTCTCTGTTCTTCAAATTGTTCTGTTTGGCACTCAGTTCACAATAATTCTCTTGAACACATTACTGTTTCTTGTGACACCATAAATCCTCTTTTAATTTTGGCCATTTATTGCACTCTCAGTCCCATTTCAGGTTTTCTTTTGGATTTCTCATGGTTTTATCATAGATCTGCTTCTGTGATGTCTGTGTTTCTTGGCATCACGTGATTGGCACATTAAGGTGGGTATCTGTCATGATTCTGTACTAAGGATTTGTTATACAGAGAAAATTTTTACTTTCCTTCTTTCAAGCATTTTACAAGCTTTCTTCTATTTATTTTATGGGGTTTTTTTCCTTATCGCTGCATTATTTTCTTTACTTGGACTTCTTTGCATGTAGATGACATCTTAAACTCTTAGATTAAATCATCTGTTTGATGCAGAAGGACCAGTCAGACTCGATAAGAAAATGTTGGGCTGTTGGAACGTCACACACAAGATCCACGCTGCAGTTACACTTACCCTTTATCTCAGTGTTTTATCCCTGTTTTAGAGAAACGGTTAACAGCTGTACTTGTGTGGCTAAAGAGAATTACTGGCCTGGCTGCTAATTATCTTCTGTGGAGGGTCAGTCTTTCCAAGAATCAGGTTATTAAAATGAGAACTGACTGTCTCTCTCATTACTCTCTCCTCTCTCTCTCTCTTTTTTTTCTTTCCCCCCCATAAAAAAAATGCACAGGGCATGAAAAACCTGTTATATTGTTTGAAGTAGAGGAATAATTTTGAATTACAGGTAAAAAATTATTCTGTGAATTTCTCTTTGGGGTTTATTAACAGAAGTTTTTACCCATATAGCTAAAATGGTTATATAAGAGTGTTATCTGGATGGTTGTTCCTCTTGCTTCATTATATTTCTACTAGAAAGTGAAGCCGTCCCCCCCCCCCCCCATCATACTTGGGATACTTTTTGGCTAATGACATATATGCAAGGTCTTTGAGCCAATCACTAGTTCCTGCATCCCTAGTTCACATGGATTTCTTGTTTGTGCCTCTGTGTTACCTCCATTTGATAGTAAATGGAGAGGAAGTTTTCTTCTTCAGTGGCCATGATACTGTTAGGTAGTGAGGGATGGGGTGATTAAAGTTCAGTTCATTTTTTGTGTGCTGTAGAGTATGACTGTTGCGGCATACTTTGCCATCTATCAGTTGGTTTAGATTTTCTAGTTTCAATTACTGCTCCGTAATGTTAGACTTGGACTAGTGAGATGTGTAATTGTAAATGCTATTTGGGTGCCCTTGTCAACTCTTGCCTTCCCAAACTTAAAAGGTTGACTACTGAATTGTTGGAATTGTCACTAGAATCACATATCAGGCTTGCAGGAAGATACTGTGTTTGTCTCCTTGTAAGACTTACCTTTTTTTTTTTTTTTAGCAGTTGTTTGCAGGTGTTGTTTTGTACTGTTGAAGCTGATTTCAGGGGTCCATCCTTTCACCTGCATGCTGCCACTGTGGTGTCAGAATCCCAGGCAGGGCTGCCTGAGGTACCTGCATCTGTGGCCAGATCTTCCCCCTTGATTTCTCACCAGGGGATTGGACCTTGGCAGTGACATCCAACCTCAGGTGGGCAAAACTGTCTTTCAGGTGGTAGAGGATGTCACGCTTGTCTAGCACCCTGATTTATTGTTTTGGTTCCCCTGCAGTACTTAGGCTGTTTCACATCCTGACTTTTATTATCTCAGGAATATTATCAGCAACAGATAATTTCCCTCAGTCATGGAGACAGATTTTAATTCATGCTTTCTTGAGTTTGAGACTGGGTTATTTGATTCTATCTGCTTCCACTCCTTAACTCTTGTAAGCAAAACCTAAAAGCTGCAGGAAGGCTGATGCCAAAAATCAGCTTTTCAGAACAGGGGAAGTCTTTAGTGTTCTCTGTTCAATGGTGTGTCAGTTGTAAACTCTTCATACTGATTTATAAAGCTTTGCATGGCCTTCAACTGTCTGATGAAACTGTCCTGATAACCACCTACTGTTGCTGCCTTCCTGACTGTCTGTGGGACTGGATTTCACTCTGCCAGTCACAGAGCATTTTGCCATTATTCTTCTGCCTTGCGAAATTCTCTTTCCATGATAAGAGCCATCATTCTACTGCGGCTTTGAAAAAGAAGTCCGGTTTTTGGTGGAACCACTTGACACCAGCAGCGAGATTCTCAGCTGGTGCTCTGTTACCAGTGGTGCGAGTGACATAAAGCAGCAGTTCTACCAAATGGTTCATGATTGCTTACAAATGTATTTTTATGATAATTTTATAAGATGCTTTTTTTTAAAGAGGTAATTAATGATGTAATCAGAATAAGCTTAAGGCCAGGAGTTGACTAGTTGAGCTTTTCATTGTCATGCTGCTATTTACATATCATTGTCTGATTTAGCAGAGTTATGTCAGCTGCCTCAGTTCTTGCCTCTAGGAGAAGAGGGAGTATCCCTCTAGATCCTTTACCCTAGGTGTGCCCTAAAAGTGCTGTGGGAGTTGGTCAATCAGTAAAATGCTTTGGACTGCACAAGGTTTGGAGATCCACCCTGTGAAAGAAGTCTAGAGTTGCTGTGATAAAATGAGGCAGAGGTAAGCCCCCCCCCCAAAGAAGTAAGACAGTCCATTACAAAAGCAAAAAGCCAATGGTTTAGTGCTAGGTCATGTTTACTTGAGAAGTCCTCGGTGATAGTGTATAGGGTGTGCCAGTTAGCAAGATCACATCGTGATGTTTTGCTCACCAGCTGTCTGTCTGTCGGCAAAACGCCATTGTTCTGTGTATTGGCTGAATTTCTGTTCTCAAAACCAGTATGTATGTTTTAAAAGCAGACTGTTGCTTAGAGAGAACCTATATGAAATATAGGTAAACCTCAGTTTTAGAAGCAACAGGGAATTCCTTTGGCTGCTAGGAATTCCAGATTATTTATGCTAAGAAAACCTTTACATAAACCCTTCTGTTTAGTTTGCAAAACCAGTTATGCTAAAATGAATGGTGTGGAAAGGTGGGAGCTTAGAGCTAGCCCTCATGTTTATCACAGGAAGATTGTATCGGCAACATGGTATAGGCATGAGCAGGACTAGCGTTTGGGTGAAGAGTGATACCCCCACCTCCCAAAACACAAACAAAACCAAATCACATGCAAAGAAAGCAAGGACGTGTGCTTCAGTTGTTGCTTTATTGTGGTGTCCTGTTGGCCTGAGCTGCTCCTCCATGGCCACTCAGGAAGGACAGAAGATAGTTGGGTTTTGAGAGAGAAATATAGGCCATTTGTAAAATGGTTTTTGTCCTGTAGGCTTTTTCTTGTTCTCAGCATACATTTCTGCTTTTCCTTCAATGTGTTGAAAGGAGCAAGTTTGTTTATGAAAATCTTGTCTGTAAAGAAAAACCGTTCTCTCTAGTGTGCTTAGTTTTTATTAACAAAACAGAAACTAGACAAAGGGAAGGACTTTTTCTTCTAAAGTAGTATATATTATTTTTGTTAAGGCAAATCCCCTATTCTCTTTTACCAAATGAGAATGTTTAACTCCAAAGAGAAGAGTATTGATTTGTCTCCTACAGTGAAATTGCTGAAGCATATAGGAAATGTGATGTTTGTGTTGTTTAAAAAAAAAAAAAAAATCACTTAACGACTCCCTTCCCCCCTGCTTATTCCGGTAACCTAAAGTACAAATTAAAAGATGGGCTGTTAGCAGACACAGTTCTTCCTCCAGTCATGCCAATTCAGAGCTGGGCATGCAACTCAATCCTTAAAGTGTGAGCTTTTAAACTGTGGATGTGTAATGTGGAAATTGTGGGACAGACCTGAGCTAGTGCAGGCACTGTGGGACACCGGTCGGTATCTCTGCAGCATCCTTTGCAGGTGGGTGAGAGAGCGCCTGCTGCACCCCTACTTGGGGCCGTGCTGGCTGTGTTAGCATATTCCCAAGGTCCAGCAAATGGGCTCTGCCTCTCCTCGGGGCTTGGTGCCTCTCTGAGCGCAGCTGCATGATTTTAGTCAGTTCAGAGAGAGGGCAAAATCCGCAGGTTGTTCAGCCAAACTGTCTCTGTGTGATCAGGGTTGTTGGAATTCAGGAAGGATTAGGGTCATGCTGCTCATGACAGGTACCAAACAAATGAAACCACTCCTCATGGCGTGAGCAAGATAGATGGACATTGTAGTCTGGTCCTTCTGGCATCGCTTGTCCTGTGGGCACAAGGCTCTGCGCTGGGGAAAAAACAACTCGAGGGGTAAACCAGAAGGTTACCTCAGTATGCAGCGATTCATCCTGATCGTTGGCTACCCACTTTTTATGTTGAAAATTGGAATACTACCTCTGTCGAGTGATGAGGAGGGGGCTAGAGGCCAATGAGAGAGAATGACCCACTACATTTGAAATACATTTGGTACCATAGAATCATAGAATGGTTTGGGTTGGAAGGGACCTTAAAGATAATCTAGTTCCAACCCCCCTGCTACAGGCAGGGACACCCTCCACTAGACCATGTTGCCCAAAGCCCCATCCAACCTGGCCTTAAACACTTCCAGGGAGGGGGCATCCACAACCTCTCTGGGCAACCTGTTCCAGTGCCTCACCACTCTAACAGTAAAGAATTCCTTTCTAACACCTAGTGTAAATCGACCCTCCTTCAGCTTAAACCCATTACCCCTTGTCCTGTCACTACACTCCCTGATAAACAGTCCCTCACCATCTTTCCTGTAGGCCCCTTCAGGTACTGGTAAGCTGCAATTAGATCTCCCCGGAGCCGCCTTTTCTCCAGGCTGAACAATCCCAACTCTCTCAGCCTGTCCTCATAGGAGAGGTGCTCCATCCCTCCGATCAGCTTTGTGGCCCTCCTCTGGACTCTCTCCAACAGCTCCATGTCTCTCCTGTACTGGGGCCCCCAGAGCTGGACGCAGTACTCCAGGTGGGGTCTAATAATAATAATAATTCCTGCAAGCACTGTAGAGCAGGCTGCCTTGAGAGATGCTATGTCTCGCAAGGCAGGATACTACTCTTGGCTCCCAGCTCTTCCTGAGTTGAGAGCTCAGCAACAAATAGGAGATGATGCCTTTGGCAGAACTGAGTCCTTGCCTTCTGCAGGGTCGTTGCTGTTGGCTCCCAGCTCCCGAGACCTCAGCGGTTACTTCAAGTCCTTGCTGCTGCAGAGATGGGAGATGAGGCCTCAGACGTACTGGTGAGCTCCTGAGCTTGGAGCCCCAGTTTCACAGCTCTATTTCTTCTCCACTTCAAGCACTACATGCAGACAGATGAAAATGGGAAAAACCTAAATGTATTATTGGGTCTGGGCTTTCATCTCAGCTAACGGCATTGATATCGCAAACAGATTGCGCATTCATGAGGTGATAACAATGACCATGACTTCATTTAAAGTTATGACTGTATCCCATTAGGAATCCTTGAAGCCATCTAATATCTAAGTTTACAGTTTCAGTCAGTTCTTTAGGTACTAGTAGAAGATGACTGTGAATTCAAATGCCTCAAGTAACCTCCCTGCCAAAAAGTGTCAAAAGGCACCTTCTGAAAAGTTCATCTAACTCCCAGACAGACTTTTGCAGTCCTAAAATCCCTGCTCCTTTCCCTGGAGCTCTGTGGCTTTGCCCTCAGTGCCACACATTTGTGCGTTCCAGAGCAGTTCTGCAGAGGGCAAGCCAGGCAAATCCCTGGGGAAATCATTGGCTACCGTGGTGGCTGGCGAGACAAGGGCAGGCTGCAGCCCAAGTTGTAGGTGGTGCTTGCAGAACTGGGGCCCCAGGAGAGTTAGAGGAAACAGGATACGTTTCTTGGTGTCCCTTGGATGCAGGCGATCACATCCACGTGATGGCAGACCAACAGAAGGCAAATTTTAGATGCACAGAACGTCTGGTTAATATCCAAACTACTTGCAATGTGTTGTGTATTTTCCTGTATTTCATTTGCGTCCAGGGTTAGCGTTAATGTGACTGACTAATACATTATGCCTTTCATATTACTGCTGAAAAAGGTCAGAATTTCTTTTCTTCAAATTAGAAAATCTGACCAATTAAGGAATTTTTCAGTAAGGGAGCATTCATATTTCTACTGGCTTTGGTAAGAGTTTAACTGAGGCACAGGAAAGGTGACTGTGCCAGGGCCTCACTTCTGTTAGGCTCTTTCAGTTGTAAAGAGCTGTGAAAAGAAGGATCGATCTATTGTAAGAAAATACGTAAATTTTAGGAACAACAGGAAGCACAGTGAGAGGATTGCTGATGTTTGCATCTTCAGGACAAATGTTCATACCTTTTCCTATAGTGCCTTTGATTTATTCATGTATATTAGCAATGATTAAAAAAATAATAAAGGTTAAAAACCATCATTAGTGCAAGAATAAGCTGCAGTGAAAAAGCAAAATAATGGCAGGTATGAAGAAAACCCTAATATGAAGCAGTAGTGAGCAAAAATACATCTGAAGTGAAAGAAGAGGTGCAGAGAGCAGGGTGAGCCTGGCAGAGCCCCTCAGGCTGGCATCAGCCCTTGACTCTGCTTTTCTGCCAGACTGACAGTAAATGAAACTGTGAATTGTGGCTGCAGAGGTTGTTCTGTGCAGGAACAGGTTATGCAGCAAGGTAGGCAGCTTCCTCCCACGCAGCTTTGTTTTGTAACTCAGACCATTGCGGATGAGAGGAGCGGGGTGGGAAGGTCCCTGTACCTGCTGGGTGCTGAGCTTTGGCTGGAGAAGGAGGCTCCACCTTGGGGATGACTTCTCCCCCCACCCCTTTTTTTTTTTTTTTTTTTTTTACCCAGGGCATCCTGAAAATCAACCGTTTTGCTGCATGCTGGCATTTAGAGGAGGCACAGAAAGGAAAGTGGGCATTTCCCAGATCCCGCCGCATTTGCTGCTCTGTGGTGTGGGGAGCAGCAACCGTGCTTTGCATTGAGGGGTCTCCTCAGGGTGCCCAAGGCTGTGCTCCCCCATGCTGCTGCTTGTCCCTACAGGTACCATGGGTGCCCCACACTTCATCCAAGTGGAGGTTTGGGGTGGTATCATTTTAGGTCACATTCGTAGACACTCATTTTCATTGGAGACCAGCTCCAATACTTTATTTTTTCCCATCTCTTGAAACTGTACAACAGCAAACTTCAGTTTTGGCACTGCATTGCATAACCGTGATTCCTACCTGTTGTTTGGATTCTTTTTCATCTTCGAGTTGTTGGCTTTTTTACAGTGCAATTTGGTCCTGCTCAGGCAGGTAAACCTCTCAGTCTTTTTTTTGGTCTTTTTTTCTTTACACCAGACTACTTACCATAGTACCAATGGGCCACTCTCGATAGCCAACTTTTTCCACTTCTGCTGAGTTCCCATAAGCTGTGGGTTTTGTTGGCAAGGTGAAGTCCTTCTATAGAAGAAATAATAGGAGAACTAGGCCTGCAACCCGTGAAGTAGTTCTGTTCCTTGAAAAATATAGGTTCCTCTAACAATTACATATATGTTTTGGATATATTGAATCTAGGGAAGTTACATTTCCTTTCCTTTAATACATATCCATTGTATTGTTGAATATAAGGAAAACATAATAGAATTGTCACACAAAAGAGGTGAAAAGGATAAAACAACACACTTGATTGCTTTTAAGCCTCCTATTCTAAATAGCAAGAGGGTCCTGGTTGGTTTTTTGACCCTATCCGTTCAGAGCTCTGAAGAACAGAGTTCAGCTACTGCATGTCAGTAGGCTTTGGCAGTTTGCAAAGTGGGTTTGATTTGAGAGGTTAAGGTTTCAAAGTTGGAAAGACTAGCAGCGATACACTCCACACATGGAGGAAGTTACATTTAGTTGTAAAATTCAAGTTGAACAGAAATGTAGAGCAGGTGGCAAGTAGAATATGGTCAGTTACATTTGGCTCCGCAATTAATTTACTTGGGGACAAGGTGGAGGGAGACATGCCTTACATATAAGAAAATGATGCTTTCACTGCTGTGCGCTCAGAGCTCTTCCATAGCAGTGGTGGGAAGGAAAATATCTGATGCCAGTGGCACAGGAGGGTTGCCGGCTGTATGTTCCCTGTGGAATGATCTGCATGAAATTTCTTATGTCACTCTGAATGGCAGCATGAAATAATCTTTCTACTCGGTAATCTCTCAGCACAAGTCTCTTGTGTTTCATAAAGGAACTAAGATCTGTGAAATATGTGTTTCTCCTGTGTATACCTTCCTATGCTATTTCTTTCCCTTCTCAGTAAGAAATTGTTGTTTAGAAGGAGCTGGGATACAAGCTCATCCTTCTGGAGGTTGAATAACACTACAGACAGCATCTTACTAAAGTTTTTTGTTTGGTGGTTTGTTGTTTTTTTTTTTTTCTTTCCTTACCAGACAGTGGGAGAAAAAGTAGATGAAAGTAAACAACTCATTTGTCCTTTCTGCATAACCTTAGCTCTGGCTTCATTCCTTTCTCATCTTTTTTTTTTTTTTCTTCTAACACATCGCATTTTATATCCTTATTGTTTCAGGCACAGAAGACACTCTTTATGACTTGCATTAAATACAGGCTTTATTGAGATTGTCTGCTGTTGTTGTTAGTAGGCTCTAATTAAGCTCCTATATTAAAAAATGCAATATGCTGAGCACTCAAGCTGTTTTCTGTGGGTGGGAGCCAGTGGGATGCAGAGCACTGGCACCTGTTGCTGCCATCCCTGGGGGTGCACAGCACTTCTGTAGAGGGGACCCTCTGCACACAGCAGCAGAGTACGTCGTCTAAACCATTCTCTCTTTCCTTCTCTCACACAGGCGCACGCACACGTAGTCAGATAGTTTTGCTGTCTGCCGCTTCTGCTTTCTGTTGCTAAGTGAACAGCTCTAGCTCACACACAGAGCGGAGCCAATAGCATCCTGACCTCCAAAGGCTGGTAAAAGCTGAAGAAACGGAATCCAACGGTGCTGTCTTTTCTTTGCTGTCCTCCCACCCCCCTTTCACAGGGAAGTGGGGAGGGGAGAGGGAGAACACAGGATTGTGGAGATAATTCATAATAGCCATTCATGTTCTGGAGATAAACGCAGTAATACCTGGGGAAAGAAAGAGAATATGATGCTTTGTATTTATACGTGTGCACAGGCAAAAATGTTTTTCCTTGTGCTGTGAGCTCCAAGCTGTGATTAGGAAATGAGTTAACACTGTGAGGGTATTTTGCTGTGGTCTTCGTAGCTGTTAATCTTCTACTAATCACTGATACGGGAATATATTGTGAGGCTCATCTTTCCCTCAATCAGAGAAACATGGAGTGGGGGGGGCTTCAGCCTTCCCCTCGCTAATTATGACACATTTATCACCTTACAACTATTGTTTCCCTGCTGTCCTTCATGAGTATTTGGAGAGGGGGAGGTTGCTTAGCACCCTGCAGGCACTTGTGTGATTGTTGCAGTCCCAAGGAGCCAACAGCCACGCGGTCAGTAGCTATAGGAATTGGCCATCTTGTAGTCATATTTTGTAATAAGAAATAGGTTATGGCTCGCTTGCTCACAAATAGAGCACAGGATTTTTGGGATTCAAGTGCAAAGCTAAAGCATGTGCTTGGTAGCTTAATGTTCAGCATTAACCTACTGTGAAGTCATCTTGTAGGTTATTTTTCTTGTATTTGAAGTTCTCCCTGTTTAAATAGGTTTGCATCTTGATCAAAGTTCTCTAGGCACAGCAAAGAAGTGAGTAAATTTTATCTGTAAACCATCAATGCCAGTGACAAAGTGCCAGTGTAATGTACTTGTGTTTACCCTATGGCTGGCTTGAATCTGCTGCTGTATGTGGGGAATATAGCACTGGCCTTGCCCCTAAGCAGTGATGGAGGTCATAGAATCATGGAATGGTTTGGGTTGGAAGAGACCTTAAAGGTCATCTAGTTCCACCCCCCCTGCCATGGGCAGGGACACCCTTCACTAGACCATGTTGCCCAAAACCGCATCCAATGTGGCCTTGAACGCTTCCAGGGAGGGGGCATCCACAGTTTCTCTGGGTAACCTGTGCCAGTGCCTCACCACCCTCACAGCAAAAAATTTCTTCCTAATATCTAATCTAAATCTACCTTCCTTCAGTTTTAGGCCATTACCCCTTGCCCTATCACTACATGCCCTTCTAAAAAGTCCCATTGATTGCAGTTACTTCTGGATCTGGGAGAAAAAGACATAAACTTCTTGTTAAGTGTAAATGAGAGGAGCAAGTTTAGCAATTATTGTTTGGGTGCCACAGCCACCAAGTTTCCCCAGCTGCAAATCTCAAGACAAATGGTGGGTAGATAAGCAATATCTGTGGATGGACAGTGGTTGGGTGGGATGAATCACCCCTCAGAACTGGTGGTTGGACCTGATGAGCAGAGTAAGCCTGTGAAACTCAAATATACCACTAAAGAAATGAGATTTTTTACAAAGATTGTATGCATAAATGACAATTGATCCACTTATGCCACATCATGATTGTTAACAGTCAGTTTATTGATGGCTCTGAGCAGTAGCAGTGAAGGGTTTCCTGATAATCTAAAAGGATCAGCATAGATCTCTCTTCTTCAGCTGTTACCAGAAGATGATGAGCAAACAGTGAAGTCCACAATATATCACAGTGCATAATGTAACCTACAGGTTGTAGGTAATGTAATAAAACATGTATATGGGACCAGAGGAGAGTTGAGCTTTCCACGTGGTCCTGGAGTGGCTCTGCTTCAGCATCTCTGCCTGCAGTGGAAAACCAAAGGCAAGGTGGTGGTTGGTGAGGATGTCAATGTCAAGGCAAGGATTTGGGGGCAGAGACTGTTCTCCTGTCTGCTAAGGAAGAGAAGCCTGAAATTTGAATGAATCCATTTGATGTAATAGTTTAGCACAAGGTCAGCAATGCTTCGCTTTAAACCAAAGGTTGCTCTGCTTACAGTCAGGTACCATGTGAATCACTCCTGTCTTCTGCCTTGACGTGTCACAGCTGCCGCTGTGCCACCAAGCAGGGACATGACACTGGCCCTTTCAAGCCAACAGAAACTGTCTGTGAGTAAGTATCTGGCAAATTTGTTTAGTTCTTTGTAGAACCAATACTGTGCTTGCCTCTTTAACCTTGCTGACTACTGTAAAGGAGCGATAAAACTTCGAAGAGCTTGCCACAGTCGATAATTTTGCATTGTACAATGAAATATAATGTTACAGCTGTCACCTTTAATTAATAGATGACACGTTGTCAATCCACAATTGTCAATCCAATTTTAATTTCCAGTTTTGAACAACTCCCTTTGCAAAGTTACCGGATTAACTGCCCTTACATAAAAAAATAATTTACATAAAAGCATGGAAGTGTACTTGATAAAAAATAGTTCTGATCCACAGGTTTCAAGAAAACAAACAGTACAAATTGGGTTAGATTCTCATTTGTGTGTCTGCTCTCAGAATCGTCTGTCTTCCCTCGTGTAAAGCCTCAGCAGCACATAGTGAAGGGTGTAACAGGGCTGAGCCTGTAGCCAAGGCTGGGGGAGCCTGGTTCCATGGAGGGAGGGATCTCTTTCCCTCGTGTAGCTTGGCAGCAAGGCCACTACAGCCGAGCTCGCCTGGGCTACCTGTGGCTGCATCCCTCCCCTGGCTGCTCCTGCCCATTGCTTGCCACCCCTGCAGGGTCGGTGCTGGGTGGGCTGGTGCAGAGCAGGCACCAGGCACCTGTCGCCCTTCTGGGGGGAACTCGGTCGCTGTCCTGCCCCGAGCGCCTTTGCTATTCCCCTACCTCAGAGTGACCATTGCTATCTATGTAGGGGTCCTGCAGGAAAGTCCATGCATTTCTGAAAGGTTATTATTGCTTGCTTTAAGTCATTGAGATCTCTGCATAATGCTGCATGAGAGTATTCCTTACTACTTTGGCTTGTTCACTCACCAAAGGTGTGAGTTTGCACCGTAGGCCTGTTAGGTTTTACTGCCTTTGTAAAATTCCCATGAAGACTTGGGGTTTTGGTTTTTTTTTTCACCCATTTGTCTATCTCAGCTGTCATGTTGTGTGCTGTTCCCAATGTGCCTATCACCATGGTATCTAAGCCCTTTTTAATACATTGCCGCGTGTTTCAAGCTTAACAAAGCTTCAACAAGAGGAAGGACTAAGGAAGAAATAACAGTTTGGAAGAGTAGTTAGAGAAGAAAAATAGGTTCGGATCATCCTAGCAGTTATATTACTCCTTCCTTCTCCACAGAGGATTTATACAAAAGAAATTTTGGTATGCAAACTAAGGCCAACTTTTGTCAGTTCAATTTACGCTCTGAACCTAGAGTTTATTGATTGCCCTGTCACTTCCCGTAACTGCACTGTTCGCTAATCTCTTGTGCCTTTCCCCTCTTCTTCTGCCCCAACACAGCTAGCTTGGGCTTTGTTTGCATTAGGCAAGTCTGCAGTGTAAATAAATTGATGTATCAATAGCTGCCCCATTGTAGGCTTCTCTTACAAGTGCCCTTCTGGCACAACAGGAAACTCAAATTGTTTAAGTTGGCTTGGCAATTAAGTCCAATTAGGCTAATCTGGAATATAGCTGTGCAGTGTACCAATTGAAAGATTTTTTTTTTTCCACTGGTGTAACTAAATCAATTCAGGTGTCGGTATAGTTTTTTCTTTTTGTAGCGCAGATGAGCTGTTGTACAATCCAGCAACAGAGATGTGGGGTTTGAAACTTGGCATTGGATGTTTTGTTCCGTCAGCTTGGTGTTTTAAAGACAACTCCCAGGTCAGTGGTGCCTGTGGCTGGGTGGTACAATTCTGGGTGCGGTGGTCCCCGAATCCCCTCCTTGCTGGTGCCATGGTCCAGCTGAGGGTACACAGTTCCCCGTACTTTATGGCTGATGTGAAGGGCTTTGGGTACAATCCCATGGAGATCAGAGCACGTTTGAATAGACTTTTGCATGCGCGCACGCGTGTTCGCACAGAAAGTACTTTCTGTCCCAAAAAGCTTTCTGGGAAAAACAAATATTGACTTCCCCTTGCCTCGCACGTTACACAGGTGGTTGTTTCTGACCTGGCAGATTGGAAGTTAAGCCTCTTTCTATAGAGAGTCAGAAGAATATACTTAAGGTGAAAGTGGAGAAACAGGCTGACTTAGTTTTGCCCTCCTAGTGTTCCAACCCGCACTGTATAAAGAGGACTCTTTCATTCTGTAACTGCTGCTCCCAATTACTTGAATTTATACAACTCCTCTTGTCTGGAGAACTCCAAATGCTTTTAAAACTATTCTTGGTGCAGGAGAGTTAATTTCAAGACACAAAATAAGTGTATGTATTAGAATGTAATATAAAATCATCTGTGGCTCTTAAAATATTTAACAGCATAAAGTGGATCATTCCTCCCTGATTTTACACAACTGTGTAGAATTCCTATAGTGTCATACGCTCCCTATTAATCATACAGATAGAACTGTCATCTTTGTGGGCTCTGCTGGAATTGCTAAGGTGCCCTCTGCAGAAGATACTGTGGCTAATGTTCTCATTACCAACTAATTGGCTAAAGAGACTTCTCTCACATTGCATTTAGTCTGATTGATAGTTTTCTATCACCTGATGGGTGGAATGGACAGCCAAACCAATTATCACAGCAAAGAGTGCTATATACCCAAAGAGTTCAGGCAGAGACAAAAGACCCTTATAAGATTATGTCTAGTCAGTGCCAGCTGAGATTTTGTTAAACTATTAAATGGTTTTGGGGGTGGTATTTCTTTTTTTTTTCTTTTTTTTTTTTTTTTTTTTGTAAAAGCACAATTCACAATGCCTTGAAACTTCATTAAGTCAAGCAATCCCCTGTACTGATTTTGGGTTGTGGTGTTAGTGCTTTGACATTAAGTGACCTTAAGTGGGTTTGGAGGGTTATAAACAAATGGAGGCATCATGAGGTGTTAACAGACAGTATTCTGGAGAGATTTATACATGAATGAGCCTTGTGATTCATAAGTGCTGGGGTATGTGCTATTTAGATAGTAACCCTTAGACACTGGCATTATTCAAATTCTTTTTGTGCTTATTTTCCTTTCGTGTAGCTCTAACAGTTTTGAAGGACTGTTTGTGCAGTAATTGAGATGGAAAGATTTGGGTTTTTTTCTTTGTAGTTGGCGCTTTAATTTTTGAAATCTTTGCTTGAAATGAAAAGGCAGTTTTCTGGAGAAAGAGAGAGCATGTTGTACAATTCTCTCTCAAGCCTTGTTTCCAGCATGTTGGGAACGTTCGCTATTTTTCCAGCATCAGTGGCAAAGCTAAAATTCCTTCTCTCCTTGCCCGGGAAGTCAGAGTGGGCTCTGGAGCATGGGCTCTGCTCCTTAGCACCCAGAGCTCCACGAAGCACGGCGTGCTGTGGGTAGAGCCGCCCTGGGGAGCAGCACAGCTCTTTGTCTGGGAATCCTTGTGTTAAGGACAATGTCCCGAAGAGATAAGAGACAGGAGGGGGTGCATCATGCACTTGGATTTTGGCCCACCTCTATGGGAATTTTGATGAAGAAAGCTGAAGAGAACGTAAGGACTGGTAAGAATCAATGACCAGGACAGAATATGCCAGGAAGGCCAGTGCCCCTGTGTGGGGTTGCTCCTGCAGTTTTGGGGAGAAGCCATGCAGGTCTACTCTCCTCAAACTGTCCTCTCCTGCCCCGGCACTGTTTGCCTAGCCCTGCAGCCTCGGTGCAGAGCTGCCTTCCTCTTCTTCCAGCGAGGCGGTCCTGTCAGGCCCTCTGTGCCGTCTCTTGGAAGCAGAGATCTGCCTCCCTGGTACTGTGCTCCCGTGGATTCTGTAAAAACATGCTCTTGGAGAGCTGGTTAGGAAGCTCACCTTTAGTAATGCATTACTTTTTTTTTTAAGTCAGCTCATTTGTAGCAGAATGATTTTAAATAAGCTTTCCTTGCTTCATTAAAACTATAATGAGAACCAGAAGAAAAGAAATTTCTCAAATAAGGGCAGGTGACACAGGAGGATGTGGATTCCTTTTCATATAAAAAATGGAAAGCGTGTGCATGCTGTATTCCCTTTTTTCTCTTAACTTTACTGTATATTCTTGCTCCTTCACAGGGGGGATTGCAGAAGGTGTCAGGTAGAGAGTTTGGGCTCTGTCCCACAGAGTCTGTAATCTGAATGGATGGGGAGAAAAGGGAAACGGGAGAAAAGGCAGAGAAAAAGAAAGGAGAGGGTTACTATCAGAAAACCACGTGGCTGTGTGCATGCAAGTGCATGGATTGTGGTTTCTTTAAGTGTTTAGTTATTGAGAGCATATTAACAATGCTTTTAAAGAGCCCTCCAAGAGGGCTGAGCGGAGCTAAGGGAAAATGTGTTGGAGCCTTGAATCTTCTTTAAATCTCGTCATGTACTTTGGCTCTGCATGGCTGGCCCACAAATTATATCTTTGGGCCGCTGCAGTAGTGAAGTAAAAGAAGCACTGGGCAGTGCTGATCTTACAGCTATTTTGAGAAAGACAAGTTTTAAGCTAAGCATTTCTTTCATCCTCGGTTGTTACTGACTGACAAGGACGATGGGAGCTAGAAGCATTCTCGCCCCGTTTTTTGGGTAGCAGTAGCTTTGTAGAGAGCCTGCACCCTCCCACACACTGGGAAAAGCCAGAGAACATGTAACTCAACGTGACACAGGGCTTGTTTGTACTGCAGAATGTGTCCTCTTGCATTAGTATGTAGATTAATCGAGAGCCAGTCTAGGAAACATCACGAACGTGCATGCTAAGTGTTGATGCTTTGTTATTTAATGAATACACCAAATAAAGTGGGCCAAAGTGGTAAGTGCAGTTTGTAGCCCCAAGAACAACAAAATACTGCTATATTACAGTGACAAACCACTTAGAAATGCTGTAAGCTTCATCTCTTAATTCCTTATGCAGTTTGCTCCCTTGCATAGACAGGCTTTGTTTCTTGCTTCAAAGTTCATTTCAGTTCATTCTTGAGTATAATGCAGCTCCTCATAGGCTCCTCAATAATAAATACATCAGAATAAAACTTTAATGAAAAAAAATAGTGTTCTGATCGGAATTAGACCAAAGCATTTGCTTTCAAACTCAAATGGGGGAAATTCGGTGTTAAACTTTATTGTTCTATTAGCATTTTAATGAAAAGACTTCCAGGCATTCCCTGAAGGTAAAGAAATGAGCTGTCTCTAAAAAGCTGTATTTTATTAAGAGATGCAACACAAGATGCAGTAATTGCACTCCTGGGTAAGGAAAAGGACAGTTTGGGCCAAGGCTGAAATTATAGTCGGCAAAGTAGTATGTGTTTGCTCCTTTCACCTGCTAATAACATGGGATTTTCCATATGCTAGCCATAGCCAGCCAAAGTGGGATTTTATTCAGTGTGAACATCTGCTTCTCATTGTTCTGTGAGAGCCATCCCAACTTTTTTATTTATTTTAAATTTTATCTTCAAAGTTTCACTGTAAGTTTCTGTCCAGCCTGCCTTGATTCTAGCATACGTAACCCATCATTGTAGGTAGGATTATGCTGCATGTGAAGGAATTAGTCAAGGTTTCATGACATACATCTTCCGGGTGATTTAAAGTGCCAACTGCCCAAATGTCAGTGTGATGCTCCCTTCAGACAAAACAGCATGCCTCTCCAGCCCCAGTGCAATGCTGGAGCTCTGGCCTGTGGAGCAGCCCCAGACTGCTGCTGCAGCATCCCAGCAATTGTCTCGCCTACCAGGCACGGAGAGAGCTGCTGCCTGACAGCTACCGGGGTTGGATTAGGAGAGGTAACGCTGAGGCCAGGTTACCTCTCGCTACACACTCCCTGCTTGCCCTTATGTGAACATAATAGTTTTCACTTTGTGTGTGTGTGTGTGTGTCTTGTAATTGTTAGCTATGTGTATTTTCTGTCACAATTAATTAAAAAATTGTAATTGGAACAGATAATGCTGTCCTCCTTGAGACTTTTGGGCTCTGATTCAGATCTATGAACCCTACTATTTAATTCACTGTGTCTGGCTTGTACTGGATCAAGTTGTGATTTTAAAATAAGCTTGTCAACGGCTTGTTTTTTGATATAGTTACATAAACTGAATGTCTATAGGACCTGCCAGTGTCTTAGGATGGTGTTCTGTGCTCTCGGCCCCTGTGCCACGTTGAATGTTCCTGCAGTAACGTAAAAAATGCCTGTCCTTGGGATGCACAGCTTACATCTTCAGTAATCTTAGAATGAGCAAATATCGGCCTTGATTATTTAGTCAAATCAGGTGAAAAAAGACACAGCAGAAGTAGGCATGCGGAGAGCTAGAACGTACTAGCACTGAAAATGACTTTAAAATAATTGTCTCTTTCAAAATATTTATGTAAGAATTAGATTATTTTCCCTTCATAATTGCAGTCAGACTTTGCTGTCCTCTTCTTTAGTACAAATTTACAACAGTGTCCTTAACTACAAGGCGAGTTCCTTGGGCTTTTGGCTGAAGTTGCTATTTCAGTTTTATCTAGTACAAATCTGCACTGCTGCCAATAGTGGAGGTCTCACTTTTGGACACTTGTTCCTGCTGCTTTCTCATGCCAGCACCAAATTTCCTACAGCCGCATAGTGAGCTGTCTGGTAGGGCTGATCCAGCTAAATAAACTACTAAAACCAAAATCCAGACTCCTGCCATACTTATAACAACATCATCTTATGATGGGTTAAAGTGGTTGTATAATGGCAACTGTACGCTGTGAAAACGTAGATCTGTATCTGAGTCCTAGTCTCTGCTTTTGAAAACTTCATAGTAATCAAGGATTGGTATTGCACTCTTAAAGTAAACCCCGGATGGCAAGTTGTGTTTCCAGAAAGCTGGTGATCTGAATTACAAAGTCAAAAAGTGTGGGTGCTTGGATATAGTCAAAGACCACGCCAATATGTAGATAGTGCTTGTGCAAACACAGGACATTCATCTTTACATTCTCTTCAATTTTAATAATATCTTGTTTTGAGTTGTAGTATGTATTTCCTTGTAGGGAAGAGGTGAGAAGAGAATGGATAGTTGTGGAAGACTAATTGAGTATTAGCATGGCTTCAAAGGCAGGGAAAGGGTGACCAGGTATCTTAGCTTGCAAAGACTTTTCCAGTCATAAGACATCACGTGAAATGTTGTGCTGTCATGAGTTGAAGAAGGATGATCTATTGAACAGGCAGAAATGGCAGTAGGTGAATACAAAATGAGGACAGAGTTGTAGGACAGGCACCCCTCTAGCAATACAGCCTGGTAGCTCCATAGAGCTAAAACAACATTTACAGCTCAAAGTGGATGCAAGAGAGGTGTTAAAAGCGTTTGTAGTTGCAGTGGATCAAACCTTAGAATCCAGACAAGGTCCTGAAGGTCAGGTCGGAGTGAGAAGGATTTGAGCATGATCTTGGCAATAGTACAAAAAGCACAGGTAGATCTTCAGGACTGCTTTTAAGTAGAAGGCAGCAAGGGGTGGAGGTGGAAAGGAAGGCAGGACTTATGCTGTAACCAAATAGATAGGTCATTTATCAATTGATGGATTAAATTACAGGTTTTTGGTAGAAGACAACTCCTGTTCTTGGCAGATGTGGAAGGTTTATCACTTTTGTGTTCAGATGTTTCGTTTTCAATACCTGGCTACTCTACTTTGAATATCACCCACACTTGGTTACCAAGGTGAATCCCTTCTAGAGGAATCCTGGGATCAGGAACTGGTTAATTCTCTGTTTAAGAGTGGATGTTGAGAATGAAATATTGTTTGGCGATTGTTAAATGTGAGCTCAAATCCCGTCCTCCCCCAGAGAGGGATTTGAGCAGGAGGCTCCTGCCCAAAGTCTGGCTAGCTGAGCAGGAGGAGCGTGGGACTCCTCTCTCCTTGCCTCTGTGCTTTGCTGGGTTGGCAGCGGGCCATAGGCTGCTTGGTTACTGGTAGGCTGTGGGCAGTGGTGAAGCTTGTAGTAGCCTTACCATGGGGTAGTTAGACATTTTTCCACACTCTGTGACTTCAGCCAGTGCCGAGTATTAAACAAGTGAATTACACTGCTGTTGCAGCTCAGATACAGATTTTAGTCTTTATTTTGGCTGATAAAACTAATTATAAAAGTTGATGAAAGTTTAAATACAGTTTTTGGTAACAAGTCATCATCTGATATAGGGATTTGTTGCTGCTCTGTGTGGAGAGTGATGGAAAAGAAGTGTTTGATAGCAGGGAGTGTCTGTGGTGACTTCTGCACAACCATTTCAAACAACTTCTGTTGCTGTAACAGTTTAATTTGGGGGAAAAAAAAAGCTTGTCCTAGAATAGATTATACTTTGCATATAGCTTAAACCTTTAAAAGCAGAGACAGGGAAATTCTATGTGGTGAGAGAAAATATTTAGACCACAGCTACATCTCTAGCAAACTAAAATACGCAGTAGCAAATCAGCACCTCTAAGGATCCGTGTTCAGGCCTGCTCAGCGTGGTCTGCTTGACTTTGGAAAAGGTATCTCACCTCTTCACGCTTCCATTTCCTTCTCCGTGAAGTCTGAAGACAAAGCCTGTGGTTTGTAAAGATCCCCTGGTGCTTTTATGGGAATAGAAAAGTGTTTCTAGCAGTGATGAGATAGAAAAGGAGGCCTGAAAAGAAAGCTGATGTTAACCAGCAAGGGAGGGAAAGAATGAGCAGGATAGCAAATACCTGGATGTAAGGGATGCGCAGGTGGGAGAATAGGTGGAGCACAAGAGCATAGCATAGGTGGTCCCCAGACCGTGGTACGTGCTGACTTGGGGCGAGCCTGCAAACATGTCAGGTTCAGCTCTGGGGCTGGCGAGGTGCAGGGGCTGGCCAGCCTCTGTCCCCGCTCTCTCTAAGTGACGGAAGCGCATCCCTGGGCTGCAGACGTCACCTCCGGTGTTTCCTACAGCTGGGCAACCAAGAGGCAAAGAGCAATGTGACAGGAGAGAGGAGAGTGGAGCAGATAGCATTAAGGGGCTGTAAGAAAGCTTCACAAAAGGACAAAGGGGGGAAGAGGAGTAAAGAATAACCACAGTCTTATCAAACAAGTTAAACAAGCCTTTTTAATGTCACTTCTCCCTCTGAGCATCCTTAAGACTAAACAGAATGGGGGAAGAAAAAGCTCCCTAAAAGAGGAGATAGAAGGGAAATGGATGCTTTCTGCAGCTCATGCTGTTCAAAGGAAATAGGAATTCTGGGTTAAAAATCCAATCTATTACAAAAGAGGTATTTAGATTGATTTATCTGTAATTTACAGAAAATAATAAATTGGTGGTTTGCTTATTGCATTTTGTGAGGAACGCGCACAACTGTTGGGCTAATGTAAAAATGGCATTTCAGTAATAATTATGGATATCTTGCTTCAGCCTCATTTAGAAACATGTAATTGAAGTGATAGATAGATAGTTGTAGTGCTTATAAATAGTTTAGGTTTGCTAATGTAATAATGAGCAGTTCTCTCATTCTCTCTTTCTTTAGGTTTTTCCCTTCCCTACATGTTTTTGCTTCTGAAGCATTTTTTTTCCCCTCCTCATTTACCCTTCCCTGCTGCTGACCAAGAGCATTCCCAGGACACGCTCTACCACACTTTTATGGTTTTATGCCCTGGGACCACGGTCCCTTACTGCTGGGTGGGTGTAACGAGCATGTAGAGGCTAAATGGAGCAGATGTACCAAAACAATACGGAGTTGTAACAGGCGGGGGAAGACGTGCATGGACATGTGCTGCCTGTCGGGTGGGTGGGTGCACAACTGGGTGAGGGGGTCCTCACTGGTGGTGAACTGGTAGGAGGGGATGAAGGCCATGGAGAAAGAGGGGTGGAGGAGGCAATGCAATGCGTCACGGATTAGTAAAATCAGTGTAGCAAATCTCGACAATGAAGAGAGTAGTGACAAATCGTGCAAGAGATAAGGGATAAAAGGATAACGTGCGTCAAGTATGCTTAAGTACTAACAAAGTCCAGGGAACTAGGAACGGGAAACTTAGGGGTACAGCAATGCTGTACTCCCCTGCAAACAAACCTCTTCAGACAGATGACTTTCCATGTATAAGTTCTGCCACTCAGATCTCCCTGGACATTACAAAACTCCAGGTTCACTAGTTCTTGTACTTGCAGAGTAAGGGTAGATAAATACCAGCCTGCCAGCTCTGTGTACCACAAGAGTGTGGTGAGACCAGCTGAAGGAAGAAGGCATGATACGGGCCGGGGAGCTGCTGGAAAAGGCTGTTTTGTAGGCTGTCCGCAGCATTGCATAAAGGGCTGTCTGGGCCTGTAACATCTGAAGACTTCGTTAGTGTTTTCCTGGTGGTTTAGGGATAGCTGATGTCTCTTTTTATACACTTTAAGATCTTATCAAGGAAGATCTTAGTTTCTAACTTCTTGCTACTTTTAACATCTGTCAGGCAATGACCAGTAGTCAGGTAGCCATAACCTGTAGTATCAATACTGCACAGACATTCCTGAAAAATTTCTAGGGACTTCTGTCCAAAACAGCGCTGTTTTGCTCTGTATCAAATTCTGATAGAGGAGTGCATTGCCACTTAGTGGTCTTTTATCTTACAAAAACTCCCCCCCCCCAGCATCTTTCATTTTGTTTTCTTGTGCATAGGCAGGTTAAGGCCCGAGTGGTTTTTATGTGATTTTGTTTTAACTGAACAAATGTCGCAGTGTCCAAATATTGAACTGAAGGACAGAATGGAGCTGTGCAAGCTTATAATGGCTGGAAACTAACACTTGTCTTCATCTGTTAGTAGTGAAATGGTTGCAGGTAGAATCTGTGTGTGACAATGCGCTCTTCATAGCAATGGCTTCCCCTATTATGTCTGTAGGGAGGATGAAAAATCTTCTTCAGAAGTAGGGACAAAGTACAAGCAACATAACAGCAATGCATTTTCATTTTTTGATGTTGAAAGAGTTTGTTAATGTGACTTTTGCTCTTCCCTGTTATTGCTGGGGAATGTTTTCAAATAGTGGCATGTCTTAGATGCTTTCTTTTGAACTGCAAAACTGGTAACCTCTTGGACCTGCCAATGCCAAGCACTAGCTTAGAGGTCTGTTAGTGAAATATTGAACGTGGACTAACACAGAGAACGAGGCAGTCTCAGGGCACTCTGTAAACACAGTGTTTCATGTAGAGTAGTAGATCTTATGAGGAAAAAAGGGAAATTCTAAGATATATATTCTTAATTACAAAATTGCTAAGGAAAAACTTAGTCAATAGGATTTGTATTGTTTTCTGTGATGTCGTCATCTTTTTTTTGATTGGTTTCATCTACAGGCTTATTGTTTAGTAATTCTGTATGTAGGCAAGCCAGGATCAGGCCTCTGTTACAACCGGTTTCTACACTCACTGAAGTAAATGGCAAAGATGATTTCCACTGGCATCACTGAAAGTGTGATTGAACCTGAATTGCCTTTTGAAAACAGTGGCAAAAAAGAGGTGGTGGAAAAAAGACATCACTGCAGATTTTCGTAATGGGTGGGTAGCTTGTTTATGTGGGGTGGAACAAAGAAAGTTGGGAGATGGGTCAGCATTTCAGATCCAAGTAATCGGGCACGGTAAGTGTGGAAAGTATGACTTACTTTCCTCAAGCTGTGAAGAATATCCCCTTCTCTTTTTGCTTCAGAGCAAGCTGAGTAGTTTTCCTAATGCATCAATTCCCCAGACCAAAATTATCAATGAGAGGTTATAGGTGGGAAAGGAGGGTAAAATAGAGCATTTAAAATGGGAGGAAACTAAAAATGTAAATTCCAGGGGCAGATGTCTGTCCATAAGGATATTGCAATAGCAGGGGTGGGGAAGCTACCTTAGTGCTGCTGTGTGACTTGCTGGCTTGTAACCGTGGCACCTTTGTATACCCTTGGTGAAGCATGTAGGTACGAAAATGATGGCTCCGTGATGTATGTATGTGTGTTTGGTTTGTTTGAGGGTTTTTTGTGGTTTGTTTTTGTTTTTAAAGACCCAAGGAGAGTAGCTGTCCATTGCATCCCCCTTGCCTGGGTTATGTCCGAGCCCCTCTGTAACATAATGACAGACCTTTTATGTATAGTGTTATAGTTTCCTTCGTTCTGTGAGCAGAGCTGGTTATTCAATTTCAGTGTCCACTAAAGCAATCTCCAAAAGCAGTTAAAATAAAACTCATTGCGGTGTGTATGTGATACGGTATGTTTAGAATCCTGAGAATGTGCTGCAATAAACTTTCACTGGCTTTCCCTCTCCACAGCAGCAGATAACAAAATTTACATTTCCACTGTGTATAAGAAACTGAAAAGATGAATCCCTACAGACTAGTGTCTGAGGACCATTGTTTCTTTGTCTGCTGAGAAGGAGTTGTTATTTATTTGTGAGAGAAATCCAGAAGTCACCTGATAAAGGTGAAATCATCTGTATTTCTTGAAGATGGAAATAAGCATTCTGTGACTGACAAACAGCTGAGTTTTCTACAAACACGGATTCCCCCCCCCCCCCCCCCCCGCTTTATTTTACTGCTCAGTTCTTCTAAGCAGCATGAAAATAGCTTTGGCCTCTTTTCCCTGTTCCTGGGGTGCGTTATCCTTCCCAGAGGCTGGGCTGGTGTTTGTATAAAGCCACTTAGGCAGGCAGATCTTGCCTAGTGAAATATCGCCGTGGCTGAGATAGCACAGGCCTTGTTAATACTTAACATTGAGTAAACAAGGCAGGTCATATCCATTGTTATTACTTACATCCAAATGTACTGCAGCATCTTCAGCTGACAAAGGTCAGGTGGAAAACAGGTCTGCCCTCTGAGAGAGGGATTTTTTTTTTTCTTTTCCCTGTAAAAACCTCAGAAACACTACATTTCCAAACTCTTGAGGGCTGGCTTCGTCTAAGCAGAGCATAGTACCTAATAGAGAGGCTATATGTACTAATTACCGGTTACAGTGAGAACCCGCGGTGCCACAGTTCATTCTGGAGGCTAGCAACCAGAGGTATTTGGAAGGGGCAGGAGAGGTAAGGGGATGGCCTGGTTTGATTTGGTTGGAATCTTGTTTGGTTCGTCTTTATGGGCCATCTATTTTCCCAATGCATGATAATATTCTCTTTTGTTTTGTTACTTTGTGGAGAAGGTTGCTGCACTTTGACACCACTTGCCTCCTAGAAATGTCAGCTTTTGTTGTCGCACTTGCAGAGTTTGTGACAGCTGTTTGAAAGAGAACTTTGCAGAATAAATTAACAGCTGCAGAAACTTAAAGTATCTGTAGTGAAGCACCTTAGATTGGGGTTTTATATTTTTATTACTTGTTTCAACACATTGAAAAACATACCTCTCTGGTGTTGTACGTATCTTGGCTTTCCGTTAGAAATCCAGTCTTGCTCAGTAGAATCCATTAAGCATAGAAGGCAGCTGTTCCCCCTTCCATGCTGAACTAGCCAAACCAAGTGCCAACCCACAACCAGAGGCTTTGTCCTGGCTATGGGGCAGACCAGCGACAGGAAAAAACAAGAGTCTTATCCCTAAGGCCCCTTACAGAAATTACTCCTGTCTCATAAACCTTCACAGAGTAGAAATTTGATGCACACAAATGTCTGATGCTCTCAGACCAGTTGGAGTATATAAATTGCAAAAAGTGTAGTAACCTGAGGTCTGCTCTCAGGACCATAGATCAGAAATACCAGAGACTTCGCTTGCACATGCTTTCTGAGCTGCAACACCTCGCAGCATTTGCAGTCTTGACGGTGGTGTAGGACACATCTTGCTGAGTGCGTTTCATTAATCTCAAAATGACCTGGAGATGGATTGTATTGATGATGTTGTATCCAAATGAAAACTGTATAGCCACCAGATATGAAGTAGCCTTTGTTGCTTATGTGTTGAAAAAATCCTCCAAACCAACTCAGATCCTCACTAGATTTTCAAGTTGTAGACTTTACTAACAAATGAAGTGATGAGCCAGACTCCAGTTGGTCAGCTAACACAGGCTGCACTAACTAGTCCTCCCAGTCGCCTCTGCCTAGTGCAGAGTGGGCATCAGCCACCTCACTTTCACCAGGACTTAACCTTTGCCTGGTGCTGAAACGCTGCCGTATGTTGTCAGCTGCTGACTGTGTATCAGAGGTGGAAAAAAATTCTTCATCTAAGTGTTTAGGACTAACTTTTGCAGGTATCCGGCTTCTTCCAACTTGTAGGGCCTATCAAGGGAGAGGGTGCCTGGTAAGAAGTGTGCAAGATCCAGCCTCAGCTGAGCAGCACTTCAGGATCCTTTGAGATAAAGGATGCTATATTGTTGTTATGATTTGTTTGAGTTCTGCATAAATACAGCTAAATCAACAGTGTGATCAGGAGGTGATCTGGGCTGGCTTGCAGGTTTTCAGAGAGCTGTTTTCTGTGCTTTCTGGCATCATTTAAAAAGTGTTCTTTAGCTTGTGGTTACGAGCATAATCTTCCAAATGTGAACGGAATCTAAATTGGCGCAGAGCAACTTGTCAGAATCGGCACCCAGTCTGTAGCAGGAGCTCAGGGAGGGATGTGAACTGGCTTTGTTCTTTGCAGTGGGGGTGTTAATGCTGAAGTTTATGATAATGTACTTGCCAGCATTGTTAATTATTCCACTGGAAGGAAGGAGCTGAAGTGTCTGCACAATTTGCTATCAGTAAGGGTCTTGTTTCGGCGTTCCAGTTTGGCATCTCAAATAGGTGGTGTCTGGAAGAGCCCTGCTTTCTTGGGCGTATGTGGACGTGCGGGAGGGGCTCCTTTTCAGTCCCTGATTTCTGTCCTTCTCATTCCTCTTTGCTACAAAAAGGATTCCTCTGGAAACCTGGATAAGCAAGCTCTCAATGCTTATGATGTTAAAGAAATTATTTTTTTTTTTACCAGTGGATCCTCACAATTGTGGAGCTCATTAACCTGAATGGCTCAATTAACCAAATGCTAACCTGCTGCCAATGTTGCTGCTACTGTCACTGTTGCCACTTCAAAAATGTTGTGATTCACACATATGCTTTAAAATGTGCCACTTCTTCTGTTTATCTCTGGGGAAAGAGATCAGGCATGTACATAAAAGATCCAAATATATATCCTTGCAGTAGTAACTGAGATAATACTGAGTAGTACCTGCCACAATATGAACTGTCAATAATAGCTTGAACAATGATGTGTTCCTGAGGTATTTGGAGTAAGAAACTTTGACTGTTGGGTGAGAGGGTTACAGCAATTAGCAAAATGAAATTCATGTGCTTCTCTTTGTCACGGTGTTAACGAACATTTTAATTTTACTTGAATATTTTAAAGCACATTTGAAATAGTTGTTGTATAGAGGTCTGGATTAAAACTTGTTCGTTTCACTCTTTTTATCTGTGTCCTGTGTTCCCATTCAGCTGCTCAGCTGAGTTGTTTGCATTACGTTGCCTGTGCTCAGGTCAGCGTAGTTGTGTCTTGGTACAGAGGAACAGGCCGCACTAAAGCCCTGAGCTTGGGCACAGTGCATGGCTGCAGGCTGACTGTGAGTGTTACGTTTATGTGGGGTCTGACCAAAGTAGGGCTTTCTTTTATCCAGTTTCACAACATGATTTTAATTATGGGGGTCTTGGCAATTATCACTGTTGGGTAACTGCCTGAAGCATTAATTTCTTTTAGTTCATCCAGTGAAGCTGTAAAATGAGCATGTTCAGACAAACTAGCTTGTGTTTCAGGTTTCAGAAGACACACTGCATAATTTGGGTGTTTGACATGTGATTTCTCCATAACTGACCAACAAGGCAGAATGCATATGGTTTGTTTGGATTAGCTTTTCCTCTCTTATTCTTAGACGAATAAATAAGGCTACCCCCTTTTTGTACCTCAGGACTGTTCTGTGACACCAGCCTCTCTCCCAAGTGTTCCAGGATCTCTCTCCACGTAAGCTTTTGTTTCAGAAACCAAAATAAAAACAGGAGAAAAAGTTTATATTCCTTTGGTTATGAAAATAAGAATCCAAATGTCAGTTGGTACGCCACCTGATTTTCCCAAATACTCAGCATATGCCTTCACAAGTAGTAGAAGCCATGTTGTATATAGCACCACACTGTATAAAATGAAGCTTTTGAGGACAGAGAAAGATGGCTTACTTTTAAAAGTTGTGGTCTGTTAACGTTCATCCGCTTCTAGACATGGGGGTGGAGGATGAGTCTCTGCTTTTGCTTACCTCTATTTTGTTGAAGCTTCACCAACATTTCTGAAGCCTGACTCTGCTCCTGTTCTTTCCTGTGGGGAAAGACAAAGCACGAAGGCATTTGATGTGGCCAACAAGCTTACTCTTTTTTTTTTTTTTCAGATAGGCAAAGCTGAGTATCTGAGAGATTTACCCAAAGGGGGTGTACTGTCAGTTGGTTTGAGAAGTAATCAGAATTGAGACAACTTTGCTCTAGGAAGTTGTACTGACACAGAAAAATAAATTAAAAAAAAATCAAGAAAGGAAGTGATGCTGTGTGCACGTGACAGGTTGAACCTTTAGCCAGGTGGAAGCCTTTGCTTCCCATTGCCCTTTCCTCTGGGGAAGATGGAGGGTGATAGTGGTGCTATCTTGGTGGGCCCAGTTCTGCCTCCTGTCCCCTGTGTAAGTCAGCAAGCTGTGTCAAGTAATCCAGGGACTTTGCAAAGGAAAGAGCAACGTCTCGCTCCTTGCCTGTGAAGCCTGGGCACTGCTTGCGGCGGCGGAGCTAGCAGCTGTGTGCGCACCACGCGGCCAGCGAGGTCAGCTCAGAGCGAGAATTTGTCTTGATACTGGCTGAGTACGTAGGCAAACCCCGTGGGCTGGAAAGGTTTGTGTGCATTAAACCTACTGCAGTAGATGCTACAGCGCTGATCAGGTGCAGCCAGACAAATGTGTTGTGTGGTACCAGCCACAAATGGAAGCGCCTGACCCTGCAAGTTGAAGTTTAGTGAGGGGAAGGCAAAGCTACCTCTGTCCTTTGGATTTCCAAGTCTGCAGTATCTGTGCTGGTCTCAGTTGTAAGAAATAATTTTGCTTTTAAGTTGTCCCCCTCTCTCTTGACCTTACTCTCTTGATGTGCACTCTTGGTAACAATTTAGTTGGCAAGCAAATTGGGGAAAAGACAGCACGTTTGGGGTCAAGGCTTTCTGTTCGTTCCTCACTCCAGCCATGCCACTATGCAGAACAGTACGTGTGGAACAGCCTGTCGGCTGCTAATCTCCATTTGTTGTTTTTTACAAGGCATGTCACTTAAATTTACCTCCATCCCACACAAACCAGGTCCTAGTATTATCACACTGCATTATTATTGAAAATTATTTGCATTAGCAACACTTTATCTCAAAGGGTAAAAAAGACTTCCACGATGTGTCAAAGCGTGGCACTTCGTGCCAGCCTTCCTTGTCTCCTTCTTTTACAGGGGATCTCTTACTTGGGTTCTTTATCGCACGTATAAAGGGCAGTACCAGTGGGATGGACTCCTGGGTGCTTGACAGTGCCTCAGACCTTTGTGCAAGCTGGTGCAGTCACAGCAGCAAATAAGGATGGAGTGAAACCTCCTTTCTGACTTGACTTGGTCCTGTGTTTTGTTTTCCAGTCTCAAATAATGTGTTTTGTGGGGCAGTATGGAATTTAACACTTTAATTATAGTGAAACTATTAATGTCATGCCTTCCCTTCAACTCTGCTCATAGTTGATATAGCATACAGGTTTAACTTATTTTTTTCCAAGTTTTTAAGTTGAAAGAAATGAGATGAGGACTTCTTGCTATGTACTTATCTCAAATTTGCTGGCTTGAGGTCCAGAGGACATGCTGACCTCTGAAATGCTCATTGTGTATCGTGTGTCCCCAGGGAACAGGTGGACAAAGCTGGCAGGGCTTGGATGCAGCACCGCGCTCTGCGCGGGGTGTAGCTCCCGCTATCTGCTGGAACTGCTCTGAAAGGCCGCAGGCTACTAGCTTGGGTGCGAGGAGCTGCTCAGGGTGGGTAGTCCTCTCTCTCCTCGGGGCAGCTCGGGGCTTCGTGAAGACTGGCGTTAGGTTGTCTCTGATGTTTTGCACAGATTCCTGCCCCACACCAATCGCTTTTGTGATGTGCCGCTTCTGAAAGGACCCTGTTCAGCGCTGGGGCTCTGCCCCATTCCTTGGGGGGGTGCCCTCAGCACCGGGCATGGCTTGGGTCTTGTGGAGGGTTTCGGTGAAGGGAGCCGGGGTGCTGGTCACCCGCAGGATCCCAGAGTGAGCCAGTGAAACATAGTTCAGTTCTGTATGTTTTCCAGTGCATCTCCACTCATTCACACCCACCTTTGCGCTTTATCTCACCTCATCCTGGTAGAGTAATTTATCTAACTAGTTTAAAAATGAGCAGAGAAGATACAGTGCTTTGCATTTTCTGAACAAAGGGGGAGAGAGATGTCTACAGCAGAGCTCTGAACATTGCATACAGCAACGTAAGGTAAAGGTAGGCAAATGTCCACCTCTTTTCTCAAACTTCAGATTATAAATTGGGCTAAAGAAAAGGAGTTAATTCCTTGTCTGGTGGACAGCTCTGATTCGTTGTAAGGCGGTGCACAGAAACATTGTAGCTGAGAGTGTGCCAGGCTTTATTTGCTGGTTGGTTGGATATTTATGTCAGGTTGCCAGGCGAATTCATACATTGCTATGCTGCCGGCAAGGTCTTGGGGGTGGGGGAGGAGAGTAAACATCTTAGAAAGATCTAAAGGTGTAGGAAGAGGTTTGGAGGAAAAGAATGAGGAGCTGGGTTTGCAAGTTGTAAAACTTGCATCTATTTTTGTCCTCTGTCGCTGAAGCAGAGGTATATAGGGCTGAACTGTTTTGCAGCACTGCCAGGCTAGCATCTGCGCGGCACTGTACATTTGTGCCATCAGCAGGCAACGTCTAATGGAAAACTTCACAAACTAGTCTGTCCCTGCAATGCTATTTGAGTTTGTCTCTCTGCTTGGACATTTGCATGCCTATGGAGTCCTGCGTACTCAAAATGCTTAATAATTTCAGCTAAAGTCTCCTCTGCCAGTGCAAACCACAAAAAGTAATTAAATAAACAATAAATCTATCTGCACTCTACGCAACAGTTCCCTTTCTCGCCCTCAGCTGCCTTCTTTCTGCAGCCTGTGTGTCACTCATCAGGTTCAGACCTGCAGTTTATGATACAGGACGATTTTCTAATCACCATCTGAGTGCCTGGGAAAAGCTGGAGACTCCCTCTGTGTTTCTAAGTGCATGCTGTGATTTACTGGAAGACAAAGTGTGTAAGCCAAAGCAGTAACATTCTGAAACAAAAGTTAAATCAGGAAACAGAAATAAAGGCCAGTATCAATCTTTTATATATTTAGTTAGCAAACAGCATCTCCTTTGTCAGCAGCACATGTAACAACCACAAAATAGAGCTGTCCCTCTCGCTTTTAGTTACTGTATGTGCTGGGGCATTCTGTTCTTGTATATGCTCTCAGAAATAGCTGAAATGATTATAAATGTGTTTCAGCAAACAGCAGCTTTTTTTTTTTTTTTTGGTAGCAAATGTAATTGCTAGATAAACTTGGGGGTTGCAAAATGCTGAGGTTTAGCACTTCACTGGACAAGCTGTGCACATTTTTGAGACAACCAGCATATGGGAGACTGTCAGCAAACCACTATCGAAGACATTTGTGACTCACAGGAATGGAGAGTTTTGAAAGGGAAATCGTCTTAGGTAATCACAGCCTTAGCACATCAGGGAGAGCGTGTTTTTCAGTTATTGCTCTTTCATCCTTTCTCAGATGTGGCTGGAAATCAGTTTGGTTTCATTCTCTTTTGATTAAGAAATTAGAAATTTGTGTTTTTCAATGTATCATTTTATTTCTTTTGGAGAAAGGCAATAGGAGTTTATTTGAAAGGCATGTTGTGAAAGATTCGCATTTCTCTAAGTATGTGAGAAACAATTTTTCACATTTTGTTTAAAGTTGTGAAATGCAAGAAAGTGGGATCTCTACAGCTACCGAACAGATCTTCACAGGCAGAAAGGGCAGGTATATAGAGTTAGTTTGCTTTCAGCAGAAATAAAGAAGCTGTTTCTTATGTGGGAAGATTAGAAGGGCAGGGATTTTTACTGAAACAAATTCTGGAAATAGCCAGCCCAGGAGAGAGGTAGCTCCCAGTTTATTTATGGAAGCTCATAATGAAATGGTAGATAACAAGCTAGCATGATGTACAATCTGGAGGGACGAACCTGTACTTGAGATTTGACAACACTACTCTTAAAAATATTTACTGCTGCAATTTAAGTAGAGAGTACCAAGAGAAGCAATGTTTTATTTCTGTCAGTTGGCCTTCACTATAACATAAAAACAAGTAATTTAAATAGTAAAGGTTCCAGTAACTATCGTGCACATTAATATTCACCTTAGTGCACACCCAGACAGTGCCTGAGTGCTCTTCCTTTGCTGTGAGTGGGAGGCTGGGTATGTGTAGCCCCTGCACCGCCGTTGCATGTTTCTTTCCTGCGACTCCAAGCAGTAACCACAGTGCACCCCTTGTATATCTGGGGACAATGTTGCTGCTTATGTTCATTAACAAGGCTAGAAGCAGGATTGTTCTGTACCTGGACAAGATGCTTTCTGTTATCTTCATTCTGAAATATATGCAAATACCCAGATGTCTTTCTGAGAAGGAGCAGTTCTGTCCTGGGGCGGTAATTGGATTGCAATTACTCAAATAACTGTTACATGCCTTTCTTTATGTGAAAGGCAAAGTTTATATGCATGAAAGACAGTATGAACAACATCTTTTACTCAGACTCTGGTACTTGGAGTATCTATTGAGACCTGAAAGTCCTCATGCAATTTGCACCCAAGTGTTCAGGTCAGAATTCTGTTAATGCAATAACAGGACTGCATATTAAAGGGCAAAACTTGTCTTTGAAGGCCTTTTTTTTTTTTTTCTTTGTTTTCTTTCTTTTTTTTCTTTTTGTTGAAGATAGCTGTAAGATTCATCATTGGAAACTGTCTCCTTCATTTTAAGCTGCTGATAAATGGTATTTTTCTTGTGACATGGAAGTGGGCTTTGGGAAAATTGTACATGTTAGTTGCTTTTGATGACTCTTGATACTTTCTGACATTCTTTATTTCCTTTTCCTCATTACTAAGGGCTAAACAAAATCTTGTGCTTTACTGATGAGATCTTGCAGTTTTTCTTTTGCAAGGAAACTTGCTTTGTAGCTGTTTGGCATAGAGTTGCATTAGTTAATCACAAATACGTTTGCTTCACTTAGATACGTTTGAACCCAGAACAGAACAAAGAGCAAGCAGTAAATGTTGGCCAAGATCAAGAACTGGAGAAATCAAAAGGTGCACCATTCCCCAGATCCAGGTGAAAGCGTGGTCAGAGACCAAGCAGAAGCAGAAGGCGAGCTATTACTTGATTGTACGTCCAAGTGCCAGGAAGCCAGGGAGGCCACATGGGGAGGAGACAGAGTCAGGGACAGGCAATAGGGAGGGCAGCTGGACTGCTGCTGCAGCATGAACAAGGTGGTCCCTTCTCTTGCACACCCAGCTGAGCCGGGCACAGCATCTGCCAAGATGGTTTGTAAGCAGATAGCTGCCAGCAACGCTGAGGGCAGCCTGGCAGAGGCTAACAGACTGAAAGTAAGCTCCTGATTTATAACCTCCAATTGAAACAACTGCGTGCGTGGCAAAACTTGAAGTACTCTGTAGTCTTAGATCCTATAGATCTAAATGCAGAGTTTGGGGTTGCTTCCTAAAATTATCTGAGATTTTAAATTTTTTTAAAAAAATGGTAAAAAAAATACTTTTCAGGAAGAGACATTAGAAACCAAGAGCTGACTACTTAAATTTTAGACTATGAAGCTATATCTTTCCATGTGACTTCCCAGCAGTAGTCCAGTTACATACCAGGTCTACTTTCTAAGCTACTGCCTCAGGTTTGCACACTGAGATCAGTGCTCTCTCACCCTCCCAGTTCAGCAAAGCATTTATTAAAACTGTAGCTACCTCCTTGGCTCCTTCAAGCCTGTTCTTCTTGTCACAGTTCTGCTTAATATGTTGGCATTATTAAAAATCTAATCAAGCCTGCTACTCAGTGTGACTGTGGTTACCTCAGTCTGGTTTACAGCTTTTGCTATCTGTCTTCCCTCACAAGTGTGAGCTTAGCAATCATAAAGAACAAAACTCTCACAGGAGAGCGCTACTGGAAAAAAGCCATCAGATGAAAACTCCTTGGAGTTTCAGCAAGGGGGTGACTCTGCAACTTCAGAAAAAAGGACAAGGTGAACTGATCTTAATTTATTTTTGAGGGGAAAGACAAAATTTTTTCTGGATACTCTTTTTTTCAGATCAGTAAGACATTTTGTCAGGCTGCATCCCTTTGTTTCTACACACACAAGCAAAGAAATTCCTAGGACTCTCCCTGAATGAAACACTGCATCATCTTCTGAAAGCACTGGTCTTGGAGAGGGATGCCTGGTATTTATTTAATTAAAATTGTGGTTGGAGCAAATTCCATTGTAGTTTAGGTGAAGGACAGATATATCATGTGTGGAGGAGGAAACCTAGCAAAACATTCCAAAACAAAAAGCCCTGCAGTCACACTTAGTTATGGGCCTCATTTTGGATCCCTGCTCCTTGTCCCTTCTAGCACAGCTTTCCAAGGGCCAGAGATGGAAGGATCTTCCCACAGTACTGAAGGGACTGCCAGGCAGCTGTATGAAGTTACTTAAAATCCATTGCAGAAACAACTTTTTATGTTAAAAAAAAAAAAGGCAATGAAGGCATGTGGCTCATGTAATTTTACAGCTCAAGTATTAGGAGGTGCAGGGTTACGTCTGGAGATCAGTGCAGGACAAGTGGAGATTATCTTGAGGGCAAAGCTACCTTTTAGGCAGATGTATCTGGGGCATTAGGTAAAAGGACTGTTCCCTCATCCTTGTCCTTTCTGGTGTCAGAGCGGTTGAGGAACTACTTGTTACTTTATCATTTATCCTGCCATAGAGTAAAGCTCAAAGGGAACTTCTTGCTTGGAGTCAATAAATGCCATACTACCTGCTCCTTGGGATATCTGGCTCGAGGTGGGAAAAGTTCTCACAGGATGGAAGAGTGATTTTTAAGACGAACTGTTAGGAGCTAATTCCTCAAGTAAAGCTCTGTTGCAGAAAATGGATGGAAAAATCGAGCACTTCTGGGTTGCTGGTTTTGTCACCTCTGCAGCTCTCAGAGGGATCTGGTCACTGTTCTTACTGGTTTGACCAGTTTGGACTTTTCAGACAGCAGGTAAGCTGGGCAATGTCTGGAAGTGGGTGCTGAGGAAAGAGGGCGACGGGGAATGATCCTTTGGGTCTTACGTAGCAATAGGCCGGCAGCGGCCGTGCGTGCGACGGGAATGCCACCTGTGCTTGGTGCTTTCATTTGAAGTTTAAGGTGTCTTTAATGGCGACCTTTTGCCACCCAGAGAAAGCGATGTGATAGATCTGTCTGATTTGCCTTGGTTATTGTAGATAATTGAATCTAGTTAGAGCAACACTGCATCTCTGCTGCAAAGTTAAGCAATAGCTCCTGGTTTAATCCCATGGTACCAGCATTTGTCTCTCAGCCTTCGTTGTTCCCTTGTGAGTACTGGGTGTTCTTTGTCTGCAGTTGCTTTCCTGTCTCGCAGGCCTACTATTTTCATTCACTTTCTAATTTCTTTCTCTCCCTTTCTTCTGTCTGTCTCCCTCCAAATCTATGTTAGGTGATGCCTATGTGCAGAAAGGGGCTGTTTCTAACGAGCTCCTAGGCAGGGAGAAGGCAAGATAGATCACTTTTAAAATTGAAAGAGAAGGGTGGGGGTGGGAGTTTATGCTGAGGGGCACTGTATTTTTTAATAGATTCTTATTTAATTAAGAACACTTCTGGAGGGATGAGGGATGATGGTGTCTTTAGTAACACATTAGAGAACAGCAGAATAGTTGTTTAGATATTTTTCCCAAAGCATTCTGGGATTTTTTTCTTTGAGAACTGCCTTTGTGCTTTTACTTTACGTGCTATGGTTAATAAAGAAAAGAACACAACCATAAACCCATTGTGAAGTACCTGTGTTGTCTGAAATGCATTGAAATGAGCTCTTTTTGACGCACGTGTGAAGTCTGATGCCTGTTTGAATAGGCACTAAAAATGGGGAGGAGGTTCCAGGCTTATACTGACCTTGATTGGATCAGATTAACTCCCTTTAATACAGCAAAAGTATTTTTAATTAAAAATTCACAAATAGAAAAGAAGTATCACCTGAAATTAAGAAGAATTGTCACTATAATAGATGCAACCAAAATACCACTTTGGCATAGTAAGTCTTCTAGTACAGGCCATAATCTAAGAAAGAATGAAACCTAATAAACTCAGGGGAAAACCCTGATCTCACTAACTTAGGTGTGGGACTGATTTGATGTCATTAGTGCCAGGAGTTCATCCTCAGTTTCTAGCGTGATTTTGCAGGGTGGGTAGTTAGAAAAAGTCCTTTTATATGTGTGCCACCCAGAATTGAGTAAGATAAAGTGAGACTTCACTGCACCCATCTAGAAAATGGTTAAAATAGCGCTTGCAACCTCAGGTATGTTGTATAGCCTTAGTGGTGGTGGCGGCAAGGTTGTTGTAAGCGTAAAGTATCAGCAAAGGCCTGAAAAGGAACTGCTTAAATTTCCAGGAAAAAAACCCAGCCAAACACTCAGAACAGGCTTGAAATATGCCATGGGTGTGTGGTATACTGAGATATGTACCAAGCAGGCTGGTTTTATGCTATCTTATATTTCATACACACAATTCTGGATGTCTCTAGCGTAAATTTGGGAGTAGTAAAGAGGAAGAGGGTTGGCTTTTATGGTTCGTGTCATCTTTATCCAAAATATGCCATTACCAAACGTTTTCCAATCCATGTGATAGCAGAATGAGCTCTCCCTCCAGCCTTTGCAAATGCAAGAAATTCTGAGCCGTATTCAGAGCCAGCACCTGTAAACTCAAGGTAGGGGTGTAGGATCTTCAGAGAGTTGTAATGAGTTACGAAGAGTTTAACTCGCAGCCCTCACTAACCCTTGCAGGAGATGAGTGTCCCCGCCAATCTGTGTTGGCACTGCTCACGTGAGTGCTCCTGTATCCACTTCAGTCAGAAATCAGCTGGCTTCAGTGAAGTGTTTGGTATTTACTAAGCACAAGTGGGTTTAACTGAAAAAGGTTAGGGAGCTCTCAAAGAAGGGGTAGTTTGCAGATCTGGTGGTGCCAGACGGGATTCCAGCCAGCTGGTGCCTTGCTGAGCTCGGCCATGCTCGGGCACTCTGTTTCCCAGGACTGAGCGAGGACGTTTGAGAGTTTCTGTGGCATCGCATCATTTTGGAAGCTAGTCGCGGTGGTTAAACCAACTTCTTTTTATCAGCCCTGTGTCCTCGCTATCAATTGTGATTTTGCTATCTATGCTGTCTTGTTTTCTCTTGTTAAAAATAAGAACAAAATCTTCCCACTCTCCGTCGCTGCTATGTTAAATGTCAGCGTGAACCAAGAGAGAGCATTTGAGAGCATCAGCAAGAATGTCTGTCGCAAAATACCATCTGATCCCTTCCCACCGTAATGACACAGAACGAGCCAGTTACTTGTGCTGTCGTCCCAGAACAGGATGGTTAAAGCAGATGCAGTTCGTGTGAAATAGATGGGAGTTCCTCATAATCGCTTTAGAAAAACAGGAGTTTGTTTATTTTTGAAGCAATGTTATTAGCTACAGGTCCCATTGTATCCTAGCAATTTAGCTGTGTCAAAGATATGATTAAGCTGCAGCTATGGGACTCAAGTAAAACTGCCAGATTGCATTAGTAATATAATTTGTGCTTGTACAGCAGCCATTTCCAGTTTTTTCTACATAAGGGTCTGCTGCAGATTTGGTTTTCATTCCTTACTCCTTTTTCACTGGAGGGACATAAGGGATTATAAATTGGTAGTTAAAATTCATATTAGTTGGAATTTAGGAATTAAGAAGTAATTTTGACTCTTTGCATTAATGTTTGGACTATGGTTGATGACAAACTTGAGCTGGGGCCAGATGTGTTCTGATTTCCTGTGAGCCTCGGGTTTTGAGGCTTTGGCTGTGCGTGCAACTGAATTGGCATATATAGTATCTGCACTCCTTATAAACTCTATGTGTGAAAAGCTGTCTTTTAAAGATGTGGTCTTCATTGAATGTATTTATGTGTAGTTCAAGGGAATATTTTTCAGAAGCATATGAGGCAGGATGGGCATTCTTCCCCCCCCCCCCCTTTTTTTTTTTTCCTTTCCCCAGTGGAAGTGAGGTCCCAACCAGTCTGTATTCCCAGATATCTCAAAAGGATCCTCGTTTTGTCTGGGACCAAAATGTTCTCTCTGTCTGGTAAAAAAAAATAAGCAGCTGCTTAAATACTAATGTTGTTAAAAAAATTGTTATGGATTCTAGCTTGTTTAAATACACCAGTCCAGATCCACTAAGCACAGCAGAAACTAGATGCAAGGATGAGAGCAGTCCATTCAGATCATTTTTCTACAACAGTTAATATTTAATATGCTTAATGCCTTATCAAGAAGCTGATTTGCATTCTTGATCATGAAGAATTGTGTGATTTTTATTTAGCAGATTGAGAGATGTCATAAAGGAAAAAGTGTGCAGGCACTACTTAGCCACGTTTCATTTCCTTCAGTCCCACAAGTGCTAAATTCTGGTTTTAATTTCATTATTGAAATTACTGGACCTTGTAAAGATCTGGCTGCATCCCAAAATGGCCTCTTGAAAAATACCTCTTAAGTCGCAGCCATGCCAAGTAACCTGCTGCAGACAAAGGTCTCAAGGTATCACCAGCAGCAAACAGTAATTGCTCGTTTGCAAGGACAGCTTAGTATCTCTCCCTCTAACAGATCCCTTGGGAAATGCAGACAGGCATTATATATATATATATGAGTGTGTGTGTGTGCTGTCTGCAGTCTCTTAGCTAGACCTGTGGCAGTGAGGTGGATGAAGCATCCAGTCAGACCTATGACTTGGGTAACGCTTCAGAGGAACCAAGCCTGGAACTGGCTTGGATCTTGACCAGTCCCATCTTAATAATGACATATGCAGACATTGCTTCATGAACTGGTCATTTTGGCCACCTGCACAGATTCAGGCAGCAGAGGACAGCCTCTGCGTGTGCCTTAGCCGCTGTGCGGTTCCTCAGTCTTGGAGCAGCTGGAGATCAGCCTGCGCAGGGCCATGTGTGGTTCAGGGATGCTGGCCTTATCTAAAACACGCTTCAAAGCACTCCTGGCCACGTAAGAAGAAAAATAGCTTCTTAATTTCAGTTTTTGATTGCTTTGCTGTTTCTGCTTGTTGGGAATGAGAGAAGGCTGTGTATTTTGGCAGGGTGTACATCGCTGCAGGTACCGTACTACTTAATTTGAGGTGAACCTCAGCAAAGACTGTAAATTTAAATGTCAGAAGTTTTCATCTTCAGTTCAGAAGTGCCACCCAGTTATGCCAAAACTGCAGGCACATTGTAAGCAACAGCTCACAAATGTTCAGATGAATGCTTTTACTCTTTGTACAAATAGAGAGGAAAATCACAATTAAAATGTAAGGTGGAGGCCTTGGAGATGCAAATACTGCTGCCTGAAGATTTCTGTTGATGGAATACTGCTAATAGCTGAGCCCTGTTTAGCCTGGGTAAGAGTAAGCTAAGAGACTTGTGCTAAAATCACAAATGGGTGCAAAAGGCTTATGTGGAAACTGCAGGAATCCTGGGCCAGTCGGTGCAGATGAGAGGAGCAGGGTGGGTAATGAAGCTGTGAAACTTTACCATAGGCTGCAATAATGGGTGAAAGTAATTCGGATCGAAAGAGAAGTTAGGCAAATTCTTGGAAGGGAGGACCATGTCAAGCTGTGATGCCCTGGATACCTTTTTCAGGCCCAAGGGTGCCTGAACCGCTGGCTGATTGTGGGAAGCTGGTTAGGGTATACAAGAAGGCATCCTCTGTATTTGCCTTGCTGCTTGCAGTCTTTAAGCACTCATTGCTGGGCACTGTCAAAGAGAGGATACCAGGCTAAGTGGATCTGTGATCTAGTATAATGCGGCAGTTCTTGTAAAAAGCCTAAGAAAAGATATTTTCAATCATTTTGTTTAATTCCTTTAAAAAAAAGGTTGGTGAGACAGTGTCTTGGGAGGACACACAAGCTAAATCTACGTCTGTCAGTCAGTGTGCAGTTCGCGATGGCTCAGGTTTGATATGAGCATTGTATTTATCATCACTGGAAAGGAGGCACTGGATAATTCTCAAGTGCCGTAGCCACTTGATCTTCTCACTTGTGAAGATAAAATGTTGTAGCAAGGCTTAGCTGCACTGCATTGTGTGTGTGCACGCATGGCTGCTAAGAGCTAAACAGCTCGTACTGATCTGTATAAACTCTGACCCAAAGTGCCATCCTCCTTTTATGGATGTAAAAATTTTAAATAAATTGGCTTATATTTTTACCGGACAGTGCTCACCAGGGCAGCGCACCCCAGTACAGTACGCTACCTGCTATTGCACTCCTTGGCCACCATCAGCTCATGCCACCCAGCTGAAAGCCTGACACTAAACCATGAAGGTCAATATGCTTCTGGAGCATCGGTGAAGGAACTGCTTTCTAGACGGCTCACTATCATGTTGTGCTGTTTCTCTCGGATACCTGTAGTAGCCTGGGTTGAGAAGAACCATCTTCCTTTCTGTAAGAGCCCTTTTGAAATTAAAACCTGATGCCATCATCATTGTCTGGAAGCAGTTAGCTCCCCCGCTCCCTTGTGTCCTGTTTGAGAGCCCAGAGAAGGTGAGTCTGAAGCCAACATGCTGCTCTGAAAGCTTCCTGACACCACTTCTTTGGCAGCGGGAATGCGTGAATTAACTGGTGCAGCCGCTGATGGGGGGGCGAAGGTTGGTCTGGGTACAGAGCCTCCTGACGGCAAGCACTGTCTGTCCACGGGGTAGGTGGAAGGCAGGGGAGAAGAGCCGGTCTTCTGCTGCACGTGCCCTCGCTGGCTTGGGGAATGCGTGCCGTACCTGTTGGCACTTGTGGGGTCAATCTCGTTGCCTCTGCTGATCCTTCTCAGCTAGTATGTCCTGTGTTTAGCTTCAAAAAATAAACATTACCTTCTAGAGTCAGATTCAGATGGCAGCAAAAGCAGTCACTGTAGAAGCCCCAAACCATTACAAGATTCTGGTTTAAATTTAAATTAACTTCCTTTTGTTTCTTTCCCTTATGCTTTAAAAAGTCTCTAGGTGTGAGTACCTGCAGAATCTGAAGAGAAAAAGCAATCTGGTTTTCAGAAATACTGCTTCTTCCTAATTTGTTTTTCAAATGAATAATTCCCATGGTGACCAGGAGAAATAAAAAGGCAAGAAGGGATTGGGTGCTAGTGGTAAAGTGGACCTACCCAAGGCTACTGTGTATCAGTTGTATTTTCAAAACTATCAATTGTAATTTTCAGATCCCTCAGACCATGTGAGTTATTTTTGACAGATTCTGTTGACCGCATCCTTTGACATCGGAGAATGAGGGCAGTCTGGCAGTAACTTTTGAAAGAACATTTATCCTCATCAGTAAGATAAAGCTGTCAAAGGAACCCAGAGACATCCATGGAAATAAATAATGATTCAATATGCAAAACTAGTTTTCTAGTCCCAGAGAAAGGTAAGAGAGGCGCATGTCTGAGAGCAGCATTTGAGTATTCACATGAGCAAGGGAAGGGAGAATTGGAATGACACGGTGAATTAAATATTCTAGAGGACTTAAATGATAGGAATTATTTTATTTCTGAAATGTTTGCTCAAAAATACCAATTTATCAAGGATAATCTCTTTGTGGCATTTCAAGCACTTATGTATGCATCTTAGGTATCTGATGCCTAATACTGTGGAGAAAATGCTGATGTTTCTGATACTGTATTTTAGCTGGGTATGTGGAGAAGCCAGGAGAGTGAGTAGCCTGAGTGTGTTACAGGAAAGAATGAGTTTAATGCTTTTTTTTTTTTTTTTGAGACTTGAATTGTATAATGGAATGTAATAACAAGTTACTAGTAATTGCCTCAAAGCAGCCCTTAGATGGAACAGACGGTAAGAACAAGAATAATTTAATGCATGGCATTAGCAAGTTGCATTAAAGTAGCTACTTCTCTGGTGTGTTCTCAGAAGTTTGTGGCAAACAAACTCGCTGGGAAATCATTCCAGCTTGCAGAATACAAACCTTGTTGGTTTAATGGATAGGAGGATAGGTTTCACTTCCCTGTTTTCTGCCTTTTAATGTAGTTTAATTGAGCAGAGGGTGGTGGTTGGTGTTTTTTTTTTTTTCTTGAATGTGCGTGTTTGCCAGCATATGCTGGAGTGTGTTCCATGCTAGTAGAAAGCACCTGACTAACATCCTTCAAACTGGCAACAAGCTACCGCTTGTTGTGGAAGTGCTTGTAAGCCCTAGCGACGTATCAGGATCCACTGTAACGTGACATATATAGCAGGGGAAAAAAAAAATAATACCCTTGTGCCTTCAGTATTCACAACTGAAATAATTAATGGAATATCAGTAATGAGAGTGCCTGTTTCTCTGTTCTCACCTTCCAGTGCTCATCCCCAGAGCTGTGTAAGTCCTAAAACTGGCATTGTGGAATAAGGATAATGTAGTTGAAGCTCTGGATGTCATCCAGCCCAGCCCCTGCTCAGAGCAGGGTCAGCTGCATCAGGTCACTGAGGACCATGTTCAGTTGGGCTTTGAATATCTCCAAGGATGGAGAACCCATGGTTTCTCTGGGCAGCCTGCTCCAGTGTTTGACTCTGTTCACACTGTGAAAATCTTTTTCCTGGTAGGTAATTGCAGTTTCCTGTGTTGAAGTTTGACTTGTACCACTATGTGATCCACTAAAAGACTGGCTACAGCCTCCCATTCATTGAAGACAGCAAGAAAACCTCCCTTTTGCCTGCAATTTTTAGGGCTTAATGACCCCAGTTTGTTGTCATTATTGTAGGCAGTAATGGGGAAGGAGGATGTAGTAGTTTGAGTTGTAGGCACCTGTGTTGGACCTGATGCTGCACAAGGTCATTTCGTGCAGACCAAGTTGTATTTGCCCCCAGCAGCCTCACTTTGTCATGAACTCGTCAGCCTCAGTCACCACTTACTGGAAGGCTGGAACATCTGGAGATATGAGAAGCCCTGGAACTGAGCTCTTGAAAACTAGCAGTTGTGAAGGATTCCTGTGGCACTTTCTGCAGGAACGAGGGAGGAAAAGAAGGGATTAACCATCATTGCTGGCATACTTAGAACTAGCTCTTTCAGTAATGATTAATTACTAACTAAGCATGGCTTTTAGTACAAGCTTCTTTCTTAACAGTTTAATGAATCCTCAGTGTGCATTGTGGTGAGGATTCTTCTTTTCATTCTACACAATGAGCAAATTTTAGCTAAAAATCCAAATAGTTACTGCATTCTGCCTGTTGAAACTCCCCCCTGTTGTTCAAGCAGGTATTTTGTATATTGCCTCCTGTCCTAGGCTGATGCTTGCTGATGAGGTAACTCCAGAACAGATGAGCAGTAATCTTGGCACACGGTTTGCAAAAACAACTTGGTGGTACAGATCTGCACTATGTTAATTGGCTGGTTTATTATTATTTGAAAAGTAAGACATTCTCTGGAGTTAATTCCCTGTATTCAGGGAAATGGCTGCCAGAGAACATAGTTATCTGCAGGACTAACTCTTACAAATTCTCCTCAGCCAGTTCTGTTTGGTAATTTCTTCAAAATTTATTTTTCTTGTGGTGATTAAATGCAGTATACTTGTAAAGACATTTTTGAGTATGTTCCATCTTGCCGACTGATCCCTGTGGTCAGTCGAAGTGCTGCTATGGGACCGTCTGCTGTACAGCAGAAGGAAGGATGATTCCCAAGGGATGAAAACTTGGTTTCAGATGCCCAGAATCCCAGTTCTGGGAGCTGAGAGCAAAGAACCAGTCAGGACATTAGGTCTTGTCTAACTTGCTGTTGCTCTTAGCAATTAGAGAAGTGATTTCCTCTGTCAGAGTAATACCTTTTTTTTTTTTTTTTTTAACCCCTTAAAGGAAGGGTATAATCTCAGGTATGTATAACACTGCCTTATATCCCTGTGCAATGAATCCTTTTTCTGTGTTGGGATAGGGAATAGATAACCTGTACAGTTAAAGCAGTAGGTTTTTTTTTTTTGCCTGAACAAAGCCTTAGTTATTTAAAAAAAAAAAAAACCAAAAACAAAAACCAAACCACCACCCCCCCATCCCACCCCTTAAAAGAGGGAGTTGTGGTTTAGGATGCCTGAGACAAACTAAGAAATGTTTGCCCTGATCTCCCACCCTCTGAAACCAATGGCAATTTTTTTTACTTTCTCTGGTTGTAAAAGCTGGAAAGAGATCAACATCTTGAGCTGATGATAATGACAAGGAAGCCAAATCATAGGGCCTGGATCATAGGTCAAGGCTGAGAAGTAGTATCAGGAGCTAGGCAGCGTGTTCCACAGACCTCTGGAAGCCAATATGTGTACTGGTAATACGCTTCTCATTTCCTGTTTCAAGTCATTCTTCAAGCAGTGCTGGGCTCCCTCCATGTGAACTCCTGGCCCCAACCTTTCACAGACAGCCGCAGCATCTCTACGTTGTATTGTCTTATGGGAAAGATTGTGCTTACTCCTAGGCAAATATATTTTTTTTTTATCATTTCAGGTGGGGGGGCGCAAAGGCAAAGAAGGAACAAGCTGTTTTCTTTGTTGATTTTGAAGGTTTTGCTGGTACCAGCCTCTTATTTCATCTTGCCCGTGGGTAGCTTGTGTATTTTCCAAGTGTCAGGATGGTAGCCCTCAAGCTGCCGAGTGCTAAGTGCATTTGATCAGTATCATTAGCAGCCCCAAGTAATTGATTATTGTCCATAGCTGAGTATTCAGAGCAAGCACACAGCCAATGACAGTCACTTAATCTGTCATGCCTGCATGTTCTTGTCCTCCTGAGATCTATCAGCTGTGTAGCATCTGACCCCATCAGGAAAATCACTGGTGGCTGCTTCGTATTTACCATGTACCCATTATGTCACCTGTATTAACTACCCGAACTGGCTGCGGTGTACATGGGAGAAGGATGTCTAGCAGGGATGACAGAGTTTGTAGATCTTATTTTAGTCTTCCTTTTCATGCAAATCTAAGCCTGGATTTTTGTGGGAAGAGGGGGTGGTCTTTAAATGTACACTGTTCAATTATTTTTCTGGTGTTAGTATTAATTGCAAGACTCAAAATAGGTTGATTAGAATAAGACCTCACAGAGGTGTTTATAATTCAGATTTTAGAGATGTGACTAATGAATAACAACCACAGCTAATCAGTTCTCAAAACTGATGGTAATGAGCAGAAAAGGGGGAGGAAGCCAACCTATATCTCTGCTAATGCATTTTTTCAGCACTGCAGTGGAGGGTGCCAAGATCTCTTAACAAGTGTTTGACTCACATGGAGTTCTTGATTTTTCACAGGTAAAGCCATTTTTGTTAAAGCAGTCCTTAAAGATTAATTTTAAATAACCAGTTGCCAATTAACAGCCTTTAAAGTTAGCGTAGTATTTAATTGTTAGAACTGTTTGGAGACTCGAGGCTTGTTATGGCATCTTGGAGCTTTTCATTTGTAAGTTGAGTTTTTCTGCATTCATAACAGCTACAAAAATGACAGCAGTGAACACTGGAGTCCTTTATTCATAGAACTGGCACCGCAAGGGCATTGGCAGTGGGTTTTTTTCCTGTTTCCAATATTTTTGACCTTGATCAAGGTCATTTCTTAAAGATGAGGGGATGTAGTAACTCTTTTGTTATAATCTAGTCTGTCCTCTGCCTCTGTGCGTGTGTTTAACTGTGTGGTGAATTTCCTGTCCTGAATAGGAAAGAACCTGAAAATGTATCAGATGCTCCTGAACTGGAACCTCAGTCAGGAATGACCCCGATCCACACAGGAATCTCAAATCAGAGGCAGACATCTTCACATCAACTCTCTCTGTTTCTGTCGTGTGCCAGAGCCTTGTAAGGAGAGAGAGTATTTCCTGCCAGCCCTTCAGGTTGTGCATTTCAGTTTGGGGTTTTTTTGACACTGAAGGACACGTTTGTTATCAAAGTGTGTTCCCTGCAGTTGAACAAATAATTCCACTGACACCTGTGAGACTGCTTGTGGAAGGAAGGCAAGAAAAGAAACTGGCCCTGGCTGCTGAGGTGCTTGTACATGTTTCAGTGCGCTCAGGGAGGCTCTGCAGATGCTTACTGCATATTTGGGGAAAAAAAAAAAGAGATTTCAGGAACCCAGTTTTGTCATTTGACATACAGCTGAGCTGCCAGTTTGTACATTTTGTCTTTAAATAACACCACAGAACACAACTCAGTGTGGGCATGAGGACGAGGTTCCTCTTTCAGCAACGAGCAGTGTGGTTTCTAAATAAAGCTAATGGTGGAAATTAGTTGTGCTTAATACTTCAAGTACTGGGGCAAAGAGTACCCTAAGGCCAAGGTTATTCCAGTCACTTATGTCCAGCACGAGGCTTTGGTGAAGCGAGACAGACAGCTCTACATGTCTCTTGCCCTTCACGGCGTGTTCCCCTGCTTATCACGTGCCAGCAGTGGTGTTCACGAGAGCTCGCTGAGGAGCGGGTCCGCTGAAAACTGACCTGTTTTGGGGAGCGCGGGTTCAAATCGGGGAGCACTCTGCAGTCTGTCATGCAACTACCAGAACATTACTGCTGACGTGGAGAAAGGAAGTGGAGAGTACAAGTAAAGCAGCCAGGTAACCCTCACCTGAGAAATAGGTCTAGTGTGGCCATGTGTGGGCATACGGGTGTTTATGTTCGAGAGACAGAGCAGTCACCTTAGAAAATTTTCTATCGGCAATGAAGTTTTGCGCTTCAGAAGCGTTTTAATGAATAATTTCTGTTTTCTGCAGGGACTCGAGCCTTTTGTTGAACAAACAATACTAGGCAACTTTCTGTAAAGTCTCTCTGAAACATCTCACGTGCACAAGCATCCGTACGTTGTCAGTCAATATATGAGATGCAGAATATTCTTAAGTCACGAGCAGTTTTGCAGGAGCCTACCATTTTTCGATGGTTTCCTGAACGTAGTAAAAATTACAGCTCCTTTGGATCACACTAGCTACTGCAACATCTCTGTTTGCCCAGTGTCAATGACTTGATTTGGCCCATGAGTCCCGCAGGACGGTTCGTGACACCCGATGGAAATTCTATCACTCTTGTAGGACTTCTGAGTAACTTTTCCAGAGTTCTTTCAATCTCCTGTGCTATTACACTTTACTAGAGTTCAGAGGCACTAGTACCAATTTACTGCATTGGTGCCAATTGCATTTTAACTCCCTTCGAGTGGGACCGCATGTTCGTAATCCTTGCATGGCCTCAGCTTTACAGCTTGCAGTGGCAGCAGTGTGACTACATGAGCATAGATCCAGCAGCGCTGGTTTCCTCGCTGGCTGAAATGTTTCATGAGAAACAGGCTCATCGCTCAAAAGGCCGTTGTGGGTGCATGTCACTTCAGTCCTTGTTGGTTCCCGGGCCAGCGCTTGCTAGGAAGGCATGTGTGTGACCTTTGTTACGGGGACGTGAACGTCACGGCTTGTGAATTGTAGATAAAGGAAGGTAGATGTTGGGAGAGAGGAGAAAGAAGGGAGCCTGAAGCAGTTTTTCTTCCTTTGCTTCAGCGGCAGGGCTCTGAGGAAGAGAAGGCCTTTCTTCATTCTTTCAACCTCTCTTTTAATTTATTTGCTGCCAGCCCTGGCAGAATAATCCTGCTGAACAGTTAAAAATCATATATTTTATATTGCAGCTGTGATCTTCACGAGAACAGAGATCAGAGGGACAGAGCAAACTAGCGCAGGGAGCACCTTTATAAAAGCACAGGGTTTTCCTTTCTTACAGTGGTGTAGATGTGTGAGCGTTGTCTCAAAAGGGAGCAGTGCAGCCAGCGTTAGCCTGTATGCAGGAGGGAGAGGGAGGAGAGACGGAGATGCAGATCATTAGTCATTTATCTGCTCAGCAACCTTCTTCCTCTGCTAGGGCAGGCAGCTAGTACTGGCCAGGGAAGAGTCCCAGAGCCCCATCATTAGTGGAAGCAATCCCGGCAGGATTGCCCTCCTGCAGCCTTGTGTACGCTGGGGCACGGGGCACCCGGGTCTGCAGCCCTCTTCAGCATCTCCAGCATGGCCTGGCTCCTCCTGCCCTCTGCGCCTCCTCTTCCTCCAGCATCTGGGTTGTGCATCTGCCTTTGCTGGGCTGGCTGCACCTCCAGCCTGCGTGCTTCAGCTGTGTCCGAGCACCTCTGTCGCTTTGAAAGCATTTTTACGTTTGTATTTTATTTGGGTTTTCCTTCCCGGAAGTGTAATGCCTGTTCAGTTTGGGTTTATGCCTACTGATTTCCCCCCCCCCCCCCCCCCCCCCCCCCCAAAGTTGTCTGTTGTCAGGTGCCGGGGTCTGTCATATAAACCAGGGGTCTTCCAAGAAAAAACAGTTTAATAAAGGTAGAGAAGATATTAGTTGACTTCATGTGAAGTAGTTCCAGTTAAAACTGTAGGAAATTAAAGCAATGCAGAGTTTTGCATAGAATGTCTTGGCGTGTAACTCTAATATGGTCTATCAGCATGTGTTTGAATCCTTGCAATCACCACCACCTTTTAAACCAAGAGAAGATGGGACAGAAAAGAGAAGGACGTTTTTAACATGTTTTTAACATGCTGCAGTTAAGCATTGAAATTTTTATCTTGGCACCCACGTAAGAGGCTGGATGTTTGTACGGTACATGTAAATGAGCAATAAATGGTGACATTAAAGACAGTTTATGTGCCTACAAATAGCTTTCGGCTTCAGTCTAGTAACAAAATAGAGCTTCTTTTATCTCACGCTCATTCAAGGCCCGTGTAGTAAAGCCATGTTGGCAGCGGTGTGTCAGTCTGTAACATTTACTTGGCCTGCTAGTATTGTGTGAGAGGGGCTAAAATGTGTCTATATTGGCACTAAAGTGGGATAATCAATCGAGTTAAGGCAATTCACTGGAAACAGCATTTTTTCCCTAGTCTGAACAGTCCCGGGGGAGTTTTTCTGAAGTTCAGTGTCTGACACTATGCTCTTGAAATGAAGGCAGCACAATCCTGCCTTATTTTTGCTCCTTTTCCGAGCATGCAATGAAAGTAGGTTAAATTTGGCTGTGCAGGCTGGCCAAGTGAACTGGCTGCAAATCAAGCTGGGGTGCGGAGGGCTTCCCGGCGGCCGGGGCCATCTTTGCTGAGCGATGCAGGGGTGGAAGGTGGCAGCAGGGCGCCCGGCAGGTTCGTGGCCAGCTGAAACGGCAGCCTGGGAGAGAGATCTGCAGGCCACGCTCCCGCTGGCGTGTCACTTCTGTCTGGGGCATCGCTCTGGGTGATGCTGTTAAAGGCAGAGCGTGCTTGTAGTCGTGCCAGCCAGGAAGCCCTTTTCTGGGGTTTGCATCTTGGTTGGAGGAAACGCTCCATAAGCTGTACTTTTAAAATAGTCCTTGGCTGGTGCCTGCGCTAGCTCTGCTGGCAGATGCTTTTGTGCGAGCGTGTGGATCTGGTTGTAGGGAATCTATTACACACCGTATTTAGGTGGTAGCTTCGCTGTCTGCATTCTCTTTTCCGTGCCAGTAGCAACGGAGAGACTGCGCTTGTTTTGTGCTTAAATCCTCTTTATATTCTTTATTCTCTGAAGAAGCTGGATAAAACAATCTTGTGATGGCAGTTAACCACTGAAGCAGATTTTTATTTTGTCTAATTCTGTTTAGGTAGCGGGATAGGTACTCAGATGACAGGAGTGTAGAAATCCCTAAATTGAACAGATAGATTTTCTTTTTTAAATGACAAACTGCATTTCAGATTCTAAAAGCACGTAGGCCTTTGGAATTTGACTACACCTGAGTTACAGTTGATATTAATGTGCATAACTGGGGGCAGAGGAAAGTCACGGCTCTCTGAAGCAGTAATTTACTGTGCTTTGGCTCTGAAAGAGTTTTATCTGTCTATAAACAGGAAAGCACAGAAAGCTGAGGAACCTTTCAGAAATATTTTTGTTCTACAGCATGACCAGGAAAGAAATTCCATCGTTAGGATGGATTTTGCTAGAAATGACAAATTCATTTATGTAAATTGTGAGCTCACCTTTTAAAGTTCCTGTTAAACAGTGTTGTACAGTGATCCCCATGAATTCCAAATGCACCCAGAAAACAGAGAAGGAAGAACACAGCCTCTTGTTTTTCTTTGATAGTGGTTCCCTTTTTCCTTTTTCATTTTATTTCCAGTAGAAGAGCAGATAAAATCAGGGCATACTAAGAACCGTTAGTGGGCTGACTGATACTATCCTTATTACGTGTCCTTGGAATAAGCTAGCTCTTCCTAAATGGGAAGCATCAGTAGATTTAGTTGGGATTTACACCACTATGGCTGAGACAAAAACTTAGACTTTCATTGTTATGCAAAAAGGCAATTCTATATGAATGTGAACAAATGCATTTAAATACATGTTATATATATATGGCATTCAGAGCACCAAAACTACTACGAAGATACCACCACTGCCAGAAGATTTATTTGTCAGCCTTTTAGCAGGACACTTATAATGAAAAATCTATTTATTTTGCCTGTCCGTCAAAATATGACTTGCCTTGAGTGGATGAGTAAAATTTTGCAACTCTGCATTAAAGTAATGCAATTCCCGACGCAGCCCCAGCATCAGTCAGTTCCTGTCTTAATGTAACTAGTGCTGGGGGAGGTATCTTGTTTATGCTTTGGTTTATTGCTTTTAGCTGGTGTGAGTAGCAGAGAGACACCCGCAGTATCATGATTTACACGGTATTGCTCGCGTTAATCCCATTACTTTGCCGGATATTTTTCACGCATCTCTTCACCTCCCACCCCTTGAACTGCAACTTTCTTTGCCGTGAGTCACCCTGGAGTCTGGCGTAATGAGCAGGTGTGGCTGGCAGTGCAGATGCGCTCCCGGAGCTCCGTGCAACCGCCCGGGATGAATGTAAAGGAGGAGGGGACGGCTTGCTCTGTGCGTGCACATGCAAGTGAGAGGGAGGGAGGGATGGAGAAGGGCGCACATGATTTTCTGGCGTGTAAATCCCTGAGAACAATGAGTACTATGGTCTGCTCTTGCTCCCAGCACAAAGGGTAGAAAACTACAGGGACCGCAGTCGCATGGGGCAGAATATTGTCAAGCTGGAGGAGTGGAGCTTCTGCTTCTATGCCACCACCTGTGCCCAGAGTAACAGAAGCTTATGTCCCCGCAGCGCAGTCTTGGGTTTCAAAGAGAATTTGGGATGTGCTGGTTGGCAGCATCACCCCTCCTTCTCTTCAGACAACCCACAGAAATCCTTTCAGACTTCCCTTCAGACTATAGTTGTAACGCGGCTCCAGCGTGCACGGGGAGGGCTGCGCTCTGGACAGCTTGGGTGCTGACAATGAAGCAAGTATCACACAAAGGGACGTGAGATGAGTTTTCCTTCCTTGCACGTGCTCGGGCAGTGAAAGCAGAGAGCCCAAGTCTGCTATCCTTTTTGCAGGGCTAGTTGCCTTTGCTCACAGGGAGAATAAGTTGGCTCCTTTCCACAGAGATTTGCATTTTGACTGCCGTCTTTCTGAACTCCTTTATGAAATGAAGGGGGGTGTTGGTTGACCGTAAAACACTAGCTTAGGAGGGCAGGCCTGCTATGTGCTCGGCTTGGCTGTAGCAGCCCTCACATGCTGAGAATGGTCTCTTGTGAACCCCAGATTCTGGCTGTGCTGGGCGCTGTGCAGGATGACACCCTCCTGCATTACTGTGATCACCTCGGGCCTGAAAGTGCCCGAAGTCAGGCAGAGGGGAAACTGGTAAACTATGGCAATGAGTAACTGGGCAAAGGATTTGTGGTGGGAAGTGATCAGTAACGTTAAAAGCAAACAAACAAGTATCGTAGTGTTGGATTGCTTTATGTTACGAGAAATTCCTTAGGCCAAGCAGCTCCGTTTATACGTTCTTGTTGTAATTGCACAAACTGTGAGACTGTAATTTAAAAAACAAAACAAAAAGCTGGTGGGGGGTTCCTTTACTTCTCTGGAAAGAGGAGTCAATTCTAAACTTCTGTTCCTTTGCAACAATACGTAGGGGCTTTGCAGTGCTGAGCCGCCTTGCCTGAATGTTAAATTATGGCACTTGTTTTACTCTTTATTTCTGTGTCTTGCGTGATGCAGTTTGTACCAGCAACATCTGAATGCTTTGGCTTACTTTGAAAGACTAGGAGAGTTAAGGGTCTTTCATGGAATAAAAGAAAATCCCCAAAATAGCCTTCTGTAATTTCTGAATTGTATTCTTAGCTGCATTAGCATATAGCTGGAGTTAATTCATTTGCATTAGCGAAAAAGTCAAAGTGAGAGCAGAATTAGGCCTGTTTGAAAATCAAGTCAGAATCATATCTGATGCAACTCAATCTCAGCTTTGAATTAGAAGCCTGTCACATTGCTTGTGAACCCAGAGACGTGGATGTTTCAGACTCATCCTGAGCAGTAGCTGTGTGACATACCAAAGGAGGGGGTTGTCCGCAGTGTTGCACTGGAGTCCTTGTTTTTCCAGCCACCCCAGCAGTGGCCAGACCAGGGCACAGGACTTGCTGAGGTGATTCGGGCAAGTCTGCGCTGTATGGTGGCTTGGGGCAGAGACCCGTCCCCCCTGCCCTGCCACGGCGCTGCCCTGCTAGCCAGCATCACTGTCTGCTTCGAGAGCTAGTCTGGTCTCCCCAGGCTCGGTTGTTGCTTGCCTGTTGCCCCACGTAGACATAGCTGTAGGCGTTTGAAGATGTAGGTTTGTGTTGTTGGGGGATGAGGGGGTCGTCAACAGCATGCTGGGATCTGGGCACCTAATTCCCGTGTATTTCAGAAGGAGCCAGGTAGATCCCATGGACTTCAGAAGGAAGCTTGCATGAAATTTCCATTAAATGACTGGATCTTGGTTTTCTTCTGTTTAAAAAAAAAAGAAAAGATAGACACATTTCTGGGACCTTCCTTAAAGCATGTATTATTTTACATACTTTTTATCATATCAGTCCTGACCTGAGTTCTCACTAAACTTAATAGTTATAATCTTTTAAATCCTTCCTCAGATGGGAACTTCTCTATGGCTGGTATTAAGTTTTGTTCTCCTCTGTCCTTTTTGAAATGAGGTAACAAGTACTTGAGCTTGAGTGTGCATGAAGGCTTTACATACAGCTTTATATTTTTTTTTTCTTTCCCTGTACTAACACGTTCTCCCACCCTGTTGTCTTGTTTCTTTGCCACTTCTTTGTCCTTCTGTACAGAGCAGGTGTTTTCACTCAACTGCCTACAGCAATGCAGAAGAATTTTCCAGAGCAGTTGGAGTTAAGATAACATCCATCAATGTGTATGAGGCAACTGCCGCTTTTTATGTGCATTACCTTGCATTTGTCTACACTAAATTTCAGCTGATCAGGGAATATTTCCTCAACATCTTTGGAAATTATATAGTCATTGACTGAGAGGGAGAGAGAGGATAGAAATTAAATGGTCACAACATTTGCTGAATATTTAGTAGCGGAGAGGGAGGGCTCCTTGGAAATGAGACCAGTTTCTCACAATCTCATTTCTCTGTGCTGTTCTCTCTGTTTCTCTCTCCCTCCATATCAAGCGACAGGATTAGGGAAGGTATGAAAGAAATTTCCTTTAGTTCTCTTCATTTTGGGAAGGCACGGCAGTGGGAAGTTGGTGTTGCGGGAGTTGTGTGCTGGGACCGTTTCAGGGCTTCTGTTTGCTCGGGGAAGGGAAGGTGGGTCTGGGCGCCTGGTCAGGATAGGGTGGGGAAGGCGAAGGGAGCCGGTGGCACACACTTGCCCCAAAAGTTGTGAGACCTGTAAGGGCAAAGCTCACAGCAGGCTTTTCAGTGTGCAAGAAAGCTTCCACAGTTAGGAGGCTGCCTTGTGTTGCTCATCCTTATGGATGGATTTCTCACCAAGACACGATTTTTGGGAAAACCTTGTCTTGAGAGAAAAGCAGATGAAAATAATACACACGATCTCAGTTGTAATGCAGAAAAATACATTGTTCCTTCCTGCAGACATGTGCTTGCCTTATGCAAGGAGAGGCACTGCTCTATCACTCGACATAAAAGTGGTCAGTGCGGGGGCACCCATCTGGGGCAAAGGCTGCATTTGCTGCCACTGTGGACTTTTTGAATCCCGTTAAATAGAGAGAAGGGGAACTGTAACCCCCATCGGGTGTGGTTGCTTCTAGTTGTGAACACCCAATTTTGAAAGTCTTAAGCTGATTTTTCTAAACAGAAAAGCACTACCCAGAAATTTCAATCCAATTTTTAATTATTGTAGCCAAAATTCAGATCCATTTTCCTTCCCGAGCATCAGGAGCTTCACAGTTGTCACTAGTTTTTCCTCCCTATACCACAGTAGGTTTTGTTGAAATATTGACCAGGAAACTCTAGGGCATGTCAAAGTTCATTTTCGAAGATTTATACATAGCCATGTTGAAACTTCATTGATGTTGTGGATTGATGTAAGTAAGTACATGTGTATTTAGGATATGTGTTTGTAAACTTTCTAGGCAGCTTGTGGCAAACGAAAACAGAATGTTTCAAATGTGTTTCTATCTTTAAAGAGGAAACACACCAGCTGAGCCATCTACCACTCCTGTTGCCATCCAAGCCCTGAACTCTGCATGCTAAAGTAGTCAGGGTGAACTGCTTTTGAGCACCACCTTTAGCTGAAGATTTGGCATATGAAGTGCAATTTATGTTGTGTGGACTACTTTTAAGCAAAACTCTAAGCATTCTTCAAAGGAAGTTTCTCTCATTTCATACCGGCTGTTCCTGTGTTTGATATGACACCAGAAGGTGTAAAGGACACTTTTTTAAAAGCACCTTTCTCTCTTGAATGTGTGGTTTTGTTCATGCTCGTGCTTCTCCCGGCTCACCTGTCTGCTTTGGGTCTTGTAAGTGGCACACCTCGCTTTGCAAGCAAGTAGCAACCGTGGAAAAGCACCCGTGGCTGCTGGCGAGGCCTGGCCTACACGTGCAGAGAGGAAGGCTGGAGGAGACCAGCTTGTCAGATCCATGGATTTCAGCCATAGCCTTGACTCTGACACTGAGCTCCCAAGGCTTTGGGGCAACCTAAATGCCTTTAATATCTTTATGTTTGTTTGTCAGAGTACCTGCTACCTCACCATTTCACTGTGGCATCTGCTGGGCTGAGTGAGCTTTGGAAAGCAGAGTAGTGATGGAAATGGTGCAGTGTCATGTTTGCATTGAGTACCTGGTCTGCTTTTCCTTTTTCCATTCTGATTTAATATTTCTCCCCTTCCCCCCCCCCTTTTCTTCTCCAACAGCACCCCCCCTCTCTCACGATGTACTACTGTGTTGTCTCGTTATCTTTCTAAAATGGTCTCTGAGCATATATGTCCAGGGACTTCTCTGCATGGTAGTTGGCTGCTTATAAAGTTACACCATCAAAGTTCCTGCCTATGGCCTGTTGCAAAACGGGTGTTCAGAATGCAGTGTCTTTTCATCAGGGAAAGATGAAACATGTTCATTGCTAGATTACTATTTAAAGAGAAATGGCTCAGGTGCTCTAATTGGAATACCCAAATCGTGGGCTGAGTCCCTCCTCCTGGGGTCTTCTTGCAACTTTGATAGACATTGTCAGAAGGTTTTGAAGGCAGAAAGCCTGCCAGGAAGAACAGTAGCAGAAAGGGGGGAAGATCAAGATATCAAAGCGGATAGTACTGACAGAGGAGAAGTCTGCAGTGATGAGGGTCCCACGGATCTTTTCCTTTCTCCTTCCCAAGATTCAAGAGCTCTCTCCCCTCCCAGTAAAAATCCGAAGGGGAAGCAGTGGGCATTAATACATCCTGCTCATCAAGATGTGAGCAGCCCACCAGAGCCTGGGGAGGAGGGAAGAGAGAGGGAGGTGCAATTTACTTCTTTTCTTGCTGGCTTCAGTGAACTTGGCTCACCATGGGTCCATCTCTTGCTCTTGTAAAATACATCCGAATTTGGTAGCAGTATAGACGTGATGAATTTCTTGTCTGTGTTGAAGGGCACAGAGTGGTGCTGTCTTGCTCTTAGGCTTGCTCAGATACACATTTCATGTATCGCTTACCTACCATGCAGGGTGGTTATGAGGATTAATTAGTTAATGTTTGTACAGCACTTTGAAGATGTAATGCACTATTAGGCTCTAGTCTCTGCTTGATGCATGAGTAGAACACCCATTAATGCTAATGGAGGCTGCATGCATTTCTCAAGCAGGGAATACATAAATGCTAAATATAATTGTAATTATTATTGTATTTCACAATATTACTTGATCAGGCTTTTGTAATTTAGCTTAATTTTTAAATATTTTTTAATATATAACTTGCAGAAATAAAAAAGGTTCTTAATTTTGAATCTTGCTTTCAAGAACAAACTCCTTGAGCCTGAAATGAGCAATCATGCTTCATTCCTCATGTTTCATTGTTTTCTTCTCCTCTTTGTATCTCGTGTATCATCTGACCAGAGGTAGATTTCTGTGTTCTGCAATTGGCAGAGGTACCTTGCTAGCTAAGGAAGCAAACTCACAACACCTAGCACAAATAGTATTTGATTACTGCTAATTACAGTGCTGTCACATAGACAGGGGGAAAGAACGACGGCTGGCTTTGTCAAATAGCAATGAAATAACCTGCTGTCTGTCTACTGACTTAATGGCTTTAATTGCCAGCGCATAATCAAGATCTGGTGAATTTGTTTGAACATATCAGCAGGCACCAAATATTTCAATTAAGGTGAAGTTGTATAACTAGTGTTGCACTAGCTAGAGCAGAATTCTGGTAAATTCAGATTTTTGAGGCTCATGAAAGGGTACCGTTGGCAAGAGCCAGCAAGCAAGCTGACAGCTGGGTGGTTTGGGGGTTTTTTTTTCCAGACTTTGAGTAACCTTCCTCTCTGATGCTATTGGACCCTTGTAGGTGGTTCCCTTTTATTTTCTTTCAGCCTGGTTTCTTTCTCAGGATGATATCCTCCAGCAGTCCATGCACCGTAGGCTTTCTGCTGTGAACAGTCCGCTCCAGGCACAAGGTGTGTGTGAGGCCTGGGCTGCCCTGTGCCACCGAGACAACTGCTTTGTCCCAGGGAAATGTCTGTCCCAGCTCCAGAAGGAGCCTCGTTGCAGCAGCATGAGGTGCAAGGCAGTCTAATTGTCCTCGCAGAAAAGCTGTGGCCCAGCACGCCAAAGGTGGTCTTTTTCTTTTATGTAAATGATAGAGCTTTTTTACCTTTTTTTCCCCTCATCCTCTTGCCAGAACAGTCTTTTTCAATAAATCGGTCCCTTTCTATAGCCAGTGGATGTTACAAGAGTTTGAGATGAATGCTTGAATTATGTTCAGCTTTGAGAGCTGAATTTGTCCCAAACTATCTGAAGCTACTTTATTTACATCAAAGCCTCAATCAAAGATTTTTGCTCTATCTTTGAAGGATCCTTCCTTCAGGGATTCACGCCCATTCAACCAGATCATTAGCAGCTTCTTAAGCACAGAAGAACAGGTCCTTGTGATAAAATCTGCAAGGCCATGACCTGGACTTGCCTTTGCTCTTTCATTAACGGCTCTGAAATGGGAATCTTGCACTTCTCTGAGGCTGCTGGATCCTGTAGACTACCCTTCTCTGTTCTGTTCATATTTAATCATGACATTTGAAAAGACCCAACTGTACTAAGTTATGCCTATTTACCTCATCAGTTTTCATTTAGCTACTCTCTGAATTTTCTGTTTTGTTCATGTGGTTCATATGGCTTGTTATATGACTGGCATTAGTCTGGAGCGGTGGATGGATGTTCTTGGCTCTAAGGACTCTACCTCATTTTAAATTGATCTTCTTAGCTTTGGAGGTTATAATTTTTGCCTTGACATCAGGAGAAGTGACCTATGCTTGTCTGTATATTGTTTTCTTTTAGCTTTACCCACACACTGTTCTGCGCAGCTTTGCTTGACCCCAAGACAGAGCTATGACCTATCTTCTCCCTGCCCTCATGAGCCCTGTAATTTTAGGGATTGTGCTCAGCAGGCATGAGCTCGAAAGCTGGCATGCAGAAAATTGCAAGTTCTTTCTGTTTATTCTGAAGGACCTTTAGAAAGTTGTACCCACCCCCTGCTTAGTTTTGGCAAAGATGGAGTCATTCGTGCGTGTTTAGTGGGAGCTGTCAGCGCTCTACAACTCTCCAGATCAGACCTGGAGTCTGAGAGCTAAAAACAGCCCCAAAATGCAGAGATGATGTATGACAGACAGATTTACATTTGCAGAAAGGCAGAGAATTAAGCTAGAGTTTTCTTCCTCCTTTTTTTTTTTTTTTTAAGTCAAGGAGGAGAAGCCTAGACCCCTAAACACTCTGGTACCAGTTTTGCTTCTTTTGGATGCGTGCGTGTACATGTTTCAATGAGTTTTCAGTCTTTTAATGAGTTCTATATATGGATATTTTAAAGATACAGATAAGCTGATATTGTAATAATAGAGTAAGGCAGAGATGCTGGGCAAGGTCAGTGGGCTTGCATATTGATGAAGCCAAAGAGTGGGAGGAATGAGGAGGGCTTGTGAGAGTACATTCTTTGTGCTTGCTACCCTTGAATCTAAATTTAGCTGAATTCAGGAAACTTGAATCACAAAGGAATCTGCACCTTTTGTTTTTTTAATCAGATTTTCCCTAAATTTCTTATTCTCCCCCCCCCCCCCCGCTACTTGATTTTATTGCCCAACTGAAATAACTTAGGTATTAGTCACACAGTTGTATTAGTCTTAGTGATATCAGAGAGAACTAAATTGCATACTGTGGTTATGGACATCCATCTCTAGCAGCGCAGGAGATACTGGGACAGCAGCTGCCAAACCATTATGTGTAAAAGCCACCACTTTGATGGACAGGGAACAGTGTTCCCTATTTCTTAAGGAAAAAAAAATTAACAGAAGAAAGCAGAGGTTTTAAACTTTGTTCTTTTGCTAGTATGCTTTTCATTTTCTAGGTCTACTAGTTCTGTCACATCTAGGTAGCCCGATAAGAACTTCATGCTATGAAGTTCATCTCCATTCTCCACTAGGTAAATATCTGCCCTTTGGAGGATGCTGTTTCTGTTGTTCTCCATTTCACTGGTTGATGGTAGGCATGGGTGTTCTTGAAAGTACAGGCCAGATGCTTGGAAAGGGTAAATCAGCATAGCAAAGCAGCTGCTTCCACTTAGGCCACCTGAGGACTCCCTTTTTATCTTCTTTTATCTACCCTTTGCGCATTTTGTAGCTCCAAGCAAACTTTGCTAGTATCATTATTGGCAATTATATCTTCATTAGTTTCTGTCTTGCCCATCATTTTTCCAGCATTCCCGTCTTGTTTACTTCTGCTCAAGAGCTGTGAGCTTTGGTAATTTTCCAAGTTGTCATCTCACACTTCCAAAATCACCAGATTTCTTTCATTTGCGAAAGTACAATCTTTGAAGTGTCTTGTACTTCCTGGCAAGGAGGTTACATCCAGCTTTTTAAAAAACTTAGAACTCCTGTTTCCTTCTATTTTCCCCAGTAAGAATTAGTGCAAGGTGTGTGTCTTCAGGAGCTCTGCTAGGTAGAGGTGTAGTTAAAAGTTCTGCTCTCGATCTGTGTCATCTTTAATATTAATGAGGTGTAGGGATTGCTTGGATAGCAGATGTGTGAAATCCTGAAGGTTTTTATGTTGCCTTTTAAATTCAGTCAAAGGTAGTACTCCGGAAATGCTCCTACCATAAAGAATTGTTGGGGATGTGTGTGTATAAGTGGTGAGAGAGCTTGCAACAAGTGATGTGGAACAGAGCAGTGATAGGTGCTGAGGTCAGATCCTTCACTGTTCACGCTAGTATTTTGATTATTTTTGTAATTCTAATTTTATTTTTGCTGATAAAATGTTTAGTTGGATGCCCTTCCATAGAAAGCTTAGTAATTTTCCTACGTAGTTAATATTCAGATATAAAAAAAACTATTACAGTTTAAATGATGAATAGATGCTAATTTATACATATATACTTATACTCAGAATGCCTAATTAATGATCTTCTGTGTCAGTCACGGATATGCAAATGATTATATTTTGCAACTCTTATCATAATTGTGTTGCCCCGTCTGGCTTTAGTTTGGGGGGAATGTTTTTACTGCTGTTTAGGAAGGGATACAAAAGAGACTGAGGAACAAAACAACCCACAGTTAGTTAATGTCTCACCACTGCAGCTGATGTGGCGTTTTGATCATGCTTTTAGCTTTAGAAGTTGAAATGGGAATGGCAGCAGTAAAGAACATAACTGCTTTCTAGCTATGATGATCAATCAAAACCAAGTAGATCCTGGTTGTTTTTTCCAAGTGCTACCAGCAGGTGTGCAAAGGAAAATGCCGGATCTCCCCTAGATCTCTAGTGAAAGGACCTCAGGTTTCGCATTATGAACCACTTTTGATGGACTAGACACAAACGTCCACCTGATCGCAAGGGTATGTGATGTGCTTAGCACGGGCTGTGTTGGCCTGCGCTGATGGGTGCTGGGAGCTCTGTCAACCAAGTGCCGGGTTGTCCCAGTTTCTGTGCTGGAGCTTTACAAGCTCATTATCTTCACAGTGGGTGAACTCAGTTCCCATGAAGACGACCAGCATAAGCCTCTGCTGCCAGGTAGAGGCAAATTTCAGATTCTGTAAAGGAGGATAGATATTTGCATCACGTCTGAGGCGTCAAAGGGAAGAGGAGCGGTTCCTCCAGAGGCACCTTTGGAGCAGGAACCAAGTTAGAGGATCCGAGTAGTTCTCCGGAGAGCTCACCTATCCCTGCCCACTATATTGGGAGCTCTATTCACTGTACCTTGCTGCACCAGTGCCTAAAGTTGTGTTGGAAGCTCATAGTGAAACCATAATTTCTCATCTTTTTTTCTCTTTAAAAAAAAGCCTGCATCCATTTCAAAATAAAAGATTCTTAATGTATTTTATTAGGGCTTGTGGGTACATTTTGCTACATAAATAATTCTACTTTCCATAATTACAGAGAACATTAATAAAAATTATGATTTTCAGCTGTGATATGTACTTGTATTGAAGTTAGCCCAAATTTGCAATTCTTGGGATTTGGACAAAAGAAAATGGACAGGGTCAGTTATTTTTATGGCTGTGTTTCTGGTATCTTGGACTGAAAACAGCCGTGGGGGGGGGGAATCTAAACCTGACAAATTTCATGCAATTACTGGCTTTGAAAAACATATTTTAATAAATTAATTAATGGAATCCCATTTCTAACCCTGCAGCACTTCTGTCTGGGTGCTGTATGGACCAAGGGTTTCCTTGGGCTGGGGGCAGCAGGAGCTCTCCATGGGGGTCTGTCACGGCATGGCCGGGCTGTGGAGACTTGGTGCCTGCAAGGAGAAGCATCCCAAAACTGGGCTGGATGAGCCAAGCTCAATCCCAGCTGCTTGAGTCCAGTCTCCGTGGGGTGGCTGCACGTGCCTTGTTTCACTCTGAGTCTGGCATTTGTAAGCAGATGGTGGCGGTTGTGCACAGCCCAGGAAAAGACTTGGGCTGAATGTCACTCTGGGAAACTTAGATCTTGCCTCCAGTCAGGAGAGTTCACGGCTCTGCTCTTAGCACAGCTCTTAAATCACCGCTGGGATTTGCAAGGAGTTCACAGCAGCATAACTATCAAATCATGCCTCTGAATTGATCCTGTAGGCTGGGACGTCGGACCCTGGCCGGGGAAGCTATTGATTCCCAACAAACAGCTTCACAGGACAGGGAGGCAGTGTGATCGATACTGTTGTGCTCTTTCCTCGCTCATACAAGTTACGACCATCACGACACAGGCATCCAGCAGCTCTGTGACATCGAATGCTTCATCATAGCTGGATATGTAATTCAGCGCTCTGCACGGGGAGGCACACGCAGTGGTGAACTTTGGATGAGGAGAACCCAGTCAGTAAACACGGGAGAGATGGAGTGCTCTCTGAAAGCACCACTGTACAGAGGAATGCGCTGCCTTTGTTGTCCTCGTCCTTACGCCTTTTTCTTCTGGAAAGGGCTGGATCTCTCTTGCAAAAATGCTGACGCTTAAGTGTTCGTTGCCATTATTTATAGATTAAATCTGTAATTGGTTGCAGCTCTTTAGAGATGCATTCAGGTGCCAATGCTTTTTCAGAGCTTGTTATTTGGATTCTATGTGGTATGTGCATTAATCTTGGATATAGTGACCCCAGGACTTTTTGTTCTAATGTATATATGCCTATTAGCATTGGAAATACTACCCAAATAAGGAAAAGCAGGGAAGTTTGTTTAATTCCGAGCAAGGTGTCGAAGTATAATCAACAGCTTGTTTTGTAGGTTTTCTTTGCATTTGTGGTACTTAGCATCTGTCACCTGTACTATAACTGAAATGTAAAAATAGAGAAATTTATAAACTTAAGGAGAAATGGAAACTTCTGCTACATGGGCAGCTTTTCATGTGTATTGTTACAAGTTACTATAGTACAGCTTTTCCACAGAGATGGGCTTTTTCCAGTGGAGCGGTAAGAAAATCTTCATTTGGTTCTTTCCATTCTCTAAAGAAATGGCTCCGTATCAGCTTGGGAGTTACAGGAAAGAAGGGCCGTGCGGCTTTGTTCTTCTTGTTCCAGCTGCTTATTCTAGACAGAAGGGCAACCCAGAGAGGAGGGCATGACAAGTTTTGCTTGTAGAACTCAGAGCAAGTTGTTATTACGTAATCTCAGGTTAAGATGTGCTTTTTATGCCTGTCCTGGTTCATTAATATTTTTGCTTTTGCACAGAGTGTTTCAAAATTCAGGTATAGATATTTAAAATCTGCGCATGTTAGTTTACATTCCTGTACCTTAAAGGCATGGCAAGCTGGAGACCTAAACTTTGTGGTGATGTTTCTAAAGTCTCTGTTAATCATTCCCAGGATGTTCTCAGGCACTGCAGCATTCATCTAGCTTTCAATTGCAGCTCAGAAATAAGCAAATACAAACCAAAAATTGCTCTTGGAGTTAAACTGCGGAGAAGTCCATGAAGCTGCTGGAAACACAACCCAGCCACCCCGAATGAGCCAATAGCAGGGAAAGAAATATAACACTTGTAGTGTGAAAGGCGCTCTCCTTCGCTCTTTGCATGCGTCAGCCACAAAAATAGCAACATTGGGAACAAAGCTCTGTTGGTTAATGAAAAAGGAGGAAAAAGGTGAGGCTGCTCCAAGTTGTGCTAATCACGTTCTTTCCTGTGATAGCCGGGTTACCTTGGTAGTTACTGCTGCAGAAGTGCAAAGTTTGAGTCTGCACTTCCTGACGTTTCTACTTCTGTTTCTTCTCTTTGCCTGCTTGCATTGGCTTTGTGGTCACTTTTAGCCATGTCAGCACATTGAAAATTGCTGACAGTAAACACCGAAGGCATGCATGGATGCTACTGAAAAAAACCACAAGGAAAACAGCCTTGGGTAAATGGTGGATTTGCTCACTGTTACATGTTCACAGCTTCCAGGCACAGCCTGGAGCCTCTTACAAAATACAGAGTCTGGAATTTTTTGGATTTTTTTGTTTGGTTGGTTTTTTTAAGGGGATACAGGCTACGACATTATTCACTTTTCATGAGTTTTGGTGTGTGCAGTAGGAGAGAGGTTTGTTGTGCGTCATACTGTACAGAACAGGAGAAATATTAAGACTTCCAAGCAGAGCAGCTGCCATAGGCATGCGGGATCCAGGGTTTCGAGTCAGGTAACTCGGCCACCCCTGAGACAGCGTGGGGATCAGAGGGATTCACAGGCCTGATGTTCTGTGTCATCATTGTCATGCCCACCTTCAGGAAGGTGAACGATGTAGAAACTGCACAGTCTGCTGATCAGTATTAAATACCCTGTGCTGGAGCAGGCTTGCGTTTTAAGCAGATTAAATGCTGGGCAGGAAAGGGCAGAAAAAGGAACAGTGTTGGGCTCATTTGGGGCAGCGTAGGCTGGGGAACAAGGCCTCTCTTCTAAGTACCCGAGTGTATCGGCACTTGCTAGTATCACCAGGGTATCCCCATGTTCCTGCTGCTTTCTGTAGGTTCAACGTGGCCCGGTTAGCCAGCAGGCATGGAGCTGAGGAGCTGGGTTCTGCTTCCACCAAACTTGCATAGGTGCTGCACCAGGCAATGAAATTGGATACAAGCCCCAGAGCCCAGCTTTGAGCTGCATGTTGCCAGCAGCCGGGCTCAGTTTACAGAGTGCAGGGAGGGGACGGGCTGGACTCAATCAAAAATGGATTTTGCTATGAGCCTGTTGCTATTTTTACAGGAGTTTACCCAGCTGCTTTGGAGCCATTGCAGCTGTCTGAAGTGGTTGTAGTGCACACCTTGTTGGAAACGCTCATCCTGCCCGGTGCCGTGCTACCTCGGAGCCAAGTACACTTCTCTCTCCAGAGGCTCTTGCCAGGAGCCAGGCCACTTACCCACCCAAGAGAGGCTCTTGCAACGTGGGCACTGCAATGGAGGGTGACCCAGGGGCTTCCGTCCTCTTCCCTTTCCCCTGCAAAGGTGGTGCAGCACGTGGATGATGCCTGCAACCTGAATCAGAAACACAAAGATCAAACACAGGCCAGAATCTCATTCCTCTGGAGCTACAGGACAGTATCTTTGTGGAAATTATTAATTAGTCTGCCTTCAAGTGATGCAGTTAAGATCAGGATTTGGACCTGATCTATTTTAAGAATATCTATTTAAGAACATGGTTTCCAAACTCAGTTTGAAGTTGGTGTGGTCTCGTTCATGCCAGCCAGCCAAGCTGCATTTTAATATGAGGTAGCCTGAGGTGGCTTAGATCTGTGCTTTATACTGAATGAAACAAAGACAACCCAAAGCTCATGGAGCCTTTACTGCCTTGTCAGCTCAAAGTAAAATGCCATGAGAAACAGCTGCTGAAAGATGAGGGAAAAGAGATGGATGTTAGGGGAAAAGTCAAGGGATTTGTCTAGCCATTTGTGTTCTGTATGTGCTGCTGCCTGCTCAAACCATCGGGCCTGGCAGAGGCTGCATCTTCTTGCCTGCATGTAGCGCCTGCCCTACTCCAAGTGCTGTGTAGGCAGTAAGTAAACAAACCAAAATTATTTGTTTCTTGACACTAGAGATTACATTGAATCCCTGCTGTAAAGCTCCCTGCATTAGAACCCAAAATATTTTTTAAAGAATTCCTAAGGGGGTGTTGGCATATAACGGCTAATTTTGTAAATCTTGCATTAAAAAGGGGGTTGTACATTGGAGAGACTTCTGCTATATTTAGAATAAAACTTCATGCTCCTGCTGTCAGGATGTGAGCTTAATTACAGCATGCTGCAAACTTTGCTTTTGTGAAGGATATTTTTCTGCCCTGCTTGCTTCAAAAAGCACAGTTTTGCTGCTATTTTTATGATGCTTTTGTAACAGCAGCAGGAGTTGAAATGGGTTCGGTGAAACTTGAGAAGGATTCTCTGACAAAACCAGCGATAGTAGTTGTGCGGTTCCCAGCTCTAACTTCTCACCAGCTGAAATGAATCAATGTCAGGAGGAAAGCATAGCTGGGTGCTGTTCCTTTTTTTTCCCCCTTTCTTCCCCCCCCCCTTGTAACTTGCAATTCAGTTTTCTATTATATCCCAAATTATCTGTTAAAATTTTAATACGGATCTGCTTTTGCCACTGTGTTTATGATTGGGGCTGACTGCTAGGGGATTGCAATAGAAAAATAAAACTGGTAAGTTAGCAAGTTTTACATCTGAAACCAATGAAAAAGTACACAATTCAGCCTCCCTGCCTTAAGAGGTAACTGCTAGCTCCTCACAATAATTGCTAAGCTGTAAGGAGGCTTTTGTCCTTATCGTGGAATCAGGACATGGTTTGCAGGGGCTGGCACGCTCTGCTCCAGGGACTAGCGGAGCTGTTGCACCTGAGGTGTGGTGGCAGAGAGCTTGTGATGTCTGTGTGCTGTACCTGCACAGCAAAGGATCTTAAAGCTGCATAGGAAAGTGTTTAGAAATCAGGAAAGGTGGAAGATTTGGAGGGAATTGGGGGCTGGGTGGTGTGTGGTTTGTTTGGTTTTTTTTTTTTCTTAAGGCCTCTTTCCCTCATTCAGTGGAGTTACTGTCTGTCTCCTTGCACTGTGTGTGCGTACAAGGTGACTCGTGGTGGGAATCATGTGTAGGGAAAGAGTTTTAGTTTAAGCAGCATAAAAAAACTTGACCTCTCCCCAAACTGTGCTATGTGGAGGGATACACGTTTCTTATTCAGGTGGCGCGACTTGCATATCCTGAACGTTGCTGAGTATTACAGTCTAAATTACATCCATAGCTGTGAAGGACAGCTGGTACCTTTCAGAAAGTTCTCAAGTGCAGTGCAGGACTAAGTTCCTGTTACTCTGAGAAAACTGCATTGCTGTAAACACTCGGCTGCAGGAGACGGTTTTGCACCAGCCAGATGTTGGCAGGTCAGTAAGTCCTGAAGACCTGAGCCCTTGGTACCTCTGTGTGGTTAGCTATCTGTGAAATCCTCAAGCCTAGAGCACCCACAGAGGTACACAAGATGGAAGTGTTACCTCCAGAAAGCATCTCACTTGATTTCAAGGGTCATTTCGTACTGAAGCAGCAAGACACGCGGAAGCCAAGCGCACAAACCTCGTAGAAGCAGAGGTGTGGGGAGGCACGTGGCCGTGCACAGGTCAGATTTCAGAGGGATTTCTTTGAAACTAAAGAAGAGAAACGCACATGTTTCTCCTGCTAGCACACTAGGGTGGCATTTGAGGCAGTAAGAGGGAAATTCCTGGGCAGTACTGCAGAGGATACTGCAACAGGGTGCTGGGCAGACAGGCAGCAAGGAGTGTTTTGCTGTGCAAAGGTGCGGTTGTATGGGGAACCGGGAGAGGATCTGTGCCGGGGAGAGTAAAGCAGAACCAACGTATGCTTTGCTGTCTGGTCAGACAAAGGAATTTCAAAGTCCAGATTTAGTTTGCACCCAGGAAAAGATTCCTTAAAGAAACAAAGTAATTCAAAGTGGACATCATCTTTTTTTGTTTGGTTTTTAATATTGATTGGAGCTGTCACAAAATGGGGAAAAAGCATCATTTTTTTTAGAGGTAGTGGAGGAGTTTTCTGCAAAATATTTAATTTGTCAACATGTTACACTGAATAGTAAATATGACACAACTTGCTGGAAGAAACATTACTTTCACTTTTGCAAATAGCAATGTAAATGTTAAATTTGCTTCTATTTCCCCCCCTTGGTTTTTAAAAGGAAAATAAAATAATTGGCCAGATGTCTTTGAGATTTGATGATAGATTACGCAGTACAGAAGCTTGACACCTGGTAGAAATTCTCTGTTCTGCAAAGCTTTTATAATGTAACAATATAAATTCATGTATCTAAGGTAAACTGTTTCACTACCCCCATGGGACTCTCACAAATTTCTTCTATTAGCATGGCACAAGGATTCTATTGAGACTGCTCACCTGATGAGCAGAAGTCTACACAAGTGGCATTTGCAAAATCCCAACAGAGAAAGAGACTCTAGTTGGAAATAATAATAATTGAAAACATTTTTAATTTAGACAGGACAATGCTCAAAGACATTCCAGCATCTTACTAGAAAATTACTGCTACAATAAACAACAACCCTGATGGCTGGGTGTGGGTAAAATAATTCAAGATCATGAGGTGGTATTTTGCCTATGTGCTGTGTTTCTTGGCTTTGTTTTAACAGTATCATGGCAGCTCTCCCCTGAGAAGGGTGCTCCTTTCCTATAGAAAGGATGAAAAGCTCCCTCATTTTCTGAAACACTGCAGGTCCCTCTGTTTCAAGAAACTTGCTTAAGTAACACTGCTATCCGAGTGTCCAACAAATAAACCTCACTTGTCCCTGCTTTCTCTGGGATTTTTGGACTGATGGCTCAAACAGTACTTCTCACAGTGAAGAAAATAATTTGTTGAGCTGAATTTATTAATTTATTAATTATGGGGCAAATATTGACGTACCTATTCTAAGACAATGTAAAAACAGAGCCAAGACCTTTATAATTCTGTTTTTGCTTTATTGACAGTGTGCCAGAACAAAAGTGGCATCATCTGAGAAAGTATAATGACTATTTTGCCTAGAATAACTTTGGTGTGTTTATGTTTCTTTAAACATAATCTAAGACATTAAAAAGAAAAAACTTTCTGTCAGTGAGATCTAAGCATTAGTCTCTAGACAATTCTTGCTGCAATTAAGAATTACATAACAATCTGATTGTTGAGTCAAAATAATAAACTAGTAAGGATTAATAGAATATTTGGCTAGGAAAAAAGGAGACTGAGTGTCTTGTCTTTCTGTGGACTGCATAGAGGAAAGCTCTTCCACAGAGGACCAAAGCTTTTGGAAGAGAAGGGACTGAAATGAATGATTTAATATACCTTCATAGCAGAAGTGTTTTGACTAATACCTTGCCCAGGACATTAAGTAAATGGCAAAGCAGAGAATTTCTTTGCTAGATGCTGTTCTATTTGGATGAAGGTATTTCCTTTATGAATTGGGCTGGTTGATGCTGAGAAATATTAACTTACTGAGGCAAAGTGGGCAGAGGGTTTCATAAGCAGAACATTTTTACCTGCTGTTGGTCTCTCTCCATCCCTCCTCTGCTCTTCAAAGACTTCTGTAGCATCTCTGCATAAGAGGTAGTTTTAAGTGAGAATGATCTGCTTTTTTTTCTTGAAAGAAATAAAATCTCTTTACTCCTAGTCCCAGCATCAGTATGCTGCTTCAAGGAGAGCTGTGTTAATGCTACTAATTGTCTCTTTAATGTATTGCTACTTCATTGCAAGGTTACTGCTGGCACCTCAGAGCCTGGTCTGGCAGGAATGGCCAAGTGGAAAATAGGCATCTTGAGACCTTCTGTCCTCCAGCTCCCTGGAGAAGCATAGGTGTGTGGAAAGGACGAGCAGGGAAGCACTGGAGAGAACAACGGTCCATCTGCTTCCTTCCTCCTGTAAGTGGTAGTGTTGGAAACTTCACTCTGTTTAGGGAGTAAGTCCTTTCTATCTGAGACCAAAATCATGACAGGTCCGAGTTGAAAGTCACTTCTGTAGTCTTCTCCCCAGATCCTAAAGCAGTAACAGCAAGGCTCTGGTTTCACAACACACCCAGGATGGACCTCAGGAGGCAGAGAGGCACAAAAGGTCAAGAGCCACCTGTAATACATTTATCAGTCCCAAAGTGTGATTGGGCACATTAGATCAGGTAAATATTTAGCAGGCACAGGCTGCCTGACCTGTAAACATGAAGGAGTATATGATATATGACAGGGTAAACCACTAATATCCGGCCAAAGGCTCAGCAAATGCAAGCACAACAGCGCAGGGCATTCACTCCTCCGGTCCGGGGCACTACTTCCTTGGCAATGCCGCAGCTGCAGAAGAGCCTGGCCTTGCAAACTAAATGGGGGAGAGAAGAAAAGGACATTCTCCTTTCTCTCCCCCTTCTTAAAATCAACACCGGGTGATGTTTCTGTTGTTTCTGACATGTTTCAGAAATAAACATCAATAGAAGCTAGAGAAGCAGAGCTAGCACCAGCACAGTCTTTGTGTACTTTTGCTCCACGGGGTTTCCTCTTCCCTCCTGTCAGTTATTCTTCTGAGGAGACTTTTCTGACTAAGACAATAGCAGGCTCCTCTGCTACTGGCTCTCTTTGTGTCAGCCCACCAGCAGGGAATGCTTTGGAAGCCAGAATGAAGATAAAGTCCTGGAAGACCAACTAATCAAAAATGAGGTGGAGCGGGGGGGCTACCCACAAAGTACAACTTGAGTTTTCTCTGATTTTGTGGCATTCACAGCTGGGTTGTGGTCACGGCTGACACAAGACAGCTGGTTCCTGGTGGATCTGAGTCTTCACCACTGCATGTTACTTGCAAAATCTGCCAACATCCTGAGGTCGTTCTAGCCAGCAACGAGAGGGTAGGCAGGAGCTGCCATAAGCGTTAGTTGCCAAAATCAGGCAGCCCAAAAGGCTGCCTGCTTGACCTACCCATGATGTCTATCTTGGTTTTAATTTGCAGCTGTTACCCAGGTAGGGGATTTATGTGAGGTGTAGATCAGAATACAGAATTTATATTCAGCACAGGAATATTTCAATTCTGGGAGTTCTGGTTCAGAGCGATCACTTGTTCAAATTGCAAAAAAAATAATCCCTCAACTTTTATTGGAAAGGCTTCCAAGGAAAGGCCTTGAACAGATTTATACTGTTTCTTTCAATCTGTACAACACTGCTGCTGCTAGAGTCTGTGTGCTTGCTTCCAAAGGAGACTGGCAGACAACACAACACGTATATACAATGCAAAACTTGTCTCTTCCATAGGCAGAACTATCAACCTGGCTACTAATATAGAAGTGCCAAGAGGAGCATGTTTGTCTGGATTTTTTTTTTCTTTCTTGAAGCTTTCTGGAATATCTCCTTGTGCAGAACAGATGCAAGGCAAAAGTACAGCCAAACAGATGTAAATCAGATAAATAGCAGAGATCTGAAATGCGTAGTGAACTTTCTCACACGTCCATATGCTTCACCACACGGAGGGAGAGGGAGGAGGCTGTTATGAGCAAAGTAGTATGTGATGGTGTATACTATATAAAGAGAGCACCCTGGCAGCATGTCCGAGGAAGCAGAAGCTGGAGTTCTCTGGGCCACGGAGGGGCCTGAGTAACTTGGGCTTCGGTATCTGTGTCAAAGCTGGGTGAGGTTTCCTGTGAGCATCAGTTGTCTGTCTGTGAATAGCACGGCTGCTGAAAAATGGTTTTGAGATCTGAGTTCCAGGCTGGCATCTGAGCTTTGATCCCTAAGAAGTTACTGTTGCCTGTTAATGGCATTGCATTACTCTGAGCAGTTCAGCACTATTGATACTATGTTCAACGTTGATAACCATTTCTCTGATCATCTAAATGTGCAATAGAGAAAAGAAAGAGAAAGTATGTGCTACTACATGACCTTGAATCTACATTGTAGGATTGATAAATCCTGGTGTCTCAGGCCAAAGAGGACGGTTGTTCCATTTAGCTGTAGAAAAATGCCAGGTGCTGTGCTCAACCAACAATCCTTTTCACAACTGTCAGTGCTCAAGACTCCAGGAGTATGCTGAAAATTGTAATTTGTTTGCCCTGCTGACGTGGGCACCAAGAAAAACCACCTTGCAGGCCAGATCCAGGCCTTATGCCACAGACTGGCCATCCCCAGTCCTTAGCACCAGTGCGAGTGAAACACTTTGGGTGTGTGACCCCACACTTTGTGTGGGGACATGCCAGGATCCATTCTGGAGCCAAGGCTGAGGACTGTGCTAGAGAAGCAAAGGCCTGGTGGTTTGAAATGGCTGATGGAGCTGTCCCAGAGGCACCTGATGGCCTTGTCAGTCAGGCCCTGGACTAAATTCAAAAAGATTTCAGTGGGGTGTTTTAAGGTAGATCTAGCACAGTTTTAAGTTTGTTTTAAACACCGTATTATGAGTTGTGGGCATTTTAGGAGATGGTTGATGTGCAGCACCACAGGTTCCAGTGTGGGACACAGCAAATGACCAAAAGTGGGAATGTTTCCAGCTGTTTGAAACCGAACTAGCCTCCATTGTGTGTCAGCGTCCTGAAGCCACTCAAGTCCCTTGTGTGCTTTCCAGATTCTGCCCTCTGAGCCACTATAGGGGTGTTCTGCAAAGTGCTTTTCCATAGGCACGGCATCCAATTTGCCTCCATTCTTCAGGCTTCTTAAAGAGACCAACCAAAACCAAATGTAGTCAGCAGCTTCTGATGTAAGTTTATTAATTTTAGGGCCTATAACAACATTCCCATTAGATACCTTCTTTGAAATAAAATGCAACTGATGATTGTTTTGTCATTTTTGTGCACCATTATGTGGTAGATTTGTGTAGTTAGTGATGGTAAATGCCAGTCTAACGTTGCCGATTTCAAGGCAATGACTATGGATTTGAACTGGCAGGAACAGAAACCATTTCCAAAAATGTCAGTTTTGGGGTATCTCTGTGCAAAGATGCCTGATGTTTAGAGATACTTAGCATTTTTCAAAACCTGACTCCTTTATAGGTGTAATTGAGGTACCCTTAGTATTTGAACTGTTCTAGAAATGAAAAGATAGGTGGTTAGGGGTGGGGGGTTTGGGGTTTTTTAATCTCTCTTCTGTTTCTGTAACTGACAACCTGAAATTCCCCCACCACCCCCCCAGCCAGTAACCTTGTCTTCTGTGGTGGAGCCTGTACTTCAGGGCCTAGAAACCAAGGCTGGAGGTGACAACCACCACTCCTTACACTTCACTAGTTTCTCTTGCTCCTCTTCCACTTTTTGCCGCTCCTTCACAGAGGCAGAGCTAACCCACTGCCGCTTGTAGCAGGGTACTTCCCTTGGAGGCCTGGAACTGCAAACAAAACATTTAGTCTACATGTGGTTGTTTGGATTTCTAATCTGATGAAACCTTGCTCCAGATTCTCCCTGGAGGAAATGAAGCAGGAAATGGCATTTTCTCCATTTCCTTTACCTCAGCGTCACCCTGTGCATCATCTGATGAGATGATACTATGCTTGAGAAACAGGGGAATTTTTTTTTTTCCCTCCCTAGGTTTTTCTCCTGACAAATGTAGGCTCTGTCAATCCTTCCATTTATTTCCCTTGAAAGTGTGAATTATAAGAGCGTTCAGTTTTTTTATCTAAGCATATTACGGACATTGGATGTACAGACATCAATTTATTACACTTTTTTTCACAATATTGATTAATAGGAAACTATCTCCATTGTGTAGGCCTAGGTTCTGGAAAAGGCTATTTTATTCTCAGGAATGATCCACTCAAACTGTAAATGTATAGCTATGATATCATGGTGCATTTTATTCAAAAAGGATGGGAAAAAAGGAAATTCTTGCTGCTTTTAAACCCTGCTGTGTTTTTTGCATATCGTCTTGAGACAGATATCAAAGATGGAAACCAATCAGTCCCTTCAGAGGTACCATTTTAAATCAAATACTGAAATATGTTTTAAACAAGTAACAAGAGTGCAAGGTATGCCTTCAAGTAACCGAATCGTAAACATCAGTAATAATTTCATCCTGAAATGAAAATTTCCATGGGAGTTCATCGTAAGTGGCCCTGTCTACACATCTGTTTTGTCGCTTGTGCTGGTCCATGTCAGAGAGCATGTGTGAAGGGGGTCCAGGGCCGGCTTGGTGCCCGAGGAGATTCTGGTCTGAAGAGAACAAGCAAAAACTGGAAGTCCCTGAAGTGGGAGGAGAGCTGGGGGGATGCAGACCTTGAAGAAGCTGAAGGGACCATTGAGTCCCTTCCTTGAGTCCCAAAATATCTCTTTAGGGGTTCAACAGGAGGGAAGACAATGAGGTGGCAAATCTACTTGTCACTGTGCCAGAGTTAAGAGAGTGAAAATAACATCTAACACGCTTTGTGTTGTTTAAAAGCCTAGTCTGTCTTTTATGGTATGGCTCCCCGTGCATCTCAAAGCTGAGGGTATGGCTTGTGTCAGGACTTGAAGCTTATCGGCCCACCAGCTTGGTGGGGTCAGGAGGCAGGAAAGCCTGTTGCAGTGTTCAGGGATAAGCAGCGTATCAGGATGTAAAAGAAGAAAGAAAAGAGCCTCATCCTGTGTATAGGTGATTGTGAGAGTGCAAAGCCCTTCTCTGACTGGGGCAAATTCTGATACTCCTTGTGGGATGCTATGGCTGCATCCTCCCACAGGACTCGGACTGCAACTTCCTCTCACTACTGAATGCAAGCAAGTGGGAAATCTACCTTTCCTGTCAATCAGAGCTTCCCCAAGTAACAGCAGAAGGACAAAATTGGCAGGATTCTTGTCAGTTTTGCTGCTGCCCATAGGGTACTGATTATCATTAATGAGTCTTATTGATTTCACTGTGCAGCTTCTTGGGAACAACAGGAGAAGCCTGTCTGCAGACTCAGAAACAGCACGGCAGCGGGTCGTATTTGGAAAGTTATCTCTGCAATTGTAGGGGCTGGATTTTTTTGTTGTTGTTGTTTTGTTTTGTTCAAATTAAAGGCTAGATTCTGCAGAAGCTGATGATTTTGAGAGGCACATTCTTCCCCAGTCTCATCAAGAAATCATTCCACTTACCACTGGTGAGTAGGTGAGTGGGTTTCTCAAGCCCTCACAGAACCTTCAAGAGAGGGAAGGAGTTGTATTGTGTCAAGAGTCTCTCGGGGATCTCTGGGTCTGATGCTTTCAAGACAGCCTGGTTTTTGTTTGTTTTGGTGTGGGTTAGCTCTGGCTGCTGCCTTGCTCCACCCACGAGGATGGTGCTCTTTGCCCTGTCTTCTTAGTAGTGATCCCTGTTGTAAGGTGTGGAAATTAAATCTCCAGATTCAAAGCCCAAACTGAAGGGCAGTATGTGGAAGGATTCGCCCTTTACCTAGACATTATGTCTCCAGCTCATCCTATCTCCACCCCTCAGCCCTGGCAAGGAATGCCAGTAAAAACAAGTGCTGTTTGTTTGTATTTTCCTATAAAACTGAAAATAGGAAAGTTACTGTGCTTTATTTATTTATTTATTTTTAACAAAACAGATGCTTCCCAACACTTTTTCCCTCTTGGTTGAAAGCCCCTAATTTCTGTCAAAACACCCATCAGGCAGTCACTTCAGCTAGCTGTACTCAGGCCGCCAGTGGCATCCTGTTGCTTGCACAGAGTTTTGAGTCCGCAGGGGGTTTGCAGTTCCCGGAGTAACTTTGGAGCATGGAAGGCGAGATCTTGGGATTAACTCCATCCTCTCCCTGCAAGTTGTTCTCTTAAATTGTAAAAAACAAATAAGGAAACAATCTCCCCCTGCAGATAGCCCTTTTTAAAACTAGACTGTGCTTCCTCTCCTTGCCCTCCTCATTTCAGCATTGTGAATGGTAGTGTCTCCAGACAGGAGTGATGGCAGCCTGGTGACATTTATCCTTTGTAATCAGTTAATTGATGCAGCCCTCTACCTTTCAGCCTGCACTTCTTAGGATCACACCCGATTTCTGACCTGTGAGAACTTTGCTTTGATGGGATGGCTTGATCCTTAAGCCCATTAGCCAAATGCCGGCCCTGGCTGGGGTGATGAGAGGTAGCTCTGGGCACGGGCAGGTGCAGGTTGTGCGCTGCCGGCCATGTCCTTCCACAGGGCAAACCTGGCACCCAGGACTGGGGACTCGGCTCTGAGGAGGGCAAGTTCCACCTCAAAGCTGTCTCCCCTGATTCCCAGCTGTGTGCACAATCCCTTCCCTGCAGTGTGGAGGGGAGAGGGAGGGTTTTAGCCCCCTCAGTAGCCGGAGGTGTGGCACGCAGCTAGGGGCATGATTCCAAGCCCGCTGGCCTGATCTGGCACAGCAAATCCCCTTTTCCTACGTCTCTGAGGGTTGGCTGTGGCCATGGCAAGTGCTTAGAAAACTTTCCACATCATTTGCAAAGTTGCCCTCGGAGTGAGGCCATCTTATAGAGTCTGTTTAAAATTTAAAAAAAAAAAGTATAAAATGGAAACATTCCCTTGTTCCCCATCTCCTTATCTCTCACTTAAAAGTAAAGGAAGTAGAACATTTTAAAGCAGCTTTGTTTCTATGGATTAAATGAATTGAAATACAGCTTATTCCTTGATTTTCTGCCCTTGGCCAGGTAAAGAGCTGGTCCATTGAAATACTGACTACCATTAGTCTGAGATTTGGGGTTTTTTTCATCTCTCGATGAAGCACAGATCTTTTTCTGGTTACCATCAACCCTCTATCATAGCTGTTCCTGTGTAACACTTTCCCTTTGATATGACAATGACTTTGTACAGGGGAAGGACCTTTAGCAGAAGAAGAATTGTTTCAAGAATTGATGAAGGGTGAAAAGAAATTGGCAGCATATCATTAAAAAAAAAAGAGGAAGAAAAGGAGAAAAAAAAAAGAAAAGGAGGAAAAAAAAAGGAAAGGCAGCACACCTTGGCATATAGAGGGAGGGGAGGGAGGTGGCTCTGTGAAGGCAGCAGAGAGCATTGCTAACAGGCCAGCTTAAAGCCCTCTTAACAACGTGCAGTTGCTCTCCCCAGCTCGTCCATTGATTTCCTCCTGCCCTCCATAGGCCTGGCTGCAGTTAAACCTTGTGTCCTCCACGTGATGCTGAACCGAATCAGATTTTGCTTTTAGTTGTTCGATCAAATTTTCCTTCCTTGAGCTTAGAAGGCACACTTGGGACTTTATAGTAATTGCCTCCCCACGCTGAACTGCTGATACCTTTATTGGATTGGCGTAGGGTTTCAGAGGACTGTGTTTAACATGCAGTGAGCCGCAGCAATGCAAACAGCTCCAGTGTTTAAACAAGCATCCATTAGGCCAGGAAACAAGACAGTGCCAGCCCATTTGGTGCTCTTTAGAGCTGGCAGCTTAAGGGGAATGGTGCAGCAGGGCTTGCTTGAGGGGGGGCAGGATGGGGGAGACATAAATGCAGTGTCAGGAAAACAAGCAAAGCATCTCTGTAGGTTTGTGAGAAGTGAGCTGGGAGGGGTGGCGGTGGGGGGGGGAACTGTTGCGACCGGGGACATGTGCAAAGCTCATTAATATCTCATTATGTTCGAATTGCAGTCTCCCAGCAGATTGGCATTAACATGTGATGTGCTGGAGGAAGGGGCTACAGGAGAGCGGCAGGGATATTTTAAGCAAGGGGTTTGGGGTTTTTTTCCTTTTTTCCTTTACGTTGAAGAAGCGGAAAAAATAGTGTGCGCAGGGCAAGGTGCCAGCAAACCACGATGTTTTGTGCATCAGCCTAATACAGTACACTTCATCAAGCAAGAACAGTGCTCAGTTGGGCTTATCATAGTACCCACTAGTATCTTTCAGTATTTCTAATAAACCTCCTTTATTTTCAGGAGTGCTTAACTCAGCTGTAAAATTTGGCTCAGTGTGAAACTTCCAACATTCAGGATCTCAGCCCAGGATTAATTCCCTCCACCCCCAACCAGCCAGATTGTGGGGGGTCCTTCGACATTTTGCTCCCTTCTGTAAGTTTGTATATAGAATGATGTCTGAAATACTTTTTCTCATGCTCCTATACTGAAATAGCTTTTGTTTTATCCTTAACTGGAGCATTGCAGTCATTAGCTTATCAGCTGATAAGCTGCAGTCATTAGCTTATCAGCTGACATCAGTGCCCCTACTGGCTTCTGCAGGACCACATACATTTTTCTGATAAAATCTTGGCTGCCATGTTATTGGGAAAATATCCATTAGTTTTAGGGCCTGTTATTCCTTGACTTTCTATACCTGAACATATAAACCCTGTTAGAAAATGAAGGGCAACTCCCAACAATGTTCTAAAGAAGAACAATTGAGGACTTTCTGTAGCACGTTCTCTTCCCTGTGTTCCCAGTTGCTGAGCTGCATGATTTATCTTGGTGAACTTTCATTGAGAAGACTTGGAGTCATGAGAGGGACAGAGAATGTACTTCTGTTGTACTCTGCAGCACTGGGCTTTGTGCAGAAGTGTTTCACTGACGCGTACCAATGAAACCTATGGATTTTGCCTTTCTGCAGACACCTAGTCATTCTACTATTGCATGCAAAAATCATTTTAATAGGTGCTGTATTTGAGGAGACGTTTATAGCCAAACTCTAAGAAAATCATTCTTCTTCAACTCCTTTTGTGCTACAAGAGCAAAACAACAGTTAAATTAACTCTGACTCCTACAAAATGCTTGCAAGCCCATAGATCTTGGTTCAGACTGCGTATTATGTTTGAACTTTATCGCCCAGGCTATTTGTTACCTGTTTATCCTTCCTAGTAAACTTTCTTTTGCTTTTGTGGAACAATATTGGAGCCCTCCAGTGGCCAAACTAATCATTCTGACGAATGGAGTTCAAGTTCTGCCAAGGAGGTTGATTTTTTTTCCTTCCCTATTGAAAAATTAATTTGGTGATCTTTTTATATTCAGAATTTATGTGGAGTTTGAGTCATAGCATCACATGTGAAAAGTAAGGAAAGCTAGGAAAAAGAACAGTCTCTTTGCATATCTAGGATCTCCATATATTTAGTCTTCTATATTTTCAAGAATTTAATGAGTTGATAGTTTAAATAAATTCAATTAGATTGCATTTTCTGAGAGGATCCCATTATGCATATGAAGTGGAGAAAATACATTTCAAATATCATGACAATTCACATTTCCTAAAGTGACTCCATCAGTGCTGTTCTCTAACAAAGCCTATTTTTTTGTACATGATATTGTCATTCATTTTGGGGGCCTCGGCAGGTTGAAGATTTGGGCCTCAAGGCTCCCCTGTCTGCTGCTCCCACTGGTGTCTTTCACTTTCCATGGCCTTTCACTGTGATACCCACTCTGTGTAGGAAATAATATCTTTTATTTATATTGTATGCTCTGGACATTCATAAGAGTTCTCCTTATAAAGAATGTTGAGATCCTCTAGAAAAAGTAACAGCTAAAATCGCTTACTTACACCTCTTCATATTTGGTGTGATGGTTATCACAGTCTTTCCTTTTAGATACCAAACTGCAATAATAGTCTTTAGGAACCCCCAAATCAGCTAGGTAGGTCACAGTTATGTTGGAGCTAGGAGTTTTTGGGAGGAGGTGGGGAATGACCAGGAGAAGAGGAGAAGATATGGTCATTTGTTTATCTTTTAATGGGATGACTGCAGTCTGGCATTCAGTCCATGTTCCAAAAGCAGTTAAGCAAGTGCTTAAGGTGTTATTCCTGCGCTGACTCCCTTTATTTAGGGGTCACTGGAAATGAGTTCGTATCACTTTGTGTTGTATAGCTGCAGCTTTATAAAATCATGTATTACCATCAAAATGCTTCAGAACTAGAACATTCAAAAACTGGTAGAGGGGAAGGTTCTATTTGTTTTATTTTAGTAAAAAGCTTCTAAGTAGCTTTTCTTCTGCAGGCGCTGTGGATACAAGAACAATTCTACTGGGTCGTCTCAAAGGGGCATTTAGCTGAGTGTCCTCTCCTCAACAGAAGTCAGTAAGAGCGTAAGAAACAGAACAGGCACGGAGTCAGTCTTCCCTGGCCTATCTTCCCATCTTCCAGCCATCACAGGTGTAAGAACCACTTGCTGGGCCCATCTGTAAGCAGTTTGCTTTTGCAGCCCCTCTGCATATGTGAAGAAGGTTTCTTCTCCTTGCAGGATGGGGTGAAAAATGAGGAAAGCCAAAAAATTGTTGCAGCAGAAACTTGTTGCTTGCACTGCACATGGGGGCAAGTTATGCAAATTCCTCTCGTCGGCAGTAGCTGGAATTCCTGGAGCAGACCTAGGCATCGTTTCCTTTCACGGTTTTTACGTGAGTTGAGAATTGCTAGAGGAGATGCATGCCCAACTCCAACTGACTTTTTGAGGAAACTGCTAATGAGGTCAGTTTTTCTCATGGCTTTTTCCAAGACCTATAAGCACCAGCAGAGCTGGGAAGAAAGCAGTCAGATAGATAGGGAGAGGCTGATCGCAGAATATGAATATGCACTGAGGGTGGGAGCAAGAAGAGGCCTTGTAACTGTCAGGAGGAAGGCTAATGCTCTAGAGCTGCTTTGCCTTCTGCAGCCACATAACTTATGCGTGAGACTGTGAGATATGAACTGTGAAAATATGGGAAATGGTGACAGGAGAGGAAAAAAAGATGGGACTATGCAAGGAGGGAGCAAATGTTCCCCACCTGCCTGATGCACATTTCATACCTATCTCCTGGAAGCTTCCCATCACCTGCATAGAGCTGCTGCCACCACCGCTAGCTTGCCATTTGTTTGTCATAGCCTCCTCTGGCTGCTGCCACCCGGATAAGAGCTTCGGGGGTCTGGCAGAGCAATGGGAAAGCAGAGGAGGCAGGGACGAGTTGTAGCTCTTAGCCTCTCACAGGGCAGCAGCAGGAGAGCAGCTTTATCCCCAGGGACTCCTGCCTGCGTGCTTTTACTAAGAGATGTTGGAACGTAAGCCGGGAATGCCAGAGCACACAGGCTGTCTGCAGCCCTGCTGTGCTAGGACCAAGAGGCAAAATCTGTATGGTTCTGTGGTTTAGTCTGAATCCTTGTGGTTTGAACCTCTGCTAGACAGCGTCTGTGTGGAGAGATGGCATTCCCAAGAAGGGCGCTCTGCCCTGCTGTGTTCCGCCTGCAGCTCCTTCGGGAGCCTTTCACCCAGTACTCATTTAGTAGCTCGCTATCTGGTAACATTTCTAGGCCCTGTACGCATGGAACATCCTTGGGCAGTTTATGCTGCTGTACAGAGACACCGGGAATACATGAGGGGAAAAGTATCTGCTGTACTTTCGGGCATTGCAGTCCTTTCTCATTAGCGGGGAAAGGAGAAGGCTGGTACTACTTTACTGATGAGTCAGGAAAATCCTCTATGTTTGCAGTGTCAGATACTTCTAATATGATTATTGTGGGTCTGAATTTGGAGTTTGGCAATACCAGACAGCTTTGGTTTTGGGGAGAAGAAAAAAACAAAAAAAGAAAAAGAATAGTAGTGATTTACTGATGTTCCCAGACGTACTGAGAAATGCAAATCGACAGCCACCAGGACCCACAATATTCAAGGTTGGTTCTTGGCCTCGTGTCTTCCACCTGGCATTGAAAAAAGTCAGTCTCGGGCAGCTGTGCATTTTAAGCTGGGCCCTTAATGTCATTCTGAAATATGCTAATTGCCAGGCTTTTGTTTTCATTTGACAGTTTTGAAAAGCTTAGAAGAAAGGAAGGAAAATAAGAGTATTGCAAATAGCCCTAGGAAAAACCTCAACCTGCTGCCCATGTAATTTCCTTTAAAAACAAACTTGCGTGCTATGGGAAGCTTTATCACACAGCAGATTTGCACACAGTCCTATATGCCTCATATCTACATGATTTTCCATCATTTCTTAAGTATGCTTGCTCTTTGTTAAAGTTGTTACTAAGGTTACTACAACTGTTATTTAAGAGGGAAGAAGTGCTTGCTTACCCCAAAGCTTGTCTATATTTCCCTGCTATCTGTACATCTAATTAAAATACTTCTTTCCTCTCTACAGCCTTTGCTTTAGACCATCATGGTTGTAACACTGCTATTTATCTGAAATTTAAACTCACAGCCCCTCCTGCTACCTCTCCCCTTATCCTTGCCTCTTTAAAATAATCCAGAAGTGATTAAGTATGTAAGTAGCTAAGCAAGAACTTGGAGCTGCACAACCTTCTTTCCCTTGGCGCTACAAGAAAGTAAGACTCTTTCCAAGAGCAAATGTAATATCGTAATTATAGGCCAAACTATGAAGATTTCAAGCTTTTTTTTTCTTAGAGTTTAGTGGGACAAAACTGAAGCCTCTGGAAATTAAACTGGGGGAAGGACCAGACCCACGCAGACAGAAATCTTTATTAAATGCAGATGTCAACAGCAGTAGCATGTAATTAGTGCCCTAATTGTGACTGGGGGAATAATGTTGGTGGCTTGGGGAGTGTCCAGATGCAGGCATCTGACTGTGGATGCCTCTCTTTGAGCTGGTTACCAAGGCTCCCTTTAAGGTCAGTGAAAAGAAAAAGACACTTCTAGAGCATGATTTATCTCATTCCTATCTCAGCCTGGTATAGGGGATATGAATCACATGCTTAAAACTGGAATGAATCGACTTGTTTTTGCCTGCAACTTCCTTATGGTGCCTACAGGAGTTCCCAGGCTCTTTCTGTCCTGTTTGTAGCTCTCCCCCACTCCTTTCTTTTACGTGAATATGAAAAGAAAGAGAAGCAGAAGCACCTATTGATCTGAGAAGATATAAGGTATTTTATATTCCTATTGTCTGGGCACAGGATTTGGGAGATTTGAGTCCAATTCTAACCCTGCCACTGACTTCATATACAGCTTTAGGCAAGCTTCCTGCTCTGTTTTCTTAAGTGAAATGCAGAGGTTTAATATATGTTTGCATCTGAATGACAGACACCATTTAAGTGCTAAGTGATGGTGTTTTGGTTTTTTGACATGCAATTAGGTGGGGTGGTGGGTTTTTTGGTTGTTGTTTTAGTTTTTTAATTTTTATGTTCAGCCCACCTCTTTTTCTCTTGAGACCAAAATCCACATAATTCTGGTAGCAGACCAAGAGTACTTTATCTCCAGGCTGACAAATTAGAAGTGCCTTAGTAGTAGGTGGCTCATCACTCCTAGAACAGAAGAAAAAGGTGGGAATGAGAAGTCTTTTAAGAAGGGAAATAAGATTACTGGAGTCCATTATATGCATGCACAGCTGGCTTGTGGTGCATTTCTATGGCTTATCTGACAGCAAACTATAATGTCTTGTGCTTCATACCTCCAAGGGGTTTAGGAAAGAACTGTAGTGTTCTTGGTGACTCAGTCTTACCTACAGCATCTAACAATAGCGAATGTTCTTTTGTCTTCATGTGTTTATTTGACACTGTTAAAGGCACAAACTCTGTGGTGAATGGGACTTGAAGGCTAAATTTAATTTGGATTAGCTGCTAATATATGCTTGCTATGCATAGATTGCTGAGATGAAAACCCACGTGAGTAGCATGGGCAGCAACTACATGTGCATCTGTGCACATGTGTGAAAAATGTAGGGAATTATTTTTTTTGCCAGCAAAAGGGAAAAAGTGAAAAAAACCCTGGGTTGTGCACAGTGGGCATGCACAAGCATACAAGCATATGTAGAATTATGAGTTGCAGTTCCTTCCTTTGGGTGGGCTGCTTTCAAAATACACAAATAGATAAAAGTGCCTGATGGTATTGTGGGGCATGGCCGTGACTAACTGGGAATTTGACCTGTTTAGCAGAGCACTGACCGCCTTTCTCCTGGTTGTCTTTTTGGTTTGTATGGAGACATCTTGAAGCCATAGACATCTTTGGGATTTTGGCAAACTTTTCCTGTTATTGCTACAATGAGTTCAACCTCCCCAACAGCTAGCAACTTGGGAATTTGCCTGCAGACAGGCTGCTGCTGTTGTACTCTGGGACACTGTGTTGCTTTAGACAAGCTCGGAGTAGAGCTGAGCACCTTCATCAGTAGATGGCTTAAGGTAGAGATGTCGTTTTCTCCTAACAGTAGCTTTTCCCAAAAGCAGTCAATGATAAGATATTCTCGTGATAAGGTATCTGCAAACTTCATGTAACAGCTTTAGAAGGAGGGCAGAGCAGGCAAGCATGGGACGTCTGTTCACAAGACTCTAGTTACTGCTGAGGTGAGCTCTTCCCTGTCTGTCAGTGTAGTTTGTTTAGATTGAGCACAGGCACCTTTTTTTCTTGATGTCACTCAAACATCAACAGAAGGAAGGCTCTAGACCAGATGATTTTACAGTTACTGCTGGTATTTGCTCGTGGCAACCATCTTTTCTAGGTGCCTTGCAGCCTGTTCCCCAACACCAGACACATACCACATGATAACGATGCCCATCGTGGGGGAAAGTACTGGGGACACTGGGTTAAGCGGTCCATGCTGCCCACTGGAAGGGCACGAAAGCCAGGAGCAAACAGTATGAATTGCTTGCACAGGTTTCCCATGGCTGCTGTCTTTCCTAGGTGCTCCAGGTATGTGCAGGGAGTAAAGAGATTCACCAGGTTGCAACAAAGTGCATCCTCTTGAGGATCTGTCCTTTGAGGAAGCATGAAGCCAGTGCACATATGCAAGTCATCTACACTGTGTATGTATATTCAAACTAGCGATAGGAGAGCGGAACAAGTTTATCCTGGGTTGGAGACAGCAGCTGTAGATGAAATAAGGAAGATAAGACCTAAGCAAAGGTCTTGGTCTGATGATGTTGTTCATTGCGTAAACCATTCTTTGTATTTTAGGTTGCTTAGGGTACTCAAGGTGAAGTATATGCTTAAATATTGTGCTGAATCAGGACCTCGATTTGCTGAAAATCTCTTTTCTTCTTTACACTTCATCACTAGACTTAAATAGAACATTGGCAGTTAACCCCATGCAGCGGGACCGGCCTTTGGACTCTGTGACTGATAATTGCTGGGACCTGGGAGACCAGACACGTACTTTTCAGTTAGTTGTTGTCGTGTGCCTTTGTGGGACCCAAGGTTAGCTGGAGGTGGAGGTACTGAGGCAACAAAGAAGTAAAGTTTGTATGGTTTGTTTGGCCATATTTAGGGCAAAACTGCTATTTAGTGCTGTCTGGCCTTTAGCCTGTAGCAAACAGCTCTCAATCTGTGCTCAGAATAATTCAGAAACATGTCTGGGGTATCCTGTACAATCCTTTGACTCCTGGAGTCTTCACAGATCTCCAATGATCCTGGTTTTTTTTTTTTTTTTTTTTACAGTGCTGGCTATAATTTGTCTTGAAAGCAAAAAAAGGAATGTAAAGAAGAGTTGTTCCATCAGACTTGGTGTCCGTCTCTGAAGAAATTTTGGTGCAGAAGTGATGTTATCAATGGACCCGTAACTCCTAGTGAACTTAATGGGAACTGAGGGCTTCAGCACCTCTCACGATTGGGCTATGGGCTTTGTACAGAAGTTTTAAAAAAACGTGCTGCTGCATGTGTTCTTTTAAATAGACATGTAAGGCAAACAAGCAGTTCTAGTATTGGTCTTCTTTCCTAGAGATGGACCAAGCTGATTGTGCTGATCAGGGAACTGTTTGGATGAAGGAAAAAGCCAGAGATGTTTCTGACATCTTCTCTATTTTAGAATTTTCAATTAGTTGTTTGGGGGTTTTATGGTCTATAGCCTAGCACACTTCTGCTTCCAAACTCATCTGTCGTGTGTTTATTTTTTTTCCTTTCCCCAAAAGACATGGCTCAGGACTGTAATGAGAATTAGGACTTTGAAAAAAATATTAATATTAATTCACTAGCTTGCAAAAGATTAATTTCCCTCCCCCTTTCCCCCCATGCTTGGGTCTCCTTTGCAATGCCTACTGCACTGTTAATTGTTTAACCTGTACTTAGATAACCTACACTCTTTTAAAAGTATTTGTCCTTGCAAAGGAATCTTCAGGTCACTTATGTCCTCAGACAAGCTGCACAGTCAGGCACAGGGGACAGCTGGGTAAGAGGAGGCAGGCTTATGGAGACAAGCTCTGGGATAAACTTGCCATTTTGTTTCCAGCACAGTATAACTTGTGTTATTGATTCACAAGATTTTTCTTTTTTTATGTGTTACTCGTGGAAATCTGTTAATTCTGATCTTTATTTTCAAATGGAACTTCATTTATGATGATGTTACCCCAAGAGGGTGACTAAAATGTGTGGGCTTGAACCAGGTATAGCATATAGATTATCTGGTTCTCATTTTCTTCCTTTTCTGATTGTATCAAACAGAATGCTTTACTTTGAAAAGCATGAACTTGAACTTAGTCATGTGAAAGAATACCTGAAATTACTTATTCCACATTGATTTGAGGAACTGGAAGATGCTACTTCATGCAACTGTGAAGTGGCCATGTTGACATGGGGTGGTGTTTGTTGGGAGTTAACACCAGTGAAATGAATGGGAGACAACCATGCCCTTTCTGAGTTCAGCCTTCTGACAGCTTGCTATTGGTCTTCTAGCGATCATATGCTAGACGGGCTTTGGTAGTAAAAGAGGTGGGAAGAAGCTCATAGGTCATGGAAAGCAACAGTGTCATGATTGAGGGAGTACTATCATGCCTCCACCATCCCTTGTGTCTCCCAGGTCCTTCTTTGGAGTCTCGCCAAGAATATTCTGGAGTATTATATGTAGGCTGTGCCATGGCAGTGCTTTGCATGCAACTGGAAGAACATTTTCCTGTCCCACATGCCCCTTCACTAGGCAGGCAGGGTGCCACCAGAGCACTGCATTAGCTTGCTATGACTTGTGCCCATCCAAGGATGAATCGGGGCAAGATTTTCCCCAGGAGACCACTTCTGGTATTGTATGTGCCATTTAAATAGCTAGTGAGTAGAGAATTAGTAGCTATGGTGCGTGTGCAACAACACTGGATACGTTGCTTTGCTGCCTCTTAGTTTAAAATGCAAGAGGTTTCCACACTTCTACCCTGATTTGCAGGAGTTCTTCAGGAGGTACAGCTTTAATAATCTGCAGCGTCTGCTTTTTATCATTAGCTTCTGCCTTGTCCAGATACAAAGCAGATTGGGAATGTTTTCAAAGGGTGAAGATTTATCAGCACAACTCCCAGACAAGTCAATTAGAGGCTGCCTGACTAAATCCTCATAACGCGCTTTGAAAATGTAGCTCCTGCTGTCTGCAAGGACAGTTGTAGGGAGAGTGTAGCTCAGCTGTTTGGTGTGAGAGACAGGAGGAGGTACTGCCAGCTAAGTAGTTTAGCTCTCAGGCTCTTAGCACCTTCATTAAGACTTTTGCACAAACAGAGGAATGCCGGCACTCCCTAAGTGATGAGGTTACTGCTTTGCCAGTGTTTACTCTGTTGGGCTAAAGTGGGATTAAATTGGATGGACCTGAAGAGGAGGAAGCCATGTAGATCATGTGCTCGGGCAGGAAAGGGCATTTGACGATGACAGCATTTCAACCATGATATAATTTGTGCTCTAAAGTCCAGTTAAACTTGCCAATAATTTTGTACTGAGATAATTAATTGCATCCATTGCCTGTGTTTTACTCAATAGCTTCCCCAGGGACCCTACATGTCAAATCTCCTCAGAAGTGTGTCATTTAGTGTCTTTGCATTAAAATTTAAGTTGGAGTTGTTTAGAGGGAGAGACAAATTATGAAAGAAGAATATTTGAAAGGCAAACTGGAATTGATATGATATATGTACTTATGCTTCAGAAGGATCACAGTTTCTTCCCCAGCTTATTCTAGACACATACAACTTGAGCAGCATAGTTGGTATTTTTTGTATGTATTTCTCCACTAATTTTTGTACAGATTTCTCCACTCCTGCATCCCTTGCTAGCTAGGCATTCTCCACAGCGTTCATTTCTAGAGCAGAAAATGTCTTTCTGGCAGCAATGCAGTTAGGTGGTTTAAAAGACTGCAATGAACATCAGTAAAGATATACATGCTTATCTTTTTTTATTTTGATGAAATTAATACACACAGACCTGGAAGTCCTCTTATACAACCGGAGCAACAGAAGTACAAAACTTCTTCAGCGTGTGATGAAAATACATCTCCACTGTGATCAGGCAGAGGCAAGCCATGGGAGAAGCTACCTCTCTTTCTCTCTTGATCTCTACAGAAATGTGTCTCCTTTCCTTCTCTCAAAGCTCTGATGAAAACTCATGCCAATTCTTGCTTTTCTTGAGCTATTGTAGCACACATCAGCATCCTTATCTGGCTGAATGAAGGCAGGTAGAGTCACGGCATTTGTCTGGTTTGACTTCACCAGTGCTGTTGCTCTCTTGCTGTCATCCAGTGCCTTTTTTGTCACCCTTCTTCCCTGTGCTTCGCTTGACCTGCCAGTGTGAGCCAGTTCCCGCTGGTGGCTGGGAGGCTGACAGCTGGCCAGGGCAGGCAGCTCCGGCAAGGGCCCTGTGCTGCCTGCTTTGCATCCAGACAGCCGGTACTCTCCACCATCCCTGCTTGAGAGCGCAACCCTTCTTGTCCAACCAGCCTGGCTAAAATGCAAGGAAGCGGATTGGTTTCCTCACTGATAGCTCTTTTAGGTTTAACTGGTGCCCTGAGCATCTTCTACTTTTTATCATTACTAGGGTTGGTTTGTTCTTCTGTTCTTTTGTTTACAAAACCAAGGGCAATGACAGAGTCCCCAGCAGCCCTTAGCAGCTTGGGTAACAGGCAAAGGTTTGACCTCCTTCACGAGGCAGAGGTTACTCTGTGAGCCTGCAGAGTTGAACAGGTTACTGGCTAAGTTGGCAGATCGAGATTTTTACCAACTTCAAACAGATTTCACAATGTGAATTTCCTGTGTATTTGAAACATTGCCCTGGCCAACAAGAAGCGGGCAGGCAGGCCCAGCATGGAAGAGCACAGCATGTGCTTTAAGTGAGCAATTGCGATCCAAAATCAATTTGCTACGTCAGGCTTCATCCTGTGACTTAGCAGGCGTCGGTGCAGTGCTTTCAGCAGTGTGAAGAAATTCAAGCAGTAGGGGAGTGGTTTGATGCATGAAATACTTTCATTTGTTGGAAGCAGTGGTATGTAACCTACCTCCTGCTTTGCTTGGCCACTTGTCTGAGATCAGCTCCGACTTGGCTTTTGAAAAGCTGTCATGCGCTCCCCACCATCTATCTCTGCGTGACACCTGCCACAAGTGTGGTTAAGAGGCCACTGTGGAGCTGATGGACTTCAGACAAGATGTAGTTGTACCTCAGGCAGTGTTGCCCTTTGGCACTGATGACTTTTTAATGGCAGTCTCAGAAGTGGTACAGCGAGTAAGGATGTGCAAGAAACAAGGAATCCTTTCAAATGTTGAAGCTGAATTGCTGGCATGCAAATGGCATTGCTGATTGTTCCTTATTGATATCAGATGACGTGGTTATGGCCATTACATCTTTGCTTAGGAGAGCTGTCACATCAAATTCCTTTGCGTCACTTCACAGCAACCCCTGGGACACTTGCTAAGTTGTTCATCGGATTTGAGTGTAGCACAAGAAGTTAAGGAGTGAAGTTGACTCAGTTGCCAAGGTGCAGGCTGGAGGTGGCTGAATTGGGGTGGTGGTTGGCAAAGCTTGTGGTGGGCACTCCTTGTCAGAGGCAGGGGAGGGGATCAAGATCTGTCTGGAGAAGAAAGGCAGGGCAAGCTCAGGAACACTTGGAAGAGGTGCTAAGCTAGACAGACTGATGGGAGGGAGAGTAGAAGTCCTGCAGGAAGGGCCAAGATTGAGTCATTGCCACAGAAGGGAACTGAAGCCCATTTGAACACGGACGGCTGGTGGGCCAAACTGTGATTCAATGTGAGGAATGAAAAAGGTCAATTTTTATTTTTAACTGAGTCACAGAAGAGCAGTGTGGAGAATATGATAACCCTTGTTATTTTGTAAACGTGCGTATTCTCTGAGGAAGTTGGACTTCGGGCTTTGGCTGGCTTTTCTGCTTTCCCACAGGGTGCAAAGATGGCTACAGAGCAAGGCATGTCCCAGCACAGCTGGGGAACGAGCATGCCAGACCTCTCACAGTTGTCACCCTTGCCTGATATTGAAGTGACTGGAGCTGCCTTAACAAGAGAAAAGTCAGCAGCAACATGTCCACTGTGTAGCTGGTGCATGAAAGTACTTGAGAAAGTGACCCCGGCCTCATTTTCCATGGGCTTACAGATCATCTGGCCACTGAGTCAAAGCGGACCTGTGTTAGACCCCTGCGAATCATGCTCAGCCTCTACAGGCAGAAAGAGAATTTAGCTTCTTGGCTCCCCCTCACCCCTCTCTTAATTTTTTTTTTTTTTTTTTTTTTAAAAGAGCAATGAAAGGACTGAGCCACCGCCACAGCCCTGGTCACTCCCAGTGGATGACTGAAACAGCCGCCCACCGGCGGTGGAGGATGGGCCGGCGAGTGGTTCGGCTGTTGCTATAACAACAGCACCTCAGTCTCATTTCTTTTGAAAAATGAATTGCTGCTGGTGGGATGAAGGGGAGCAGCTTCTCCCCGTAGATGAAAACCCTGCCGACAGCCCCCATACTCTCTTGTTTATGTATTGGGTCTGTTGTGGCATGTCCAAGCAGCTCTGCTGAAAATTTCAGGACGCGTTGGATTGGACCATTTGGTGTCTGCGTGTTTGCGTGCACAGCCTCTGTCCCCCCTGCCTATCCCCCAATTAAGAGTCATTTAAAAAGTCAACCTGCCAAAGTTTGACCTTTTCTTGCTCTGCAACTAGAGTTTCTCCAAAGGCACATAAAGAATAGCGAGTCCTGCTTCACTCTTCTGCTTTGGCATAGAAAACTGCTGTGAAATGCAGATCTGTCAGCCAAATATTTTGTGGGAATAAAGCTAAAGGCCTGTGAAACTGGCAAGGGTTTTATTTTATTTTAATACTTTTTGGTTTATTTTAATATTTTCCTTTTATTTTATTATTATTTTATTCAAGAGTCTTCTGCTCCTGGACATAAATCTCTAAGCTGCTGCTAATATCCTCATGATGCATACTGTAAATCACATGCACAAGCTCTCCTACTACTTAGGAGAGGGAAGACACTTTACGGGAGAATATTTTAATTCAGACATTTTTTTTACAGAGGGAAGAGGAAGTGCTGGGATTTTAGTGTAAGATACTGTGGAGTCCTGGTGGTGGGTAACTGTTTGCCAGAGTATGGTCAGTCAGTGTATGATATTTAAGCCATCCAATAGTTGACACGGTGATTGGGAATGAAATCAAAATACGAAAATGAATGTTTGCATTGAAATAATTTGATAGGAATACTTCCGTGTTGTACCCCAAGAAGAAGAGATGCCTCTATTGTTATGGCTCCCAACCCCTCTAAAATGCTGGAGCCAAGGTGCTTCCTCACCTGCAAAGGTTGTATCCAGCATGTTGCCTTTAAATACACCTTTCATGTTATGTTTCCCTCTACCTACAGTAGTTCAATGAGCAAACAATGAAAATAAAAAGATTACGTTTTTTCTAAGGCCTATTAACCCCCCAAATCCTAAAACCTCTGAAGGAGAATAATGCGGAGCTACAAACTTAGAACAGGCTTCATTTTGTTTTCATTTGCAACAAGGCACAATTTCTGTACGTTTGACATTTGATGGAAAATAGTTTCTGTGTTAAAGCTGCTTGTTGTTGTGGTTTAACCCTAGCCAGCAACTGAGCACCATGCAGCTGCTTGCTCACTCCCCCACGGCAGGATGAGGGAGAGAATCGGAAGAGTAAAAGTGAGAAAACTCGTGGGTTTGAGATAAAGACAGTTTAATAGGTAAAGCAAAAACCTTGTGCAAGCAAAGCAAAACAAGGAATTCATTCACCACTTCCCATTGGCAGGCAAGTGTTCAGCCATCTCCAGGAAAGCAGGGCTCCATCATGCGTAACAGGTATTTGGGAAGACAAACGCCATCAGTCCAAATGTTCTTCCCCCAGCTTTACCTGCTGAGCATGACATCATATGGTATGGAATTATCCCTTTGGTCAGTTGGGGTCAGCTGTCCCGGCTGTGTCCCCTCCCAGCTCCTGGTGCACCCCCAGCCTCCTCAGTGGTGCAATGGTGTGAGAAGCAGAAGAGGCCTTGGCTCTGTGTAAGCCCTGCTCAGCAGTAACGAAAACATCCCTGTGTTATCAACGCTGTTTTCAGCACAAATCCAAAACATTGCCTCATACTAGCTACTACGAAGAAAATTAACTCTATCCTAGCCAAAACCAGCTTAGTTGTAATGTATGATAAACATAATTATTAATATTTATATACTGGGCCTGCTTTTACTTTCACTAAGTTACTGTGGATTTGTACAGGGGGACATCCAAGTTTAGGAGCTGATATATGTAGGGCTGGTTATTTTCCACTAGATAGTTTTGATTCTTATGGTAGACATTCATGTGCAGCTAAGGTGATGGATTCAGGATAAATTAGTAAACGATATGAAAGTGATCACTCTTACTCATATTCTGTAAGGGATACCTTCAAACTGTTGTGAAATGTATGGAGTCAGTTCTCTTGTATCTCTGAGGAGATAATTGCCCTCACTAATCCCTGAATGGTCATTAAGACAAATTCAGTTTCTTCCTCTTCCTTACATGAAGTTTTCTTAATGACTAGAAGCCTGTCACCAGGCCCTTTGGTATGACTGTTTGTACTTTAGCCCAGCATTTGGCCAATGTGAACTTGGGGCAAAGGGCTGTTGCAAGTTTTGGACCTTTCTTCGAACCCCGTTTTTGTGTGCGCTTGAACTTGGTCTTGAGTTACTTGCTGTTTGGTGACTGTGTTTCTGATGTGGAAGGCAAAGAGGGATAGTGACTTTGTAGTGAGACGGCTTAGGAGCTGAAATGGATAATTTCAGCTGTAAATTGTGTGAGTGGCCTATTAGGGGGTAATATTTAAATATCCTATTTTAAGCCGTTATATCAACTGTGTTACTGACCACCTGCACTTGAGGCCAGATTGTGTTCTTTCTTTTCTTGCTCTGAAGAAAGGAAACTTGGAAGCGACTGTGCTGCTGTACTTGTGAAGTGGTGCCATTACCACATCCGTATTGTCCTTTCCTCGTCTCTGGGGTATGAACCAGGGTTATATAAAGATCAGTAAAACAAGCTCTATGGCTCAGCTGTAGTCTTCTGCCATACGCCAGTTATGCTGGTCAAAAAGCAGCAGGGAGTTGTAATGCCGTACGGTGGTGTTCAACTTAATACAGGTTTTTAGGTGAGGGAAGCAGCAGAGGTGAGAGCCATATCATAAGCCTCCTTGTGGGATCTGATTTTTCTCCTTCACACTAGTCCTGGGTGTTGACTGACTTTCCACATCACTGTTAACTGGCACAGATGAGGCAATTACCACCCCATGGCAAGTGCCTCTTGCTAGAGCTTGCTGCTGCCATGGCACGGAGAGATGAAAAGGTGATGCCTCCGCTGTGGAGCTTCATGCTCTGCAGCCTGGCGTGCTCCTGCAGACCACGGCTGATTAACGTGATTGTGCAGGGCTTTAATCAAGAGAGTGCTGGCGCAGTGCACGCTCCCACCTGCGCCTGCTGCCACATGCCATCTGCATCCCTGGGCATCTGCAGATCTCACAGGGGCAAGAGCTGCTGTGGTGGGGTGAGGGGAGAGGAGCAGGAGCCCAGTGATGGGGACTCCACACATGCAGTGCGGAGGCCCAAAACATGCTTACAGCTTTCCTGACCCCCGCCTTGCTGCAGGTGGGTTCCCCATCACAGCCTGTGGCATAGCTTGAGGAACTTCTAGGTGCAAACCACCGGCCTTGCTGTTCCCTGACCCCCAGAAACCAGGGATAGGGAAAGACTCAGGGTAAGGACAGCTCCTGTGAAGCTGCACAGGCATCTTGCACCGGAGGAGGAGCCTGGCCGAGCAGCGGTCCGCATGGCAGAGGCTGCAGTCACAGAGCAGCCGGCCTGTGTGCAGCACCATAGAAGCTAATTTCAGCTTTTGGGAGGCTTAGCATTTGCTGGCTTTGTGCAGTGGGAACAGGCAGGAAAGTCTCAGGCACGTGTGCCAACAGGGACCCACTGGTGACTCTGAGCCATGTGTTGATCATTTTCCCACATAAAAAAGCTCTTCTGCTCCAGTACAAATCAAGGAATTGATGGTCTGCTTGATTTCTGCTTTGTTATAAAGGTCACATCTCTGCAGAGGACCAGCACATAGCTTAGTGTCCCATGCATGTTCAGCTGGGACTGCAGCAATGAGTGTATTGGCCACGTCCTTCTGCGTTGCGTGCTGAAGAGGCCACACAGGCCTGAAGGACGAGAGAAGGGCGCAGCCTTCTTAGAACCGGTCCCTCTAAAATGGGGATGAGATATGGATTTGCTTGTCTGCCTTACATGCAGGATGAAAGGGGAACTTTCCTTCTGGGATGGGAGAAATAAATGGGATCTGGATTGTGGGAAGAAAGAAGGTTGAGGACCTCTAGGTTAGGGAAGGGGTGGGAGCTGCGTGTCTGGGATTTTCATACTAGTAAAAATACTTTAAAAATTGATAAAATCTTTCAGTATTTTGTCTTCTATTGTTCTAGTATCAAGGATGCAAGCATGTCCTGAAGGCGTTTGCTAGAGCTGTGACCTCTTTGCTTCCTCCCCTCCCCACTATTGTTTTTTGCCTTAGCTGAAGAGGGATGCTTTTTTTAGCCTGGTACATAAGCAGAGAACTTAACGTTTAGTGTGATAGGAGAGGACTGCAGGTTGTTACAGTGTTTTGCTATGCTTCTTTTAACCTGAATTAAAGCTTATATTAATACACTATTTTTTTAATAACATTCTTATATTCTAATTTAATTGCTTTCCTGGAGACTTGTCTTGCTATCAATTCTGTTAGTTATTTATCTTTTACCTTAGCTCCCAGCACACAGGTTATTTCTTTTTTGTTGTTGTTGTTGTTGTTGTTATTTGAGTTAACATCATGGAAAGTGCCTTCTATTTTTTAGGATGGATATGTTTTTTCCTCACTTAAAACTGATTCTCAATATGTTTTGTAGCCAAGAACAGAGGGCTAATCAAATGAAACTCTTAATGAATTTTCTCAAAAAAAATTACTGTCAACAACACGTTTCAATACAAGTAGTCAATCAATTGTATTGCAGGTATTTTTCAAGAAGCTTCTAGAAACTTTCAACAAAAAGATTTTCGGAGTAAATAGTAAATTTTAGTGATTCAATTTTGAGGGTCCAATTTAAGACTCCTCATTGTGTTAGGCACTGTTTGAGTCTCATCACTATGTTAGGCACCAAACAGTTGAATTTTTTTAGACTATCTTCTCAAATTGATCAAGGCATAAAAATGAAATCAAAGAAAAATCCTAATCAGAGTTTTTAAAACTTATTGTAACTAGTAGGCTTGATGAGGAGTATCTGTCACAAGGCCTATCAACACTTTTTTTGTCTCTGCAACTGGTTAATTTTTTTTTCTTCTTTTATTTTTCTTTAAGCTTCAAGAGACGGTCAAAAGGAAGTTGGAAGGCGCACGTTCACCTCTCAATGGAGAACAACAGAATGGAGTTTGCGATGGGAGCTTTTCTCCGACCAGCAAGAGGTTACGGAAGGATGTACCGGGCATCGAGGCAATCAACAGCTTGCCCAATAATTTGCCTTTGCCTGCTGTTTCTCCTCTTCACCAGCTCGACATGAAAGCTCCCCTGCCCTTGCAGAACAGTGGAACTCACAGTAGTGGTCTAGAAGACTTGGGTAAAAACGGTGGACTTTCCGAGATAAAGCTCCCAGTTAACGGTTGCAATGACCTAGACGATAGTTTTAATATCCTGCAGAACAAGGAGCTAAAGCAAGAGCCTTTGGATGACCCTAGCTGTATAGACACTTCTGAAACATCTCTTTCAAATCAGAACAAGCTCTTCTCAGACATTAACCTGAACGACCAAGAGTGGCAGGAGCTAATAGACGAACTAGCGAACACCGTTCCAGAAGACGATATACAAGATTTGTTCAACGAAGACTTTGAAGAGAAGAAGGAGCCAGAATTTCCCCGGCCTGCCACAGAGACTCAAGAGAGTGCAAGCGTGAAAAGCGATCCATCTCATTCTCCATTTGCTCACGTCCCATTAGGTTCTCCCCAGGTGAGGCCTTCTTCTTCTGGTCCTCCATTTTCAAACGTCTCCACAGCCTCTAGCATAGCTTCTGTGTCCAGTGCCCCGCCAGCCCCAGTCACTGCTGGCTCACCCGCAAACTGTGTTGTTCAGTCACCTCAAACTCCCAGCCAGGCCCACACTCCAGGCCAGAACGCAGACAACGGTCTGGAAATGGCTATCTTATGAATTCAGCAGCAGCAACTGTGGCAGGATCAGGGCCTGGGCCTGTGAACATGCCAAGCGCTGACTTGTCTCCAGCTGAACAGCTCAAGCAAATGGCAGCCCAGCAGCAGCAAAGAGCTAAGCTCATGCAGCAGAAGCAGCAACAGCATCCAAATCAAGCCTCAAGCTGGTCACCTGTAGGCCCTCCATCTAGTCCATATGGAGGACCCTTCAGTGCAGACAAACCAAATAGTCCAATGATGTATCCCCAAGCCTTTAACAACCAAAATCCAATAGTGCCTCCTATGGCAAATAATCCACAGAAGACCACAATTAATAACTACCTCCCTCAAAATCACATGAACATGATCAGTCAGCAGCCAAATAACCTGGGCACAAACTCCTTAAGCAAACAGCCTAATATGCTTTCTTACGGCAACACCAAACCTCTGTCCCACTTCAACGCTGAGCTGAGTCAGAGGATGACCCCACCAATGGCAAACCCCAGCAAGAACCCCATGATGCCGTACATCCAGCAGCAGCAGTCCCAGCAGCCACAGATGCAAGCTCAGATGGTGCACCTCAGCGAGGAACAGAAACGCATGCTCATCATGAAGCAGAAAGGAATGATGAATCAGCCCATGGCATATGCAACACTTCCTTCCCTTGGTCAGGTAAGCGCAAGTGCATGATGTGTGGGCAACCAAAAAGAGGCTTGATACAAAGATTTAGTAACTCTTTGTATGGTTGTCTCCTTTCTCCTTCTCTTTCTCCTGGAAAGTATGGAATGTCATTGCAGATGCTTCTTGGACTTTTCATGCGGTACTGGAGCTTGATTATTTTAAGAAATTACTGAAATGATGTTGTGTTATGCTTTAGAAATGTTGTTAAATGACTGTTTTTCTGAACTAGCGCTCTTTCCACGTGCTTCTACTGATGAGCGCTTAGGGCCACTCTGGGAAGCTTTGGGTCGGAAGTGTCCCCTCCTTGGAGGGTTTATCTCCTTTTTTTTCATAATGTGAGACTTTATGCTTATGGATCCCAAACCACTGCATGGCTTAGTTTCCACAGTGTAGTTAGCATTGTAACAAAAGGATGGAGTGGTTGACCCCTTCTTCTTGGGGCAGGAATCCAGCCAGCTTTAAACAGCATGTTTGGCATTTTTGGCTCAGGGAACAAAGGAACGATGTTTTGGGTGCTGAGTGCCTTTGGTTTCCACTGGAAGAAGTAAGCACAACTGAATGCTTTTAGTAGTGCTTGAACCATGCGTGAAATGAGATGGTTTATTCCAGGACTTTCAAGCAGTGTTTAGCAACTTCAAGTATTTTATTGTTACGAATCTGTAGAGTCTTTCAGCAAGAGGCTAAAGCCATGTTGGCTTGAGTGACTTGGCATCACTGTGTCAAATATATTCCATGGTAACCTCTGGGGTGTCAGCTGCCAGGCTTGGAGAATGCTTTGGAATGAATTAATAACCGATTTGAATAATGGTTATAGTAATGCCCTGTTGCCTTCTGGGTCAGCTGGGTATTCTTAGTTGTGCAGCCCCTGCACTGGTGTCATGGAAAGGCTTGAGAATAAGTTTTCTTTCTGAATGTTGTTTTTTAGGGCTTTAAAAAGAATTAAAGTTATAATCAGTTCACAAAATAGGTGATGCCTTCCCAGAAGTTATGTGCCACCAAATCACATCAGAAATTCTGATACAATAGTACACTAATAGAATTGTTGGTTGATAGATTTAGCGTAACACCTTTTTGCCAAATTAGCTGTTTCCACACCACCTACAAGGAGTACTTCCTTCTGAGTACGGTTTAACTGTGACTCACACTGTAATGCATGTAGAAATACAGCAAAATTTGTCATTTCTTCAGCCTGTGGAGTTTGGGGATCTACCAATAGGAGGAGTAGGAGCTTTACCAGGTCAGAGCCCATCACATTATTTAAAATTAATTTCAAAACAAAAAGAAATGTTCATCTGCCTCCTGTTTTTGGTTCAGAATGTATGGTGACAGCTCAAAGGTTCGTATCTCTATTTTAATTCTGCTTGCCTATTTCATTAGAAATAGCTTGTCTAAAGCCTTTTCTTTTTGTGAAGACTTATCTAGAGAAATACTGCGATAATGACATAAAACTCAGACTGTAATCTGAGCTACAGAATTTGTCAGGTTGTAACTGAGAGGCAGAGGATGTTTGGTCAGGCTGTCTAATGCTTTATTGTTTCTTTTCTATGTTTTTGTTAAATCTGCTGAACTCAAAGACCCATCAAACAGTTGAGAGAATGAACTGCCTATGTGAAAGAGTTAATGTCATCTCCTCCATTTCATAAGTTGAGAAATTAATGTCTCACTGCAGTTCTCCAATGTGAAGAGGAACCCAAGATTTCATGTATCTAATCTCACTCAGTTCCTTTTTTTTTTAATGTAGGGAAAACTAGATATTGGATACAACTAGACATTCTTCCAAAACCAAGTCCAGATATTAAGTCATTTCTATATCTTACAAAGAAGAAATTTAAGGCAAAGCCATACTTTGTTACATAATATGAGCAATTCACATTTAATGACCCAGTCAGGATGAGGAACCTCTTGCTTGTGTGTAGATGTAGTAAGGTCCCTTCACTACTTGTGAAGCCCGCTTGCCTACACCGAAGGGATTTTGTTTGGTGAGAAAGGTTGAAATAATAGATTTCTAACTGTAATGTATTTCTTTATTCCTTCCTTTCCTGCTTCTCTGAAAAGCATTTTTCTGTGGAAAATTGGAAAGCTTATTATTGTGAGATGTGCTTGGTGGAAACAGATTGTTTTTGCAAAGGTGGTAAAAATGTTATGTTGATATTGTTGAGTTAAATCCAGACTGATGCAGATTATCTGATTCTACTACTTGCTGCAGGATGCGGATGGTCAGACTTGCCAGATTGTATATGGGAAAATAAAGAGATTGCACTCTTCAGTTTGAAATGCATTTCTGAATGTAAAGTGAATGTATCTTTCAGTCAGCTTACAATTTCTACTTTCATTGTAGTTTTGGTCTTTGATACAGAATTGTGTAAGTGTGTGTGTGTTAAATAATCATGAGGATTTAACAAATGTCATTTAAGGGAAAAAAACCCCTTTACCTATTGCATCTGATGATTAACACTGACCATATATTTCTGTCAGGTGATTATTACAAGGGCATACTTGAGAACCAAGAGATGATTTAGGGAACGTCAGGCACGGACAAAACTGACTGGTCTTATTTTCCGTGTACTGCTATAAAATTCAAGTATGGCTAGTTGTGTGCATGTGTGCATACATGCACTACATACACTAATTAAACCTATGTCTGTTTGGACCCAAAGTACTTCTATTGTTAATAAGCAGAATTTTTACGTACTCATTGCTCCAGTTGTTGAGTGAGCTTTAGAGAGACACACCATTTTTTCCATCCAGCTGGGACCTTGCAAATGCTCTGTGGAGGTCAGTTGCCCGTGACTGTCCTATTAGTGTGCCAGTGCTGGTGCCCTGGGATTGTGTCCTGGGCTTGCTGAGCATCGCTACATACAAGAGAGGGGAGCAGCGAGAGAGGAAGCTGTGCAGCTCAATATCCATGAGAGTGGTTGGACAGATGGAGTGCTACATTAGCAGCTTAGCTACCAAAACTAGTATCCAACAAAAGCAGGATTTCTCTAAAGGCTTTCTACACTGTCAGCGTTGAAACTCTTCCTGTCAGACGTGTTAGTCCTTTGCTTTGCTGTGCAGATCCAGGACTGGTACTGGCACTGTAGTTGTAACCTCCATCACACTAATGCTGAATGACCCATATGCCCTGAACCATGATGTCCTCTATTTTACATTATAGCTTGTTCTCCGCAAAGTAGCTCTGGATGGGGTATTTGTCTGTTTTTCCACAAAGCTGATACCGGTTCGGAGTTTCGAGTCAGGGATTTTTCTAGGGTTAGCCTGAAAGTAATTCAGACTGTTTTTTGCGGAATTGACTGTTAAAACCATGATCAGATCCTGACCCATCTATATTCTGCAAAACCCATGACTGGATCCTGACCCATCTACCTTCAGCAAGGCTCTGGCCTGCTACTAGTCTTCCCTCATGCCTGACTGTTCTCCACTTGGTCAGCCTTGTACTTAGAAACCCCTGCTCTTTGCCTTACCCCATGTACCCTGATCTGCCCTAAACCCACTTGTTAGCTTGTGAATACATGGCAGGTATTGCCCTTTAGCCTCTTGCTTTTCCTGGGTGGCTCTTTTGTTCTTGCTTATCCGCAGCTATAGGCTAAACCAGCAAGTACAGATTTTCACTGGAGCTGATAACTTGTTAGGTATTTGAGGGCTAGAGGTCCTCTGCTATTCTGGTTCCCATGTGATAATAAAAAGAAATTGGTTTCACACCAAGATGCAACAGGGGCTTTGTTTAAGCTTTTTATGTGATTTAAGAAATAAAAGCAAGCAAGCCTAAACCAACCTCTTCTCTCAAAAATTAGAGCTTTGTTTAACCTAAAGTGTTCTGTTTGGTTTTTGAGGTGTATGTAAAGTTTTATGGGAGGCACTTTTTTCCTTTTCCTTCTTTTTCTTTAAACAAAAAAGTAATTTCAAAGTGGGGAAAAGTGAAAACGTTTTCTTTGGAAAATTTCAGAATCATTAATTGTGGCTTTTCTTGGTTCCAGCTGTTCAATATGTATGTGTAATGGTAAGAGAAAAAAGCAGCCCGACGGAATAGATGTTGAATGGCTGAGACAGAATTTGATGTTTGGAGCCAAGTGAGTGAGGGAGAGTAATGAGAGGTCGAAACAAAACAGAATTCTCCGTGGGTGTAAGAAAAATAAAACTAGACTGCAGCTCTTTGCCTGCATGGGACTGTGAGGACGCTGCAATTATAGTTCCTATTGAAACCACTAGTTATGTTGTTTGACATTGGAGGGATGTGAACAAAGAGAAGAAATGACACCATACTGAAAGAATATCTTCAAATTCTCTTTTCGGTCTTTTGTTTTAATCTTATAAATTCAAGGTGCGTCATCTGCTCAGTCTGATTTGGCATGTGAAGGATAAAGAGAGATCTGTGTCCGAGAACATTTCCGAAAAGTAATTGTCTTTGTCCTTTTGAAGTGAAAAGGTGTGTTTCTCACTGGAATTGTAAAAGAGATTTTATACTTTTTTGGAGGTTATCTTTGGGATAGTGAGAAAAAGAGATTGTTGATGTTCTGGGATTTGGCCTTTTTTAAAAGCCTACCTGAAAGTAAAGAAGAAAGTCTACAATTTGTATTCACTGCAGGAAAGTGTGGCAGAGACACAACTGTCTTACCAGATTTTAGGGGAGACAAGCTGGAATGGAAATAATGACTGTGAGGATCACTTGCTGAACAGCCTATAAAGATGTAGTGAATGCCTATCTATGCTATGTTTGACTTATAGCTACTGTTTTCACAAAGGTTTACCCTGGAGCTCTGATACAATGCTGAAAATTGCTCCCCAGAAATCAGTCTCTCTAGGCTCTTAAGGACAAATGGGTAATCAAACTGTGTTTGGATGGATTCTGACCATCTCATTAGGCAATTTGTAAACAGTAGCCTGGCCTTCTTACCAATTCCTGCTATAATCTGCCCATTGTGCTGGGAAGGAGGTCACGTTAGCATGAATCACTAGAAACAAATGTTGGACAGCACTTGGCTAAGATCAGATCCCCATGGCATAATCCTAAAACTCAAACTTTGGCTTGTTGGTATTTCCTCATTTTGCGACCTATGGGCATGTACTTTTTCACCTAATACATACTTTGTTCATTCCATATGGTAAATATTTTTGTGCAATACTAAGTTTTTCTAAGCCTTGCAAAATTGAAGTATAATAGTGCTGCTCCCATGCCCGAACTGAACCAGTCATCTTATCATAAGAAAACCATAGATGTCTTTGGTGAAACCCACTTCCCTGAAACCATGCTGACCGGTATTCCTGCTTTATTCTCTGAGTCATTGCTGGTGGAGAACTGAAACCAATTGTTGCATTGTTTTGCTGGAGAGTGTGTCAGAATAACCGGTCTTTTCCTCTTTTAAATATCATAGTTGTAGTGGTAAATCTTTGGCTCTTAGAAACTTATCCACTTGTCCAAGATTTGTTAAAATACATTGTTGCGTGATTTGCTTCTTGTCTAGTTTCTTCAAGACTCATAGTGTGAGTTATTCTCATCTCTAAAGAAATTGTCCTACATTACTTTCAGAAGCAGAAAATTTGTATTACTGACTGCATGAAGTGTATATTAAATGTCCCCTTTTTTGAAGTCAACATGATAGCATACTTTTTCTTCCTACATGATCTAGATTGCTACGTAAGGAGCAGTTTGTCCTGTTATTTAGTGAAACCTGTTAGTCTGATGATATAATATGTGCCAACCAACTCTCCTTTAGTTTTATTAGTTACAACCGCAATCACGAAGCACTGTGATTTTGAAATGTCTACAGCCAGTAGCAGCATATTTTTACATAAAGTGCTACCCTTTCCTGTGGTGGGTTTTTTTTTTTTTTGGGGGGGGGTGGGGGGTGGGGTGTCTTTGGCCATTTTCTCCTTAAAGTGCAAGTTATCATCATCAATTTTAGTTTTCCAATCTCATGACCCATTCCACCTGCTTTCAGCAATACCAGCCATAATCCATTTCTTATTGTTCATGAGCCTCTCTAACTCTTCTTGTTTATTGTATATGCTCTTAATATACAGGTGGTGTAAAACTGTTCTTTCCACCCGCTTTTATGGTTGGATCTGTCATAAGCTGGCGACACACCACCGCTGAACATACTAGGATGTTCATACCACGCTCTCCCCAATGCTGTGTTCTTCTGTAGGCTAGTTTGCTGCCCTCTGAGCATCAGCATAACTAATTTAGCATGAAAAGGCCGATGCTTTCAGTGCTAGATGGTGACTGAAACATCCATGTAGCCTTTTCTTCATATGGCAGTGTTCAAGTCTTTCTTCCTGTCCTGCTTCCTCCACCCAGGCGGTCGCCTCCGAGAATCAGCGTATTCGCTGCAGCAGAGCTACAGGGGCAAACCCATTCATCCGCTGACGCCTTTACTCTTTGTGGATCTGGAAAAGTGTTTATCACAAAATGGTACCTGTGATGTTTTGATGTAGACAGTGGGTTCAGCTCATGAGTTGGATTCTGTTGTTCTCCCTTTTTATTTTAAGAGAAGACTTAATCCAAAGACTAAGATTAAGGTTCCCATCCTTGGCAGCGACTTCGTCTGTTTGCTGTTCAGTGCCTCACAGCTGGCTGCCAGAGCTTGCAGAGTGCTTGTCTGAGAGTTTTGGCATGACTTGGTCTGATCCCTTCCTCTCCAGTCTGTGATCTTGCATGGCCCAACCAGGATGCAGATTTGATCACAGGTTGCATTCAGATAATATTTTGGAGTTTTAAATGTTTCCTTGTGTCATTTCTCTAAGACCATGCCTGTCCCCAACTTTACCTTTTTCTGGAGTTTAGACATTTAGAGTACTTCTTGCCCCTGTAATTTCATTTTCTTTCCATAATTCCTAAGTTTGTCAGTTTGCTTCTCAACACCTCAGACATACTAATTAGACATTAATTTTAGAGGAATCTATATTCCTATGTTTAAATTAATGAATATATAAGCTTGAATGTCTCAAAGTCAACTTGTGCCCCATAACACTTCTGGTCATAAATATTCAGAAATTACAAAATCACTTTAAAATCATGAGTTCATAAAATAATATACATTGGGAGGGGTGGTATGTGTCTTCCTGTTTTCTGAACTGCAAGGGTTCTTGTTTTCCAGTTCTTTATCCATCTAGGACAGAAGTTTACCTTTTAAAGCAAAGCTTTGATTCTTCCTCACCTTCTTGACTCTAGAAAATGATATGTAAATGAAAACATGTCAAATGATAAGATAATGCAATACTGGGGATTTTCCTTACCCCCCATTTCAGTGTCATCTGCTCTTATGCTACCCAGCTGGATGATTAAGGTTGTGGTGCAACTCCAAACCTCTTTCTTGGAAGCTTCTCTTTGGTCATGTTTGTATTTCTAAGGTGTCACGTAGTCCTTTAGAAAAGGCACCTCACAGAAACAAATGACACTGTTTCCAAGTTACTGTCTGTACTGAGGATAAAGGTGAAGGAATTTTTCAGAGTGTACCAAAATTGCTTCATTTGCCACCAACAAGGAGGCTGCGCGTGTTTTCCGCATTGAGTGGATTTACTAGACCTTGCAGCTAACAGCAGTAATAAAATCATCACTGGGTCCTGACCAGATTTAACAGTACAGATCCAGAGCTAGGGAGGCCTCTATTTCATCTCTGTTTCAGAGGCACAAGGGAAGATCTATTCTTCTTCCTCTGCTTGACCTTCCTGGTCTCATGCTCACCTGCACTGAGGTCGGGGGTCAGCTTTCCTTTCCCAGTAAAGGGAATCAAGCAAGCCTTGCAACTAATTTTGGCAGAGAACAGGCTTTGCTGGAGGGGCCAGGGAAGGCTTTACAGCTGTCCACCCATTTCCTGTGCTGCGGTCAGTTCTGCAGGGGACACCTTCCCAGTCAGCTGACCGTAAGAAACAGCAGCCATGTTGTACAGTGCGTGCCTCTGCTGAGAGTAACCGGGGGCAGTTCACAGTGGCCTTCTGCTAGCGCTTACTGTTGTGTTTCATACCTGAAGATACTCAGACCTACTGTGTTTCCACAGAAGAACCATTTAAAGTGTCTTTTTTTCCTATAACTTTCAAAGATCCATTTATAGATAAATAAATGATTAGTCTTCATCAGGCATATAACAATGGACTTCAGATTAATGAGCTCTGGACCCTTACCGCTTGCTGTACTGATTGTAAGAGATGAACTGGACTGCCTCCTTTCAGGCTGCATTTCCACCCTTAGGAAGGCTTCTAAGCCTGAGTGTCGTTTTGTGTATCTCTGCCGACATGAGACTTTAAATTGCCTTTTGACTGGTCTGTTCTGCAGGGAACAAACTGTAAACAAATCCCTTTGCTAGGAAAGCCTCTTCCAGGTAGTCTGGGAGTTTATTCTCTAATCTAGGTTTAGTCTCATTGCCTTTCCCAACCTTTATAAAGAAAACTGGAGACTGGATTAAAAATTAATTCTCTTTCCATCTCCTTTTTTATCTCCCTCCCATAGTAGGGGCTTATACAAACTAAGATTTAATTCCAAGCAAACTTATAATTTTTTTTATTAGTTTTTGAAGAAAAGACTCATTTTACATACACAAATATTCTTGCAACAAGAATTATTCTTAAATAAGCAGTACCGTTCCCCTGTGCTCCCTTTACTGCGGGAGGGATGGAATGACTCTGCTGCTTAACTCGGTTAAGTACCTTCCGTGCAGATTCTGCTCCCACCACAGGCTTACAGTGATCACCCAGCCTGCACTGTCAAGGACCCCCTTTTCTTTCCTGCATTCTCACTCTGCTCTGAGTTCTGTCTATTAAGAGGCTTGCAGCAAGCAAAACTACTTATCATATAATCAGTCGATAAGGGCAAAGGTTATAGGGTATCCTGTAATTAAAAAGCTTATTTGGAACTATTAATAGATTGTGGTTACGCTGAAAGCAAGCTCCATCCTGTTCTTCTCTTCCCCCCCCCCCCCCCCCCCCCCCCCCCAGTCTTCTCTTTTTCCCCTGTGACATGTAGGTGGCTCCTTCTCTGCCCATAGCTCTACACTCAGGTAAACAGAAGAAGAGACACCATCGGGGGGTAAGTTATGGAAAGCCAGCATGGGATCTGCCTTTCCCCGGAGGGCTGTTTGGTGGGGACCGGGAGTGTGAGCAGCACCCCATGCTGTATGCATCCTCCTCTGATGCCTCTTGCACCAGCTCTTCTTTCCTGTTTGCAGGCCAACCGGGAAAGGCACTGGTTGATTTTTGTTTGGGTTTCTTTTTTTTGGGGGGGGGGGGGGGGATAGGCCAGGAAGGCTGCTGTGTTTCTGAGGCTGAGCTTTGGTGCTTGTAGAGAGCCAGGCTGGGGAGTGGGGGAGAGCTGGGCAAACCATCGGGTTCCTCTCCCACCTTATCCATCATCAGAGTTACTGTTTCCTTTGCAAGTGGGACAGGAGGTGGGGGAATAAGTGGCAGTCCTTTCCAAGTGCCTCTGAAGGCAGTCACATCTGTCTGATCAAGCTGACAAAAAAAATGTTGTGAAGGAAGAAAATCTTAGTAGTTCTCCCATGGTGGTGCTCAGTCTGGGCCTTTGTGCAAGGTGTGGGAGCCACATGTCAGAAGAGGTAGTGCCCACCTCAGAGATCTTGCAGCTAATTAAAGATTACACACGGTGACAGCTTCATTTTGGGTAGCACTGTGAAGAGCTCAAAAAATCAGAAATGCCACAACTGAGTTGTCCACAACTATCAGTGCTACTCTGCTTAGGGCAAGAAATGGCAGAAGAGGAAGAAGGACACAGGGAGAGAAGCTAAAGTGTGCAAATATCTTACAGGAGGCTGAGCACTGCCAGAAAGAGAAAATCCCCTGCTGTGTCATAATCCCCATGTTCCTTAAACATCTTCCCCCACTCAGGAGCATTTAAGTGACACTGAAAGAGACTGCTTGTTTATCCCAAGAGCATGGATACAGCGCAGTTCTTCTGCTCAGGGAGAACATCAGTAAGCACCAATTAATGTTTCAACTAGGAATTTAGGACCAAGTAAGAGTCATATTTTCAGAGGAAAGGTAATAGTCCCATCTTTAGTGGCTCATTTTCACTCACCTTTTGTTTACTGCAGTTTATGGCTTGTAGCTCTCAGGAGTGTTCTGAGCTTGTGAGCGGATGATGTCACTGCGTTTTGAGGAGTTACGTGTGGAGCCCAACAGTGCTTTTTAAATTTGCGTGTACATATTCCTTTGTGGCTAACGTACATTTTTTGGACACATATTACCAGGAGCTTTTCCATCCCTTCTCTAAAGCAGTGTGACTTACAGCCTGGTTCTGTGCCATCAGCGGGGGGCTTGGCCACCAGATGGGCCACCGGGCAGGACCAGTGTCAGTGTGCATTCAAAGCCTTGAGCTCAACTTCTGCTCTCTGTGTCTCTGCCTAATGTGTGAAGGAGCGCTCTTTGATGAGCAGTCTAGGCTACCCAGCTGGCTATGATGTTCCAGCTCAACAGTGAGGTGTACCTTGCACTTCGGAATTCCTATTTTGTCTCTTATCTATGTGGATCCTTATTCTGGTGCTTTCCGCAGCATTTCTGGATACTCAAGCCCAGTGCTACCTAGAAGCATTATGCTATTGGTATGTGCGTTCCCCCCGAAAGATTTCCTAATGTCTGCAACGTGTATGTGTCCATCTAATCTCTGCGATGTGTACGCGTCCGCACTAGGAAAGCTTAATACCTCTTGAAAGACTGTCCCAGTAAGTGGTTAAGTGCAGATTTGGAGTCCTGCATTCAGGAGGTTCTGCCAAATCCCAGCTGATGCATCTAATTTGCTAAAGAATGTGGCTTCTGCTCTCTCAGCAAAGATTTCATTCCTCATGGGCAGTGGGAAACTTGCCCTTTTTGTGTTATTGTTCACTAGCTTAGTATTAAGTCTGAGACAGCCAACTTTGTTACTAAGGAGAAAAACCAGTCGGTTGGTCCCTATGTTCTTCATTCTCATGTAGTGTGTGTGTATATGTGTTCTTTAGTCCTCCTGCCCTTATTCAGCCCCTTTTCCTGTGTGTGAGGAATGTTTTGCATGCATTAGCCTGCAAGCATATCTTACGCATTGGGAGGAAACCATCCATTCTGTGTCAACACATCTTCCAAACAGGTGCCTTCCTCATTTACACCCGGTGGGAGCTTGTTAGCAGCTCTTGCTCTACGCTAAGAGTGGGAGCTGTCTAGACAGGGTCTAGAATCTCATAAGAAAGCAAACCCAAGTCCAGCAGCACTGTCACAAAATCATGTGTTAATGTTTTCTCTGCCTCTCTTTCACTTTTGTTTCACACTTGTACAATATTAAAGTCTATTCCTCACTCCAGAAGCTCAGTCTTTGGCTGCTCGTGCTAGCATCCTTCTGTAAAATCTGTTCTACTAGGTTCCTTGCTACTAGCTAAAATCTCCATGTTGAAAAACAGAGGTATACCTGTAAGCTGTCTTTTGTTTCCTTATGCTATTTGGAGAAACTGAGGGAAAGACAATGTCTTTAAAAAAAAAAACAGAAAGAAAAATAGTTTGAAAGGGTCAGCCTAGAGAGAGTTTAAGGTCTACCCTGAGAAGATGATTCCTTCTTTTCTGACATGATGTTCCTTACAGACTTAAGAGTTAACATCCTCAAAGAATCTGCATTTTAAATTATTTTTTTGTACGTAGTATTGCCTAGAGAAAGCAAAATTCCTGAGATTGCCCACCATGCACTTTCCAGGGAATTATTTTTCCAATGTGTACTTCTTTCCCTCTGAGTCTAGCAGGTTAAGGTTTGTTTGGTGGGTTGTTTTTTTTTTTTCAATCTGTCCTATATTATTTGTCTGTTCCTTTTCTCTCCCTTGCTACTCCATGAGCCATTTTTCTTTCTCTCCCTCTAAGCTCCCTGTTCAAGTTTACCCTCTGTTTCCCCTCATCCAGCTTTTGTTTCTCTGCTTCCCCTTCTTATCCATTTAATAGCACAGGACTGTTTTTTGGTATTGTCACTGTGTGCAGGAAATCACTGTAGACACCGTGGCTTTCTGTGGTCTTTATACCTCCGGCAGACGGAAATAGTATGAAATATTTGTTGTCATATTAGATGTTTTTTTAACCAGTCATGAGACAGATGAAGGACTGGGGGATCTTAGCTATAATCCCATTAATGTGGTAGCACCATCCGTGTGATAAATTTGGCCGCTCCACCTTCAGCCTGCCCGCTAATCCATCTCAACCAGGACTTTAATGTTCTGAACTATGGAGCGGTCTCACTGGATCAAGATTGTTTGTAGTGCACCCTTACCACAGATGGCTAAAACAAAAATAAAAAAGTAGGAGGTTTCTATTGTTAAATTGTCAGTGACATGTTGTTTCCCACACCTTGAAGATTTGTCTCTGGCAGTAGAAGGCAGTAAATTAGTCTTACTAGCCCTTGCATTCTTACAGATGGAAAAGCAATTTTAAGTGATTTTTTTGGGTGACTTTTAAGCTATATTAATGATACCTTTGCTTGCCCTTCACGTCGTGTGAAACTGATCTCATCATTTGAAGAGACCTTTGCTGTTCCCAGAGGTGCATAGAACAAAAACGCTTAAAAGACTTCTAAGACATTGCTGGAATAGTTACTATGTACATCACAAACTACACAATGCACATGGATGTATAGTAAAATTTAATGTATGTGGTTGCTCTGAGGCAGTATTTACCTCATTAATCTTACCACATGGGGGTTGCTAGTCCCAGATCAAGAAGAAACATTTATGTGCTTCTGGGAGGTATCAGTGGCTTCACCAAGCGCCTGCAATAAAAGAGATCACAGTGGGGCAAATGTATGGGACAATACCAAAAACCTTGTGTGCCTGAAGCAGATGAAGCTCTGAGTTTCAGTTGGAGATGTCAGAGATTTCGTACTGTGACACAAGAAAAGGCACTGGCTGCGCTACTGCGCAAGTTTCCGTTTGCACTTGCCTGGTTCCTGCACCTGGTTTGCAGACAGCACGGGGATTACATCCTCGGTCCTTCCCAGGCCACAGATAAGAGCGAAAACCACTACCAACAAAAATAATCCTTGACTCTGGTTACATAAAGGGTGGGCTGTTTTCCAAGGGCCCTGCTGAAAGGGACACAGGTGTCACCTGCAGACGCACTCACAGCTTGAGGGAGGCTGTTTTGGCTAGGGATGGCCAGCATGCCAGGTGCACTGCCAGCCTAGGATTTTAATGCTAATGAAGCAGTGGAAAAGGCTCTAGTTAGTCACAATACAGTGGTGGCAATGACTGGGGGTCAGGGAGGGGTAAAACCAAGGGTACTAGTGCAGCCCTTCAGGAGAAAGCAGCTTGTGGAAAGAGCAGGGCCCCTAAGCTTTACTGCCTTGGAGTAAAAGCTGCACTGCTCGCGCCTCCTGAGTCTCTTCTGTAGCTGTCACTGCATATGTGTTGCAGCGAGCAGGATGTTTCCCACTGCAGCTGGGAAAAGCTGAATAAAGACTAGCAGAACCCAAACCTCTTACAGCTTGTTATCCACTCACCTGTCCAGAGCATCCTGCTTACCCGCTCTGCCTCCCAGCCACCTTGCAAAGCCTCGGTCAGAGAGGGTTTGCACGCTTTGGCCCCATGCAATGTGTGTTGAAGCGGAGTGGAAATGTTAGGGCTGTAACCTCAGCAGAGCTCCCAGCATTGCGACTGCTATAGCGAACAGGAGCTGTGGGGTGGCCAGGGCAGGCTGGGTGCTCCCCTGGGTGCACTCTGGCATTGCTGCTTTCACCAGAGGCAGCTTAGGTGTCTGCTTTCCTCTGCTTCTGCTCAGGTCCTCTGCTCTAGGTACAGTGTACTGCGCAACCCCCCCCCCCAAAATGTTAATGTAGGTAAATGAGCTGTTTTACTCATGCTCCTGAGAAGCACATTTCTCTGGAAAAATCATGGAGTTTTGGAAAATCCTCATGAGTAAGTCTGAAATCCATGTACTGCTGAGGACGCAGAACAACAGGGCACTGTTTTGTTTTTAAGGTGGTCTTTTATCATGTCTCAGATTTTTCAAAGAAAAAAAAAAAGTGAGTAGTTGTGATTTTTTTTTTTTTTTTAAATTGAGAATCACATGGTCGGTCTCTCCTCCATTTTCCTTACCTATTCCACCACTTTTGTTTTCCTATTAATAGAGTGTGCTTTGCCTTTTCAACTTAGTGCTTTCTCACCTACACAGCCCTAGTCAATGGGAGCACTTATGTAAGGATTGCACAGTCTGCCCCCCGTGCATCTTAATGAAATTGGAGATTTTTTTTCCTAGTTCTTTAGGATTAGATTCTTCTTTCTCAAAGGCTTTTTTTGGCCTCATAAATTAGATCACCGCTATGCAAAAAACAACCCACTGTGATCACAGCTTAATTGCACAATGCCTGCACTTTCTTGAATGTTGTTCCCATCTCTTCAAGATTAAGTAAGATCCAGTGGGTTGGACCTTTGATCTACATAATAAAGGACAAGGAGGCAGTTTGTAAATCCTTCCTTTCCATCTTTATTCTTTGCAGTTGGGGACCCAAAGGCTTGAAATAATTTTTGCTTGCTAAGAGGAAACTTTATGTAATATATGTGGAGATGCCATTATGCTAATTAGTGTTGTTAGGAAAAATCAATGTATGTATGTCATCTGACAGCAAGCAATGATCTTCTCACAATCAGCAATTTCTCATGCATTGCCAATGCAGTAGGACTAGGACTATTTTATTCAGATAAATTTCTCATTCATTTAGTCAGTAAATCATGGTGCATTTCATGATAGTCATTTTTAAAGTGATTGCATTTTGTTAAGTTTTATTCATGCATAATGGCTTTTTATCTGGCAATGAGGTCAACCTGTAGTCTCTTCCTCTGTCATTTGTACCTTACCATCCCAGCATGGACAAGCTCACGGCCATACCTGGATGCCACAGACTGGGAGGGATAGGAAAATACAGGAGGCACAGGAAGACAAGCTGTTAAGATTGGTTTCAAGTATCTGATGCTTAGCTGCAGGTTTACCCTAGGTGGGTTTATACTTGCTATATCTTTGCTACTAAGTGTAACTGAATTTGCTTTAAAACTGTGTTTGCACGAGCTTTCCAATGACACTTTTGAGGTGACCAGTTTGAGTCACGGCTGCAGGAGCACCTTTATTCCACTGGATACCCTGGTAGGAATGCATCTGGTGCTGTTCTCTTATCTGCAGGCTGTGCTGAACTTTTTCATTGGCAAAGCAGTGGAAGATGAGTTGTGGAGGTGAGGCAAGGAACCATGGTGATTTTCAATGAGAGATGGGCTCTTTTCTTTGGTGTCTTCATCTTGAGTCCACACTCTGCTGTGACTTTCTTGTTCTTAAGCTGGTAGAAAAAGTCCTGTTGTCTTCATCTACAACAGGAATGTGTCCTGGATCTCCCATGCAACTTCAATACCATTCTGCTGTCCTTGCTTATGTTTCTGGATGGCTGTGGAGGGCTTCCTTTTGTTTCTTATATACGTGGTTTGGCTTGGTGTTCTTCCCCACTGAAGCAAGCCATAACTGTCTCTTCTCTTTCCTTTTCTGGTGGCTTCTCTGCGTTCTGGTCATCTCCTTCCTCCCTGCACCTCCTTGCAGTCTTTGTCTGTTCTCCTTTCACTCATGTCTTCACAGTTTTTTTCCTTTCTTCTTCTTTGTCAACCAAAAAGACACTTTCTCTTCATTCACCTCTCCTTATAAAGCATAGTAAGCTCTCTCAGCATTATGTCCACTGAAAGGGGAAATGGGAATACAGGTAGGAGTGTTACAGAGCACTGGAGATACTGTTCTGCTTCAGGTTCTAGTGCTGTGCTGTCGACATGGGTGTTGAGCAGTGTCTGATGAGCTGCTTTTGTTGGATTGCTTGTCCAGGCACAGGGAGGAACACTATCGGTCCTCACTGACTGCTTCAGCAGTCCCCCATGACAGAGAAGACATCACATCTCTTTCCTGCTGGGATCCACAGGTCTGTGGTTACACAGTTGGGTCCAGGCTTGTTAAACCCCTGGGACAGAGACCCGAATCTCCTGTAGGGCTTTTCTGTACTCCTTGCAGCACTGTGGCTGCCCTTGCTGTCAGCTGTATGGATGTGGTTTGCTCTGCTGCTTCTCAGTGGATGTAGTCTTCACGTGAGGTCAGTATATCGTTTAGAAAGGTGTTTGAGTTCCTTTGGGATGAAAGGTGCTATATGAGTATAAAATCCTCTTAATGTCCCAGAAGGCTGGCTATTGATCTTCGAACAGCCATTTCAATTCTCCTTCCAGAGTCCCTGATTTCTTTCTTTTGTTGTTCTCCCTCTCACTAGATAATCTGGAGACTGATAACCCTTTCTCTTACCACAGTACCTGAGGGGGGAGAGGGGGAATTAATTGTCCATGAATTTTGCGGGAGGTTTCTCCTGCTGTATCAAATGGCCAGGATACCTTGTGTGCACTGGTGCTGTGACTCCCCACCCTGCTATGACTTCCATCCCGAGCCTGACCTGCTCTTTCTAGGTTGGACTCTCTCTAGTTACACTGGTGCAGGTCAGGAGTATTCACTGAAGTTACAAAGTTATGCAGAAGCCATTTTAGAGAAGAACTAGGTCTTTTGTTTGATAAATGGAAATTGAGTAAACCTTCTCTGTTTTTTTGTTAATATTTAAGGGAAGAGCACCCTGAAGACATTTTGTATCTTAACAGGTTTTTAGTATCTCTGTCTTTCTCTGTCTCTCTAATGCAACTTTGCCTACAGCCCCGTGCATTAGCAATGCAAAGCAGATTTTGAAAGCCAAGGGAATCCAGGCTCTTCCAGATGAACACTGTGATTTAAAAAAAAAAATCTGGAAAGAATAAAGGTTGTCCAAGTGGCATATGGCATGACAGTGACCCTGCTGTAAGGACAGACGTACAGAGCTAATGGTAATCCTATACTGGAGCCAGATAACATCCTGAGGTTAGGAAATCAAAGCCCCATGCTTTGGCTTAGGAGAGAATTAGCATGTGGAGCTTGCCTTAGCTCTGGAAACAGGGCAGTTCAGTTGCATTGGGGGCTTGCAGCCTTGGTAGCAGCAAGATCCTACCTTATGCGGTGCAGGAAAACCAGACCCATGTAGTTTGACCTGGGAACAGAGTATGTTAGTAAAGCTTCAGTGTTTAGGTGGATTCGTGGAGAAGGTGTATGCTGTTTCTGATAATTAGTTCAGAGAAGTCAATGTCTACTACTGCAGAAACAAGTCATAAGCTGCTTGGTCGTGCGTTGCCTAAAAGCTGTCTGAAGTGGGGGAATAAGTGCCGATATGCAGAGCAGAGTAGAAGAAATGACTGGGGCAGAGGTTGCAGCAGTTGGTATCCAAGGGATTTTTTCAGGGCTTTTTCAGATGGGAACCCCAGGAAGTAACCTACAGCAAACTACGCCTCGGGTCTGTACAAAAGCCACCTCCGCACACGGGAGTTTAACGTCCTTTAATGACACACCTGAGTCCCGATGCCTGTTAGTGGAGCCGTGGTTCCTGTGAGTCCCAGCGCAGGCGATCCTCTGGCCAGCAGAACTGGTGCCCTCAGCTGTGCTCCTGGCACCTGCGCTAGCGCGACTCCGTTGAGGAGCTTCATGGGGCGATTCCAGGCGGTCAAGCACTGCGCAAAGGCACGTTTTTCTCCCAGAGAGAAAGGGGAGTACACGTGATGTAATTATTTCACTTCCCAGTAGTACGCAGACGCAGCTTGGCATTGGATGAGTGAATCCCTTGTTACATAAATGCTGTGCCTTTGTTAGAAAAAAGTTGTGGTCAGACAGTAATGAAAATGAAGAATTTTTTGCATTCTTTAGCAAACTTCCTCTACCTCACCCAAGCCCACCTCTCTCTGCCCTGCTGCTTGTGATTTAACCCCTCTTTCTTCTGGTTTTTAAATATATTTAGCAATGACAATCTTCCTTATGATTATTTTCTGAAAGAAAGAAACCATGTCTTCCAATACACAATACTCATTATTGATAGCAATTCTTGGAAAACTGAAACAGAAATTAACAGGGTAGGACCGTCATTTTTTGGTGAAGTTGTGGACGCTTAGCGGCATTCAGTTAAGCTTGATTTTTAAAATGGCAAAATGATCCCTGTTATAACCAGTGTGAACAAAAAAGATGATCAACACTGAGATATTTTGAACATACTCATAATATTTATTTTTATATTTACTTTTATTTTCCCACAAAGGAAGAATTTAGGTATAGGAGAAAAGCATGAATCTCGGTCTAAAAGCAGCATATGATTTTTTTTTTTCCAAGGTGTTTTCAGGCTTATTTTAGAAGGAAATCTCCTGGCTCAGTTGCAGAAGGTAGACAAGGATTTGAAGAATTTGTTGTTGTTCTTAAAAGCATATGCACATGTTTTGAATTGGATGATTATTGGTCAGGAATGGAGATATGTCCTATTCTTTTTTCCTATTTCAGATCAAATTCTTTCTAATGAGCTTGTCATCGTAGTATGTGGATCCAAGTACAAAATTAAGGTTATGACAGAGTTAAAGTATCTCAGTCACTCCAGAGTTGAACTACTTTATCTCTTTAAAAGGAACATACCAGATTTTTTAATATAAACTTTTTGAAGGAATTTCAGGCTTATTCCTTCCTTTAGAAACAAGCTTGGATTTTTATTATTGTTTCTCTTTACATTTTGCATTCAAATGGTGGTGTTAATTTTTTTTTTTTAAATTGGCCTCTGCGCATATCTATCTTTGCTTTCCTGTTGCATTGTCTGCTGCTTTTTTCCCCTCCTGCAAGTAAAGTTACATTCTCTTGCTTAGAATAATGCGTGATGGGGAAAAAGATGAAACCCATTAAAATACTTAACTAGGAAATAGTCCACTTATACAATCCCCTCTTGTTTTTGATGGTGTCCCTGGAAGCCAGAGCGCAGCGTTAGTAGTTTCTGCACACACAGGGAAACAGCAATTGTGAATACTTAAAATCTACTCTGTTAACGGGGTAGCTATGTTGGTTTGTTGCAAGTTTAAATAGTTTAAAACTCAGAGATTGGGAACTTCTTTTGTAAAGTGAAGATGATTATTTCATGCTATTGAGTGTCCCTGTTAGAATATAAAAGTCTATTAGCAGAGACGGGATTGCACACTCAGGTGTTGCTTGCAATATGTAATTTAGTAAGCACACATGTGTAGCAAAAATCAGAGCAACTACTTTCAGATCAAGCACGTGAACAGAAAACACTACATAGTACTTGCCTTGCAACTGTGGTCTCTGATCAGGTTTTTGCCTTGTGAAATGTGGTTTGGCTCAGAACGTGATAAAGTTGTTTGTAATATGAACAGTTTGCTCAGTAATGGCACTGTGAAAACTCATTTAATTATTATGTGTAATTGTTTATCCATGTTCATGTCAAAGAAGTTGGTCAATCTCACCAGAAACACAGACAGGTAAATATAATCCCTGCTATCCTTCCCATATTCCTGGTTTCATAGACATTGGCTGTTAGTCCCCTAAGATGACCAGACCCAAATTCAGAATATGAAAAGAAAATGTAATAAATCTTTCATTTCACCTTTTTGTCACCTTGTTTCTATCAGAGTTGTGCTGAAGGGGCTTTTGCTCCCCACACCACCTCTCCATAGCCTGTGTCAGGACTTGATGTGGCACTGGTGTATTGGGAAATCCCTGTAGTTCTGGGGACTTAAAGACCAGGTGTAGGAATCATAGCTCTTCCGCTTAAATCAGTGGTCTTACTAGAGAAACGTAACTACTTTTGGAAATGGGGATGTAACTTTTTAGAGAAAGATGGGCAGCCAGCTGCAGAACACAATTTTTTCGCTAGCACAGGTGAGCACTTGATTGCCATCAGAGTAGCGAAAGAAGGCTCCTGAGTCGCAATGCTGTCTTGGCAAATGTGTTGTCTGTCACAGAGCAGAACTGCTCAGGATCCTTCTGAAACAGGTCAAGTGTTTGTCAGCATCTCAGGCTTTGACATACTCAAATCTTATGCTACTTTTGTGCATATACGCTCCTCTTTCTTTAAATATCCCACTGTTTCTTGGAAACCTTGAAAGGGTGAACTGCTAAATGTTACTTTCTGCTGAATGATGCCCTTGAGCGTCTTGTGAGAGAGAGAAAGAGCATTTCTTGGGCATATCGCCTTTTCAGTTTGGAAGGCCTCTTTGTTCCCTCTAGGGCAGTCAGGGAGGTATGAATGTCCTTGGGCCTCTTGCCTCTCAGCCCAGGATAAGCCTTTGCTCTGTTCCTCTGTCTGACAAAAGCACGGTGAATGGAGGGGAGACACAGGGGACATAGGAACCTTATGAAATGTTGAAGCTTCCTTGAATAGGGAGTTACTGGGCTCTCTACAGCTCTCGCACTGAGGAAGAGTGGGAGTTGGTTCCCCTCGGGTTGCTACGGTCCCTCTTGGGTTCCTCAGTCCTCACTCCCAATACAGCTGCTAAGGACCATTCTTAAACCATAGGGTGATTTCTTCCCCTCCACATAGTAGACAAATTTGCAGAGAATTAAACAAAGATACATAAATGAGCTGAGGACCAGACATCATCAGATAAATGAGCTGAGGACCAGACATCATCATCTTCCAAGGTGACAAATATTGCTGTACTCATCAAACCCCAGCTGAGAAAGAAGACGCCTTTTCGTGCCTTATCTGTGGATGTCCAAGGCCTCATGCCTCCAGTCTCCTTGACCTTACCTGTGATGACTGCACATCTTTTTCATTTCCAGGTTTGTCTCCCTTTAGAAAAGAAGAAGTTTGGTCCTAACTAGCTGGGAGACTGACAAATAGCAGAGAGCATATAAGGGGTACAGACACAGGGAACTTCTAAGCTTTCTTATTTGTGAGCTGGGATAATGTGTAGCATTACTGACAACTTCATATAAAAATATATTAAAATACAGAGCTTCCTATTGGGCTTGCATTAATCCCCACACACCCTCAAAAATCAAGCACCAACAGCTTCAGCTGGACACTTTTAAATTTAGCAAAAAGCTTTTGAGAAAACTTCCAGGAGAACGGAACCTGGATTCCATTTTCCTGTCAAAGGAGGAGAGACTGCTCTGTTGAGCCCAAACAGGAGAGTGGAGCAGCAACAGGAATTGGTGTGAATATTCCCCCATCAGATGAGAGATCGCTTCAGAGTTCTACCTTGTTAAATGGCTGGCTGAAATCGTGCATGATTAATGGACAAAATGAAAATTAGATTATGTGTCTTTACTCTTCCTGTGACCTCTACTTTCTCCTGTATCAATTGCAAGCAGTCTGGAGAGAGAAAAAAAAAAAATTAAAAATCCTGTATAAATACCCAGAAGAAGAGGGGGAGAGGAAAGGAAAGATGCAGAGCCCTGCTGTAAATTGTACACTGTCCCCAGAACTCATGGCTTCTGAGGTCCGAATCCTACAGTACTTGAAGTTTGAGGAATTAAAATGTGGAACAAATACCAACGTTTCAGGCTGCCTGTTGTCAATAGTCACCACGTATGTCAATCACCCATGTGGAACTGCATCCTGTGGGGAATTTGGTTTCCCTGCTGCAGCCACGCAGGAGATGACCTGTGGTTCAGACACAGGCTGTTGGAACAAATGCTTTCCTCCTCCCGGAGGGAGGTGTTCGTGTGTTGCCTGTCTTGGACTCCTGTTTGAGTGATGAATTTGAAGATATGAGTCTTAAAGGCAGAGAGAAATCATTGCTTGCCTGCAGGTATGGGGTTCTTCGGCAGTTTTGACATCCTTCAGTGCTGCCTTGTGACCAGAGTGTGGATCTCTGCACCCACTCGGGGGCACCTGCATGTGTGGAGGCACCAGGAGCCTGTCCTGCTTTCGGCCCGCACCATGCTTCAGCCTGTAATAGCAGAAAGCAAACGTTTTCCGTTCCCGTTAGACCGCTTTGACAGAACAAAATGTGTCTTTCTGCGCCCTCTACATCTGTACTCTTGGAGGAAAAAATGCACATATAAATCCTATTTGCTTAACTAAAAATCAACATAATACGTGAATTGCTACCCCAATAACCTTAACAGGAAAGGCTAGGAGAGGTGTATATCTTCTTGTTACCAATACAGTAAAACTAAGAGCAGGAGTATAATACCAAACTGTATGAAATTGTTAATTCCCTTCTGTTTTTCCTGAGTGTGGCCACTGGCCTTGGGAACTCAGGCAATGTGGTTTCGTTTGAAGAGACCTAGGTGTAAAACCCCCACATGGCTTCTGCCTATTCCTGAAGCTCAGAAGGACCGTGCTTTGAGCTACAGGGAACAATCCATGTTTTTCAGCTTATGTTTTAGCACAGAGTTGATATCTGGTGTTGTCTTTAGAAGGACTCAGATCCTGGAGCCCCAGCTTATGCGAGAGTCTTAGTTTTTGTGTTTTGAAAAAAGCATTGTCTGTCAAAGGAAGGCTTGAACCTGGTACCTGCAACTATAGGCGAATGGAGAAAAATACAAAACTTAATGATGGTAAGAAGAAAGATGAAGGCCGATGCCATGATTTTAGGGATTTGCTTCCTGATTTTTAAACATTCAGGGTTGGCTGCTCTGTAATCGTCTTTTAGTCTCCCTAGCATAAAAGTAAGAAAAATGCTGTAAGAGACCTCAGGGTTTCCCATGGGAAACGATACCTAGGTCATGGGTATTCTTGCTGTGGAGGTACATATAGTTTCTTTTAAATTGATCTGAAAATCAGAGGCATAAAGGAAGAGGAGATGGTTCTGAGCAGAAGCTCTTTTTCAGGACTGGTATGTTTTTCCTTGCTTTAATCAAGTTGTGTGTCCAGTCTTAAGAGAAATGAACTCTTTGTGCTGATTTTATTCCTTTTTTGTTGTCACTTGGCACTGACCCAAAGTTGGGCAGTACGAAATCAAGGAGGGTAATGATACCCTTAATGAGGACCTTGCATGACCTCCTTACACCTAACATTACACGATTCTCAACAGGTTTGTTTGGCCACCTTCTGTATAGTTAATAAATACAAGACCTGCTGCAGCACTGCTCAGCCGTTTGTTCCAAGGCTTCCGTCTTCGTGGCAGGAGGTCCCCTCTCCGTGGCACTGTGCTGCAGGGGCATGCTGGAGGACTGAGGACATGATGCACCCTTATTCTTTGTCTCGTTCATGCCATTTTTTTCCCCTCGACTTCTGTGTCAGATTTTTCTGTGTGTATCTTGTCATCTTCTAGTGGTTCCTTTTGTAAAGGGGGGAGCCCTCCTGAGAGTATGTCATCTCTGCTAGGGCTGTCTGTTTCTACAGGGAGGGATGTAACTGAAGTGACCCACCTCTGCAGAATCATAGAGGGAGACCAAGCGCTGTAGCTTTTATCTTGACATTGCTCGTCAAGGTCAGCCTGGTCCCTGAGAAAACTACCTGTCTCCTGTTTCTGCTACAGTTTTACAGTGAGCTTGCAATCTGTAGTTCAGTTTGCTCTCTGTAAAAAACATCCTTTTGTTTAGAGGGGGGAGGTAGAACATTAGAGAATTGCAGAAAACAGTGGCCCACATCTTAAATGAGATTTTTGAAACCCCTTTGTAAAAGCTACCATTTTCTTATGAAACCCATTGACTCGAATGCTTTAAACAGTGAGTTAAGCACTATGCTCTTTGTAGAGGTTTAGGTGGTCTTGATGTGTGAGTTGAATACATGTATAATTGGGCATACATTTCTACACAGATATTTTGACCAGACAGCCAGCTAATAGCTCCAAATAAGATACTCTGCCCTCTTATATCAGTTCATCTGCCACTCAGACATGCTTAGCAAGATATATGCTGCTTTTTATGCGTATAACTCTTGTTAATGCTAAGGATCGTTATGAGTGTGTGTGGAGAGGTGTCCTTGCTACATCCTTTTAGGATATTGTCTCTGAGGAGAAGGAGTTACTGTTCATATGACATGGCTGTCCAGAAAAGCTTGCAATTCAAATGCTTTCGTTTGCTTCTTATGCAGGGGGAGGGAGGAGGAGGGGGGCTGCACACCTTAAAAAATACTCTCACCCGGCATCTTGCTTTGAAGTACAAAGTCCTTTTACATTTGCAGGAGCTCAAAAAGGCATTCAGTCACATCCACTTTGAATAATTTGGTATGAACCTGTCTTGTCAGTTAGATATCTGTTTGCAAAGTCTATTTTTAAAAAAATAGTTTTGGTTTGACACTATCTCCTGTCTAAAAAGGGAGGGGGCGTCAGGAAACCCTAAGTTTGTTTCCAGCCTCTAAACACAACTGGCCACATGGCATACAGTGAGTCACTTAACTTCTCTCTTTCTTCTTCTCTTACTGGTAGAACAGTTTCCCAGTGTATCTTGTCTTTTATGTTGCCCATCTGTTCAGTTCTGTGCTTTTTTGGACAAGGATTTCCATTATTCCTCCAGCAAGGCATGTAGTTGGGGCATAAGGCATAGCAAGTGGTGATTGCCTGTTCAATGTATAGCAAATGTGAGCGAAGAAAAGCAGAGCTTTATTTACACAACAGTTTCAGTCTGTGCCATGGCACTACATTAAATGCGCAGGAGGCTAGCAGCGACGCAGCTACACATGTTCTGTAATATGCGTACTCCATGTGTTGTTTTTCAGCCTCCTGGGAGAGCTTGCCTGCTAAAGTTTTGCAATCTGGATCTGCTGTGTATTCAGTGTTATTTTGGTACCAGCTGATAGCATAAAGGCTGAATAAATTTGCTTCATGTTAGACGTGGCCCTCTGCAAATAAATGTGCATGTTAAGAAACCCCTCCATGACATAATTAGTTGTCTGTAAGCCACGATGTCGTTGTGTGGAGTAATTAGTTCTGTTTATTTAAAGGAGCCCCAGAAAGCTATTAGCAGTTGCCAGTGGACCAACAACAAGAAAAAGAAAAGATAAAAACCCATGTGTGGTGGTTATTAGTCTCTTCATCATACTAATGGACAGCTTTTAAGAAATTGGACTTGCTATCAGTGGCACCGAGTACCAGCAATCGTGCGGGGGCATTGTTTCTTCTGGCTGGCGATAAGGGCGGCTCGTGGTGGGCTTTGATAGGATGCTCATTTTTATCTGCTAAGTGCACAATACTTGTAAAAACAGCAGTGGCCTTGTTACCACTTGACGTGACACTAGTTTTAGCTGTTTACGTTGACATGCCACTACACTCTTTTAAAGCTTCAGCCTGGGGTCAGATTCATTAGACTATTTCAGAAATGATACCGATACAGTATCTGCCCTGATTTCTTTATGCTCCCTGCTCCAAGCAAGAGGGAGACAGTTAGTGTAACCCATTGGACGGTCTTCACTTGCTTGTCAGATTTACTTTCTCTGGTGAAGCAGTCCAAGGCTTTTGGAAAAGCGAATGAAGTACTTCATTTGTCCGTAGGTGTGCTGACACGAGGAGGGGGAACCCCTGTCTCCCCTGCCTTATGTCTGTAACCCCTGAGGGAAGAGAAGGAAAGGGGCTCCAGCATGGGTTGTGTGCCACTGGCCAGTGGCCCCAGCTCTCAGCAGGGGACATGTCTGAGAGAAGAGCTGCGGCGGTGGCTAGGCTCAAATAGGTCTTGCATAGATCTAGGCCTGCTGAACTCAATAGGGTTAAAAAGAGTGGCAACTACAGCATTTACTTCTGAAACCTGTGGCGTTTAATATAGTGGAGTTCTTTCCTACGAGATTTCTGAACCACCTTATATAGGCTGTTAGTGAATTATTTCCCAATTCTGTAATTCTCTAACTTGGCTTATAAATTTTACAGAGAGGTTATTAGCCATAAAGGGTTGTGACAAATGACCTGGGAGAAGGAGGGAAACTTAGTTAAACTTTTCTTCCCCGCCCCCAGATTTAGCAGCTGTGCTAAGTCTAGGCATGCTGTCAGTCTTTGTAAAGATGGATACCTGTGAGGAGATCAGTGGGTGATCCTGGGCTCCACGGAAAGGATCTCTCCCACGAGAGGGAGAAAATCTTCTGGAATTCCCCACTGAGACTGCAGTAACTCTTATGTGATGAGCCGCCCCAGTCAGCTGAAATAGAGACTATAGGTGATAGCAGGAGCTCTGACCTGAGCCTCTGTGCAGAGAATGTGTCCATTTGCTACCCTAAGTCCACACACAAGTTGGAATGGTTTTGATGGAAGCAAAGCTGCATCTCCCAAACCCCGTCAGCTTTTGCAAGACGACATTGCTGCCTGCAAAAAGGGACGGTCTTCAGAAAACATTAGGAAACCTCTGGCAGTGGTGCATGACTATAATCCATCTAATATCTGTCAGGGCTCCTTTGTCTGAGCCTCTGCAGAAGCTCATTTTCAGATCTCTGCTCTTCAAGGTGTCCTGGGTAATTTCTGTGTATAAACCAAACCATTAATAAATAGGTAAATCCCATCTTTTCAGTAACCTCAGATTTGGGTAATAGGTCACATTATGTGTTAGGGGCTGTCCTTTAGATTTTCTTTTACTTCTGGATGCTGTCACTTCTACATATCATGTGATATAAATAATACTGCTAGGAATCTGAAAGGTGCAGCTTTTTATGGCCAAATTGCCATATTATTCCCTGAATTCATGCTGATGATTTTGCTGCTTGTGGCTCGCATCCTGCCCACCTTTGGCTATGCTGTCCTGTTCCACAATCAGCCCTGCTCTAGGATTGCTGCATGTGTAATGCATCTGTAATCATTCAACCTGAAAGTGTGGGGGAAGGTAGCCAGCAAAACATATGAGTAAGATTTTTGCAAGCGTATTTGAGTCATTTGTCGCGAGTTGCTTGTTTCCATGGGAATTAGCAAGTGAGAGAAGACATAAGTGAATCTTTTGCCTAGCTTTAGCCTCCTCTTGCCTCCAGTCTGGCTGCATCAACCTGCAGGACCTATAATTTAGACCCAGAGGTGACTAAGAGAGCTCGTTTTCCTTTTTAATCATTATTGCAATGAATAGACAGTGACCTATCAAGGGAGGAGAGGAACTGCGTGCCTACTTGTTAGAATAGCCCAAGACTGCAGCCCAAACTTCCTCGCGTGGCTGTAAATATGCCAGGCCTGCCTTTGTGGTGAACCACAAATGCTCTCAGACTTTTGAGGAGCCTGGGGAGACGATTTCAGATCCTAAGGAAGAACAATTCATCTCTTTTCCCATCCCCCTATACACACATACACCATCCCCTTGTCTCTTTTTAGGTCATTTATAATCAGCAGTCATGGAGCACTGGCCTCATTAGTGATATAGCCATTCCTTCAGTGCTTCAGAAATAATCATTTAGAAAAAATGCGCGGTTTTCTTCCCTTGAGAGCCCATGAGTGATGAATTTATTTCAGTCTGGCTGTCTTGGCTGTCTTGCTCAGCCTTATTTCCATATTTATTTCAACAAATAATGTACTATGGGAACAACAAAACACACTCAGTGAGGCAGACAGGGTAGCCTGGGCAGGGAGGGGTTAACCAGGGAGATGGCATTCGAAAGCTGGGGCTCAGGGGGAGACATTTTTATTCCGAATCTTTTTTTAATGTATATACTTTCTGAGTGTTTGTGTTTGTAGAGGTTTAGAAGCCCTGGGATTTGGACATTGATTTATTCATAGGGCACCGTTTAGAGAACAGACATTGTCCCCTGAGTGGTCCTAGCCACCGACCTTTCTCCTGAAGGGACCATCCCTTTTGTAATGGCGGACAGGTGATTAACTTTCTATGCCAGCTAATGACTCGGGTCTCTCGCAAGCAAGCGCCGCTAATTGTGACCGGCCGGGAGGGTCGGTGTACTGGGACCAATGTACTTGCCGAACGAGGCGGTGAGCAGCCCCGGCACGCTCAGGGTCCAGCTGCATATTTACACCATCTCTGGGAAGTGACACTTGCAGCTACTGTAAACCAGCATCAGGGAGGGACTTAAACTCTTGATTTTTATTCTGCCAGCGACCGTTTCAGTAATTGAGTGTTACGCTCTGGAAGCCTAAGCACCAAGGTCAGTGGCCAAGGACTGGGACGGAGAGCTCCCGTCTCTTCCTCCCAGGGCTTCTTCAGACATCCTGGGCAGCCCAACTGTGCCACCGCTTCCCAGTGCGCACATCAGAAATAAACACAGCCCTTTCCTCCAAGCTACCACAGTCAGACTAGGTTTATTTGAATAACACTAAATGCTCTGAATTCCTTGAAATATGCTTTCTAAGGATTGACCTTCCCAATGGGTAAGCTCTTCCCATTAGACCACTTAGCACCCCTGCTCTGCCCTGCTGCTGGCCAAATAAATCTAAGTACATGGCATTGCTTCATGCCATGTGGTTGCAGGCACAAGTCAGATATGCATGCCATGTGTTACATTTGCAGTTTGGTTTTATGGGTGCTTATGAAAAGGAATGCTGAGCCTGTTCCGTGTCAAATTATAGCCTCTCTACTGCCCTCCTCCCCTCTCTGCCCACTCAGGACACGCAGGCTCGTGTGTGAAGTGGTGCTTCTGCTATGGCTTGTGTCTGCGTTTAATTTGTTTCCTGGGATGACTTTTCCGAAGCATCTGGAACTTGTCACTTTTGCATGCATCTGTACGTGTAATTTCCCTTGCTTTACGTTTTCAAAAGCAGTTCCTATTTAGATTTACTTACAGGTAGCATTTGTGCACAGAAGACCTAGCATTTGATTGGAGAGATCCAAGCAGTTATGCATGTAGCAGCCCTGTACATTTTGTGTATGTACACACATGTTCTTAATGCCTCTTCCAGGTTTTGTTTTCCTTACTTAGCATGGCATTCATTTACCTAAAACTCTTCCCCTGCTGGCTTGTTAATTAATAGATATTCCTGAAGTTTTCTTCTCTATCCCTTTTATACTGAACTTTCAAACACCCAAGCTAACCAGTTCTCTACCAGCGTAACTCTGATAGGCAAGGGACTAGTATTTTAAAGCTAGTTCACATGCTGCTTGTGTCAACCTTCAAAGTTAGAGACAAATATCCCCTCCACTCTTTTCTGTTAAGGCAAAATGATTGTTTCCTTCTTTTCATCTGGTTTCTTAATGCACTGCTATCTAATCACCTTGGTAGCAAGACTGTAACCAGGTAATGGGGGAAATAAGTAGCAGTTGGCTTGCTATCTTCTCCGCTGAGAAAAATCAGTGCATGCATCTGCCCTACTTTAGGGATGAGCATCATCAGCTCAGGAAATCTCTGTGTGTGGGTATAACCAGGAAGGCTCGTGACGGTGGCATCTCTCTCTGAACAGGGAAGGTTCTCAGGGGAGGAATTTAGCACTTTGCTCTTTCCAGCTGCTGGTTGGGAATGCTTTCAGCTTTTGCAAAGTCATACCTCCCTTGCCTTTGAAGAATTTACCTAAGAGGAAGCATAGAGCCATATCTTTGAAACCCTGTGCTGGTCACCTTTATTTTACAGTTGGGGGAAATGGCTTAAAAAGGCTTTCACATCAGGCAACAATAGAGAGAGAAGGGACAGATTCTGAAAGAGAGCAGGTAGATTTCACTTTGCCATACAGGCCTCAAGGATATCTCTGCTTTCCGACAGGGAAACTCCTGAAAGTCTCAAAGACATTTTTTTTCATCTTTATTGAAGAGCTGGAAGCTTTGCATTTACCGAACAGATGTCCTTTGTTACAAATTTTTCATTCCTTATTGAAATAGATAGGAGTGACAATTCACAGCACACAAACTCAGGGGGAAGCAGCATTTTAAATGGAATGATTAAAACCCCTGCCTTCTCCCATTGCTTCATTTTCCACTTCTGACTCCTAGTATGTCACCCGTTTGCTCTTCTCCAGTTGTCATAGCTTTTGCTGGAGAAGAGAAGAGAAACTCACCTTGGGTGTCCATATACAATGTGAAAGGCAAGTGACAAATAAAATAGAGGAGGGGGAATATATCTTTTAATCTTTTCATATCAGAATGAACTCAGGATCAACCCTGGGCCTGCACCTGATATGCTTTCTTGATTCTCATTAAGTTGAACTTGTGATAACCTACTGTAAAACATTTAGGCTTCAGACACAAGAGCAGGCTAAGATGCTGTGCGGACCATCACGCCCAGATGAATGATCAGAGGTAATGGGTCAATACTTAGAACAAAAACATGGCTGAAACTAAGTTCATCATTAAGGCGGTGTGGGGAGGAGGTCCCTCTGCACAGGCAGGGAATGAAGAGCATAATTGAGGTTGCTGAATCTTACACCTAACGTGTTAGCCAACTAAATCACGGTTTACACCAAAAGGTTTTGAGGTTCTGTGAACAATATGGTTACTGGTGATATTAATTTACTACAAATCCTTCCTGTAAGCTCTTTGTAGAGTTACACACTGTGAGCTTCTTTTTCTGTTAATCTTTTCTTTTGTGAGGCTGAGTTTAGTGCTGGTGAGGAAAGGCAGCCTGATGTCCATGGAAAATGAAATCCTGTATTTATCCATGGACTAAGCGCCAGCTGTTCCAGCAGAGGAACCCACTGCAAGATTGAATTCAGCTCACTCAGCCCTCTCCTTCCCCTTGGTTTGCCTTCTCTGATTGCCTGTTGTGCAGTGAAATTGGTAAAATGGATGTATCACCCATTCTGAGTTAGGCTGACACCGTTCAGTTGCCCAGATGCCTTTCAATAGCTTTTCAGGTTTTGTCAAATAGAGTGATACTGAGCCCCTTGCTTTAAATCTGTCAGCCAAAGCAGGTGCTTTGGAAGAGCTGCGCTTTACCTCTTGAGCTTTGCAAACTATGGTATACGCCAGCCACTAGCAGAGCTTGAAGTTGCAGGGGTTTCTGCATCTACCCATGGAGAAACCCTTCAAAACCCTGTCCGGTCACCCTGTCCGTTATGAAGACACCTTTCTAGTCCACACAGAGCTAAGGTGCTGCTGCCGCTGCCTTCACACAGGAGAGGCAGGTTGGCCTGGAGACACTGCTCTTCCAGCATCCTCATGTCCCAGCAGAAGGCCCACAGCTGGAGCTGCCCCGAGCAGAGCACAGGGCTCTCTGCAGGCTGCGCTGAAGGATCCCTGCTTGACCACAACCAGACATTACAAACTTCAGGCATATGTTACTGCCAGAAAGTCTGTGACCTGCATTGCACAAGTGAGGTGACTGTAAATATTCATTCTGGCCTTAAGAAGTGTTGAAACCTTTGTCAGGAAAGGAGGATTAAAACAGAAACCACAGAATGCAGACCAAAAGTTGGAGGAAGTGGTGAACATTTTAATGAAAAAAAAAAATTACATTTTCCAGTTACTTTTATTCCCAACCTGGCAGAAACTCTAGGTCCCGATCCTCTTTTCCCTGTTACATTGGTTTGCCAACAGCTACGGGGGCCAATTTTAAAGTTGGAGCAAAACCATCATGCTTGCACTACTCTTCCTGATGCTTCAGCCTCAGGTGGTTTTGCTTTAAGCTGTGAGCACGAACCAGCTGCCTACAGTGCTTCCCTTTTTTGCATCTGTTTGTGTATCATGTAAGTGAAGTAGATTAATTGTATTTTTCTTCCCCTCTAGATCTGACCATCTTGAATGGCCATAACACCTGCAGGATATGGTACAGTCAGGGATTAATATGTCCCTTTAGCTCATAGCCAAATGCAAGAAGAAATCCCATTCCAAAGTATTCTAGCTTTCTTTAGTTTGGCTGTTGCAATACTGGTTTTAGACCTCATCAGATTTCTGCAGCTTTGGCTTGTAGATGATATAAGCAATCCTCCTTACTCTCCTTCCTTGTACACTTAGTTTTGTTTGTATTTTGGGAGTGAGCAGTTCATCACGTTGAGCAAATTCTGCCCAAATCCACGAGCTGTGATTATATTAATGGAAAAGTGATGCTTTCAACCAGAAATTCTGGAACAAAAGCAGTGCCCCTGGTTACAGAGCTGGTCAGTTGTCACTGAGCAGCCAGTCTTTGTTTCTAGTCTGTCCCCCCCTCTTAACCTCATAGCCGTTTTTTTTAATTGCCATCTTAACAGTTTGACTGGCCACTTACACCACCCCAGGGCTCTGTTCACCAGAGTCACAGAAACATGAAATTTTGCACAAGTCCGTGCAGCGGGGATTGCGGCTGAACACGGGATCAGAAGTCACCAGCTGATAGCTGCTGGTAGAGCTGCTGTCATGAGAGCTCTGTGCTAGCATCAGGCAAAGCCACTATTGCCCTAAAAAAAGTTGCTTTCAAACCTTGGCAGCCTTTTTCGCTCATTTGATGTTTAACCTAGCTTTACTGAAAAATTTTCAGTTTTCTTGACATATAAACAGCAATGGCAGAAACGTTGTAGAAACCTGCAAGTAAAGCACATGGATGCAGGTCTGGGATAATTTCTGCTGTTGGCACCATCTCGCTCCCCCTGCACAGGCAAAGCTGGGGAGTGAGGAGCTTCGGGTGGGAGCAGGCACTGCAGCCCTGCGTCAAAATGGCAGTGCTTTGTTAGGGCCTTTCTTCCAGAGTGGCTTGCTTTCTCTTGCCCTTGCCCGACTCTGACACCGAACTGGTAGGAAAGATGCGGTACGTTTTCCTGGTGCTTCGCCTGTGCCATTATCCTATTCTCCCCTCTTCATCCTCCCCCCTCCCATACTCCCCTGCACTCCTCTTACTCCCCACTGCCCACATCGAACATGTACAGATTTTACGGTTCACTGGAGAATAAGTGGCTGTCATTTCACAGACGGGCCAGGATGTAATTAGCCACAATGCATCGAAGTAATGGAACAGATGTCTCTTTGTAAACTGAGTTTGCTGTTGCACACTCTGTGTGTGTGACCTGCCGACTGCTCCCGGCGATTCCTCCCAGCCCCCTCGGCCCCCTCCCCTCTCCCTGTTGCCGAGCCAAGGGCTTAGCTCACATCAAGTGTTTGTGTGTTTGCGGGTTTGTTTTTCTCATGCACTCGTCTCTCCTGCTGTAAGGCCACTGATTATGTGACGGAGTGCTAGCAAGCAGAACCTGCATTTATCGATGGAGTCATTCAAAATAGAAAAGGTGATACCCCTCTTATGAGATAATTGGCAGTTTCAAGTTGCTCTTATTACCCAATGATAATACACCAGTAAAATCATAAATTACTGTTATGATGCCAGGCCTCCTCCTCTTTCTTTCTTTTTTTTTTTTTTTTTAATTGAAAATAAAATAACTGTGTTCTCCCTGAGCCCTCAAATTAGTATTTACATTTTAGATAAGAGATGGGCTATTGGACTGATTACAATGTGAATAATGCACACAAGCTAACAACAAATGCGGCACTCAGAAAGATGTCCGTCTGACTCAGCTAGGAACAGCAATCCAAACACCAATCCAAACTTAAAAGGGACAAAAATGGGACCTGACTTCAGATTCTCATTTTGTGGAGCAAGCTTGTCTGTCAGGTACAGAAAGTGGGTAACTCTAATTCATGGAATTTTCCCCCCTTGATATTCTTGAGACATGTTTTCAGGCTGTATCTGTGCAGGTTTTCCATTCCTTTAGTTCATTGTGTCTATGCAGCTCCTGAATCCCGCACCTCTTACCACTTGCAGCTCTCCAGCTGTGCTGCTTCAGCTGCTCCTGCTGAGGGCTCCTGCCAGTGCCCCGCACCATGGGTGGGAGCAGAGGGAGCCGCTGGGACAGCCTGGCTCTTGACCTCCATCGCTGAATTGGCTCCGCGCACAGCTCAGCCAGGCCATGGAGGAGCTAAACACCATGAGCAGGCACCAGCTGCTAGTGGCTGAAACCTAATGGTGGCACAAACAGGGAAGACATTTAAAGAAAAGACATGTGTTCTTTGTGCCTCTGGGTGTGTTCATTGTACAAATAAGTTTGTGTGTCAGGGCACTCATAGTCAAATCGTGTATGCAGCCCCTCTGTGTGTGTGTGTTTGTATGCTTGTGTGCATTTATGGTTTATTTTCACACAAATTTCCTGAAGAGCTGCATTGTTTCCCCAGAGCAGTTTTGATGACAAAGTTCCCATTAGTTCCCCTGGTTTTGACCCAGCAGGCTTAACTTCAGATTGCACATCTTCTGAGTGTTAACAGTGGTGAGATAGATTCAATAATGATGGTAAAAAGCAGGTCTTTTGTGTAGGGAGGAGTAAGTTTTTACCTTGAGCTAAAATGATAAAGAGGCTAAGCAGCATGATAATGGAGAGCAGAGTGTAAATACGCTGGATATGTTAAACCTCGGAGAACAGTACTGCAACTCAGAATAATCCTCTGCAATGTTTAACGGTGTGGACCAGGTGTTGGCCTGGTGCCCTCTTCAGCTCTTCAACCCATGGAGTGGTTGATTAAAGATTTCAAAGGACACAGGCATTCAGGTTTGGTCTGCTACAGCTTCACGTATACGTCTTAGAAAGAAGATCCATAGTGAAACATGAGAGAGAAATAATAGCAATCCAGTTGATGCTAGCCCTCCAAAGCAAATCCCTCATGCAGTGGGTTTTTCTACCCTACCATGTGCTGGTAAAGCTCTTTTCACTTGCGTAGACGCATGCACTGAACAACTCCCATGCTGGCTTGAAAGTCAGGAAGCACAGAGCCTACCAGCCCTGCAAGCGCCCATCTTGGAGGGCACCAGAGCTTTTTCAGTAGTCTTTACATGCAGGTCACCTGGGTACGTGCACAAGACTGACAGTGCTGGAGAAGTTTTCTGAGGCGTATCAGGCTGGCAGCAAATTTTACAAACATGGTACTGCATGGATTCCTCTGTGTCAAAGACCATGTTATGAAGCATGATAAGTAACCTATACCGCAAGAATATCTGTGCGTTTCTGAGGGAAAAAAAATAAAGCAAATTTTGTTATGGAGTTGAGTGTGTGGCTTTTAGTTTCCTCCGTCAGTTCAAACAGTAGACATTTTTGTGAGCAAAGAATATGGGGTTTCGACACTGTTTGTAGCCTTCACCTCTCAATTGAAATGGTGGTTAAAAGTGGCATCAGAAAGAGAAATGGTAGTTGAGAGTCTTCACTAAACATGGATCCTTCACGGAAAAGGCCCACTAGCTCCCAGGACTTACCAGCACATACAGTGCAGTGCATTTTATAATCTGTAGTGATATCGTAAAGTTTCACAAAACCATTTAATATGTTTCCATTCTTGTATACAGTGCTTAGGAAAGCGGGGGGGGCAAGAATGGCTCTGGGCAGCTAAACTACAAACCACTGCTTGGTTGTGTTCTCTCTGACTCTGGGACCCCAGCAAACCTGGGGGGCCCAGCAGGAGACACCTATGTCTGCTTTTGGCTGGGAGCCCTTGGAAGGATGCCAGTCCCAGCCGGGACTAATTCTGGGGTCTTTTGGACAAAACAAGACCAGAATAAGGCATTGGCTTCAGTTTCACTTGTGGTGCAACCCACATTTGAACCGGTCTCCCGAGGAGAAAGATTTGTGCAGTTACCACGGGTGACTTGCTGTCTGACGCCACATTGGCTTTGTTGTGCTGCTATTTTTGGTCACCGCTTATTTCTGCGCAGCAAATAGACAGTCAAGAGAGGAAGGCACGAGAGTGCAGCCCAGGCCTGCGACCTCGCTAAACCGACTGACCCGAAGATCTGCAAACAGGATTGAGCATCCGGGTGTCGCTCTCCGGCAGAGCCATTGATGTCTGCAGGCAGATTTTTATTAAGCAGTGTCAGGGCTGGTTCCCTGGAAACCTCATGTCTGCTAGGGAGGACTTCCCTAAGCTATCTGCTTCCAGCTTCTTGTTTTGGGTTTTGTGTTTGGTTTTTGGTGGTTTTTTTTTTTCCTTTTGACACTCAAATCCACGTGTTGATCTTACCTGCATTGATGGAAATGACTCTTAATCCATGTTAATGGGAGAGAAAAATTTGTAATTTATTATGATTTTTCAAACTTGTTTAAAAAAAGGATCCTGTGGGCTCCTTGGGTTTCAGTCAACATTGCAGTCTGCATGGTTGGTCTGTGATGAGGTTGATACATGCATGGTATTTTGGGCTGGTTTCGTCTGGTCCCTGCCTTTCAAGAGGCAAAACTTAGGGTTTGTTGACATCTTTCCAATGCAATAAGATTTCAAAGCAGGTACAATAGATCAATTGAGCTTTTCCTCTGCCTTGTCTCAGAAGAACCAAGCGTAGTGCTGCAAACGCAGGATGGCCTAGTGTTAGGGAGCAAGAGGGAGTTTGAGTTTGGGTCTAAATGAAGGCAGTTTCTGGCAGCCTAACTCAAAGCGAGTTGTCAGTCCTTCAGCAGCAAGCAATTGTACAACACTTGGGAAGATACTGTACAGCAGCAAGTGCTTACAGAAATGAATTATCCCTACTAAAATAGTTTTAAAAGAATATCCAGTTTATTTGACAATAATAATTTTTTACTATGTAAACCATAGCTTTCTTGCTCCCAGAGTCCTTTCTTGGGCAAAGCTCCCACTGACCCGGCAGAATGAAGACTGAGTTGAAACTGTGACAACAGCTATGACTTACAGCACGTAGTATTTGAGTGTGTGTTACTTGATTTAAAACAAAGAGCAGGTTATCACCAATATGCACGGATGTCTTTGCAAACCCTTATGACTTAGTTCACACCCCATCCGAAGATGGTAGATTTTCTGTATACACTGCTGATGTACCATTTATGTAGAGGGGTAAACTGAGGCAGGGGACAATTAAGTACTTAGTTCTGTCCCCAGCGCATGCCAGTGGGGGTCATAAAGTGTGATTCTGCGGTTCTGAATGGTAGGACGTGCATTAAATGTAGAGGGCTATGACTTGTCACTGATATTCAGTATTTTGGGTTGTGTTAAAGGGAAGAGCTTGCCCGCACATCCCTGTGTCGCCAGGTTGGCAGCGTGTGTGTGCGTTTATGTACAGGGACCCTCTAGCTTATTAGTGGCGCGGTCCCTGGCGCTGCAGTGTCAGGGACTGCTGCTGTGAACCAGCATGGGTACTGTGAGCAAAACCACTTACCCTTGGCAAGAGGAGTGCAACCTTACGTTGGTGTGAGGGTGACCTGGGAGAAAGCATGCTCAGGTGCTCTTAGTTAGGTTGGTGCTCAAGTGCTACTGAAGGCTGGCCCACCTCAGGCTCCTGTGTAGCTTTGACACATTTAACAGTGTGCCCCAGGTCCGAGGGCAGCTTTATGTCCCTCTGAAAAACACAGCCTGACCCTTTAGGGCAGTGGAGTGGCCTGGGTAAGATGGGGTTATTGTGAATCTGAACTCCAGAGGCTTTATGCCAAAGCAAAGGTCCTGCTTGCTGTGCGGTGCCTCACTGGCAGCAGGGAGAAGGGTGCTGGGTGCCGGAGCAGGGAGGAGGCAGCCCAGGAGCCAGCTCCGGGCGGGCGGGCACAGGGGAGGCCTGTGTGGGCCAGCCGATGAATGCTGGGCGCAAGATAATGGTCCATCAGGACAATCATTCGAGAACATGCACTTCTCTCTCTCTTTCTTCACATCTGACTGGTTATCTATTGCTCCTCTTTACTGCAGTCTGCTTGTACGGCTTCATGGCTTTTGAAGGTATAAGAATAGGGCTAGGGCTCTTTTTTCTCCCTTTCTTTTTTTTCACTTGCCTTGAAGTAATCATCTATATTTAGGTCAGTGACATGATGAAAGATGTTTATGTGTTTTTACCTAAAGCTGGAAATTGCCTTTCCGGATATCACTGAATGGAAAAAAGCTAATGGAGCCTTGTTGTGCTTTCATTGCTTTTGCAGTGGTGTTCTTGTTTTAGGACTATGGCACGCGAAGCATCCTTCCCCACCGCACAGCTCTCGGCTTTCAGCTCCCTCTGCATCCACCGCTGGCTCCCCTGCGCGGAGTGGACTGGGAGAAGGGCGAGGGGAAGGTCACAAGGAGTGGTTTTATTCTCTGGCTACCTGGAGCAGGCATCGCCAGCTCTGCCCTATCAAGTAGGAAAATGTGGCACTGATAAATCCTGTCTGCTAAGGAGCAGAGCCTTTTTAATATGCAAGTGCTCAGTCAAAGAAAGTAAACAGACATCTTCTTCTGCAGGGAATTACTAGACAAACGTCTCCCTCCCCTTACCCTCCTTCCTTCCTCCTCCCTTCCATTTAAGTGTAGGAAATTCTGCTTGCTTTATTTGATAAAGAGGAGGAGGGGAAAGGACATGTACTGAATCATGGTTAAGCTGCTGTCTTCTACCCCAAGACCTTTCAGTCTAGATGTGCTTCATTAGTTTGATAAGCAGACACCAAAAAGGGGGAGGGGTGTGGGGTTTGCATGAGGGGATCTGCCTAGGGGCTGCCCGGAGGTTTAAGAAGATGAACTGCTAATGATGTTGAAGCTGTACCTTTTTGGGACCTTGGCTCCTGGAGGAAAAATGGGCCCTTTTCACTAATTGTGTTGTGCTCAGTAGTGTGATGGAAAGGGACTCACAGGGGAGTGGAACAGAATGAATATCGGCTGGGCTCTTCCCCTGAGCAGCCCCCTCTCTGCTCCTCCCCCCAAACCAACTCTCATCTCTTTAGCAGGGTATCTGGCATGAAGTCATCCTAAATATTGGGAGATAACATTAGGAAAGGAGATTAATTCGGTGGGTCATTTATTTGGACAGTCTGGCGTGAGCCTTGCAAACTAAACATAGATTTTAACGAATGTTGTCCAAATTGGCAATGCAAATGTTTTGATGAATAGCTACCAGAAAGACTGTGAACCTTGGATCTGGCGCTGTGCATGAGCAAACATGGGATCTGAGGACTTTCGAATGTTACTCGTTCTAATCCTGTGCCAGCCCTTTTCTTCTCTGGCAGATTCATGTCTCAGAAGCGGATAACTGTATCCCCACCGTGCAGTGGGGTATGCAGTTTTTCACCCGAGGTGCTATCGTGTGTTTCCAGGTGCACTAATTTTCCTTTCAGCAGCTCCCTTTCGCTCAGATGCCGCCCCACTTGAGAAGGTAAAGTGCAATTCCCAGGTGCGCTTGTGGAGCACGGAGGCTCGCAGTAGGTCGGCATTTCTTTTCTCCTGCACCAGCATCTAGCCTGGCTCAGCTAAGTGATGTTAAACTGTCAGCGTTGCAGCTCACAAAGCTTGGTATGCTCTGCGTGTGTTTTGGGGCAGGCTGTGCCACACTGGGCCCAGGATTCCCTTTCCAGAATTTTCCACCCCAATCAAGCCCATGTTGGCTGGGCACCTTCTCCCTTGGGCAAAGGAGCCAAAGGCAGCTGAAGGTGCTGCTTGACACTTTGCTTTCTCAAACACTGGTGGGCACAGTGAGCCTGAACCGTGTACATTAATGGGCCTCTAGGCCCAAAAGGGACCTTTTTAACCTAAGCATAGCATCATCTTAAAATTGTATATCCCTGCCACAGTCGATGGGTAGCTAGTCACCTACAGACAAGTGGGAATCACTTGAAAAGCTGTTCAGCACAGGAGAAATGAGTGGAACTTCAGGAGGCGGCTGGGTACCCAGGGAACTGCTCCAAACATGAGGTCTCCTCACTGTCAAGGAAAAAGAGCATGAGATTTGTAGTGTCTCTGGAGCACTCCAGCAGCACAGAAGTGGGCAGCAGGTTTACAGGAAAAGGATGTTTTTGTTTTGTTTTCTGCACAACATCTACTTAATGTGCAGAATTCCCTACTGCACTCTGTTGCAAAGGCTGCATGTAAAAGGAATTGGATAAATGCACGAAGGAGACATTTGCAGTTGAGAACAAGAGTGTGCTAGATCGACGTAGTCTCCAGCACAGGATGCTCTTAATCCTCTGATTGCTGGAAGCTGGGAGGGATCCCAGGGGAAAGCTTGCTGTATGTACGTCCTTGTTCCTTTTACGCTTTCCCTAAGCATTCATGGCTGGCTACTGTCAAAGATGGGATACTGGGCTAAGAAAACCTTTACTTGTAAGACCGTTATGTTACGCTGACGGGACACGAGTGGAGTAAACACCGGCATCGGGACATGGTGGGATAACCTGGGCAGCCCAGGCTGCGGAGCAGAGTTTTATGGAGCTGCTGCTGATCGTAGGCAGTCCCATATGTGACTTCCTCAGCATCCCTTTGATGGTGATAGTCACAGGAGGAGTGCTGGCAGACAGTGTAATAAATGCTGATGTTATGTGTGTTGTAAACCACTTCACAGAGGTGAACGTTTCCCAGGGTGTGGTGTGGCAAGGCCAAGGGACACAGTTGTGACCAACTGCTTCTCTTCCTTTTGACTTTACATAGTGGGCGACACAGACAACCACAACAGTAATTTCTTAGTCCAAAGGTTATGTGAGAGTTTTTGCCCACCTTCCACCCCGCTGCCTCCTGCTGCAGCCCCGTGCCCGTCCTCTGCCACTCAGAGCTGCAGAGAGGGACCAAGTCGGGCAGCTGGTGGCTGCTCCTACCCAACCACAGTGCCCTCTCCCGGAAACTTCTCGTCCCATAGTGCTGCTGATCTTCCTCCTCACTCAGCAAATATTGCGTTTGCACCTCTGCCTTGATCAAAATCCCTGCTCTGTCAGCTCCCAGCAGCAACGATGGTGCAGGGAGAGGGTAGGATCACCCTTGCTTATGGGGGTTTCCTGTAGAGAAAGCGTGCGTCGTACAGGGTGGCGGAGAGGGGACTGTGCCTTGGTCCCTGTAATTATACCCATCTGTTACTTCCCTGTCTCCTCTGCTGCTGAAGAAACACACAAAGGATCACAAGTGTGATTTAAGCCCCTGGAGAATACAATGGCTTCATTTGAACAAGCCGCGCTGGCCTCTAATGCCCTGCTTTTACTGCCCCACTGCTGCGTGCTGGGCTGTTGAGGGCCGCTCTTACACAGAGTCATCAGCTCTCGCTGTTCGGTCATTATTAACTCTGTGCCTTTTCTGTTGTTTCTGCTGCTGTTGTCAGACTTGCACGGAGGGGACAATGTCAGAGCTGTTCCTCCTTTCCCTATCAAAGTGACTGGTTTGGGAGTTTAGTGCCTTCCACATTAATGGGACTGGTAAACTGGTTTTGCATTGCAGTTGCTCTTGTTTTCTGTGCCCTCTTGTCATTGCTGTTGACTCATCAGGCTGAAGTGTCTGAGCTTAATTGAAGCAGTAACAATGCAATCAACATTTCTCTCTATTTTTATCTGCATCTCCCCCTCCCCTCTGGTTTTTCTGCTGCCTGACATGCTATTTCTGGGGCTGAGAGCTTGGCAGCCTTGCAAAGGGTTGCACTGGGAGAGGACGGAGCCACAAACAGAGCAAAGCCCACTGAAGGTAACAGGGGTTCGTTCTTTCTCTGATGCTGGACTCTCCACGTTATATTTGTCATCCTCACTGTGCTCCCCTCGTCACCTCCCCCGTCATCCTTCCTGCAGAGGGAAATAATTCTACAGCAGGGCTGTATGGATGCACCTAATTAGCATAAAATTATCATAACCCTCTTTGTTTAACAGAGAGTATCCAGCTCTCCTCCTTTATCCAAGTGATGTGACCAGAGAGAGGGAGGAGTGACTGGTCTTGGTGAGATCTTTAAGAGATTGCTGGTGAAGATGCTAACTTGGTCTTTGAATGCCCAAGCGTTCACCCCTGACTTCAAGAGGAGAAGAGAGTGCCCTGCCAGCTGGCAACTGTTCTGCAGCCGGTGACTGATACTCGTGTTTTCAAACCCAGGTCTCCAACATCAGATAGCTGTCTCTATATATGTAGCCTGGTTTGTCAGGGATGTGAGTCCTGGGAGCAGCAGTATCTTTATCAGTCAAAGATGCTAAGAGCTCAGAAAAATCCACCACTTTTCCTTAGGTGCTTAATTACAGGCTCTGAGATGTGACTGCTCTTGTATTAGCTTTGAGAGCAGGGCTAGGATTTGGGTACCACTGCTGAGTGTGCTGCTTTGACTGGGATAATGGTGCTCCGAGCATCACACGGCCAACCAAAGGGCCTGGTGTGGCGAGCGTATTTACTGAGAGTGCGATAAGGGACAGACCCACAACAGTCAACTTCCACTGGCTTCTTACATTGATTTTATTCTCCTCTTCCCTCTGCAAGTGCACAGAACGTCCTGCCTGTGTCAGCCTTTATTTCCCCCCAGCACCAGCCGAAGAAGATGCATCTGCGTGTCATCCAGCGTACCGTACAGCTGTAGCTGCACCGTTTGTTACGGTACCATTGGGAAGCTGGAGAAGCCAGCGCAGCTGAGTCAGGGACTTGGCAAAGGCGGGTTGCCACTTTGCAGAGAGGCTGTATTCTCCTTTGCTTTCTCGGTCCTTTTTCCATGTCGCTTCTCCAGCGCCAGCTTTGCCTGCTCTTTAGCTTCTGTAAACCTGCTCACTTAGGCGAAAAGTAGTGACGGGAAGCAGGAAGCAGTAAGTAAGAACATGTGGCCGTTTTGTCATACATGAAGTAGCAACAATAAGTGCAGCTTTTTTGGATTCAACGTTAAGTACTGTGATTCATCCTGGGCCCACCGTGGACAATTGCTGATCCACGGGCACTTTCTTTGCACGTAAGAGCGTTTGTGGGGGTTTTAATGTGCTTTGCTCTATGAGCATTGAAATACAAAATTAGTTTTGCCCAGGTGTTCCCGAGAGTCCCTAAATAGGCAGGTGCCCAGGCAAGTAGACCCAGCAAGACAGTTTGCATTGCAGTGTGTGGCTATAGCAGTCTGGTGATATCTGATAGAAGCTGAAGGGCAAAAAAGGTCTCTGAAAGGAAGGATGGTCTTGGGCCAGTCTGGCCCTATCTAGCTGGGGCATGCTTCTGATGCCTGTGCCCGGAGGGTGCGCAGCAGTTTGGGTGGGCAGAGTAGCAAGAAACGAATGCGTCTTAAAGGTTTTGCATCTCAAAGGGATGTCAGCTGGCTTTAAAATGTCTTTTATTCTGAAATCAATCAGGGGTTGCTGTTGTTGATGGCAATACCTAAGGTGTCAAGAGGAGAAAGTATGAGGGAAAACAGAGTTTCTTCTTTTTCTCCTGTCTAATGTCTTGGTGCACTTAGCAGCACACGTGTGTAGTCGGTGTCTGTGTTTTTTCTATGTAGTTAGTTTGTTCCCCAAATGCATGTTTAGCTCTTCTGTGAAGTGATGGCAGGTGGAGAATCATCTGAAAGTATGAAAATGTCAGTAGAAAAGACCAGAAGCTAGAGAAGGCATCTGGGTAGGTGAATTTGTTGAAAACACGTTAAACTTGTGTCTGGGAAGTGCCTGGATTTCAGGTTGACAGAGTCCTTTGCAGTGAGACACGCCTCTCCTTTGTGTGAACTATACCGCCCTGCATCCTCTTTCTGTCACCTTTTTAGTGTTGTTATTGGACGGCTCATCTCTATTTTGTAATCTTTTTCACTTTTTTTTTTTTATACAGAATTAACATACTCTTCTCCTCCCCCCTCCCACCCTGCAGTACAGAGAAAGACTGCTGCTTTGTATCAAAACCAGAATTGTTTTTAAGGCAATACATGCAGATCTAGACCTCTCAGCATTGATGCTGTAATCTCTGCTGGCATCTTCAATAGTTTTATGTCCTCGTGTTAGACTTTGCCTCACAAATATATATATATACACACACAAAGCCCAAATTGTGTTACCTAGAGAACAAATGCTTTCAAATATGTTCAAAGGGTGTGCAAGAACCAGCCACTAAGCAAAGGAAGGCAAGAGGCAGCTGACTTTGTTAAATACTCGTTAATACCTCTTGCTGTTGGCAGAGCCTGAAGTTTTAATCAGCTCTGTCTGTGTGTCTTGTCTCTGCCTTCTGCATTTGCCTTGGTCGGCACGTTTTTGTGCCATGCAATTTTGTCTGTAGCTGCATGCCTGTTGGCGTCTCTCGCGTGTGTGCCTTGCTTCGGCTTCTGTTTGCCTGTGTGCTCCATACGGGCTCTGCTCCGGTGTGTCCCAGCATGTCTGCCTGTGCCTTGCTGGCTGCACGGGTCTCTCTGAGTCAGCCGACGTGCCGGCATCTGCCTCCCTGCGCACTCCTGACTTTCAATATGTGCATTGCCCAGCGTGTCTGCCTGTCTGCCTGCACGCATCTCTCCCCGTGCATCTGTGTGCCTCGGTGTCTTTGCACGCCTGGCCGCGGGACGGTACGTGGGAGGTTTTGTATGCGCTGGGGTTGGCAGCGTTTTAAACTGAATTCGGTGCCTGTGCTCTTGTTGAGATGGAGACTCCATCGTTTCTCTCTGTCAGCCCAACAGACGCTTGTACCAGGGAGGAAAAGCTGTTGCCTTGGTGGCTTCAGTGAAGTGAAATAAAATGCTGGTTTGAGTTGGTGGGAGTGGGGATCATTCTCAGATGTCAGCTCCTTAAAAACGGCCGCACTTAAAATGTACATGGAGAGAAGAAAATGGATTTTTCTCTTACAGGAGGGGCTTGTACCCTTTGCGTGGTGTTGGATTCCCCCCCGCAAGATCCAGGCAGAATGCCACGCTCCAAAGGGAAGGTCTTTAAAAACAAAACAAAAGGCAGCTGTCAATTTAATCCAAGCTCCCTGATAAAATTCCAGCAGAGTTCCTTTTTTCAGAGATGAAATAAGAACCCTGGCAGGCCCTCTTGACTGGCCACATAAATCATTCGTGGTAATTGCTCTGAGAAAGACAAGTGCCTCTTAGGTGCAGGGAGGGGGGAAGGCGCTGGCTGCAACTGCGCAGCACCCCAGGTACCCCAGCTGGCGGGGACCATCGGCCCCTGGGCCTGGGGGGCAGCTACCTGCAGCAGGGGTGGGTGCTGCAAGCCCAAGGGGAGAATGTGCTGCAGAGGATAAATAATAGGGTTTCCTGTCGCCCTGCCTTTGTTGTTGGTCCTGCTTTAATCACCCTGGAGGGATTAGGAGTCAGACGGGGGATTTTGGGAAAGGGGGGGCTGAGAAGGAGGAGAGGGGGAGGGAAGGATGGAGGCATGGGGAAGGTGGAGAGAATGAGATGGAGGTGAGAGGAAGAAGCAAGAGATTGATTTAAGTGACTAGCATTTAGTGCACTGGCGGCACAATTTCAATTATCTAATATCTCCTTGGGTTGGTGCATGACTCTGCATGCTCCTCATCCCTCCGATTAGAAGTGGAATGGCCACGAAAAACATAGCACCAGGATCTGGTGTCAGCTTGCCGGCTGCAGCGGTGCAGGAGGACAGCTGCTCCAGGAAGCCGCAAAGCTGCGATTGCTCTTTCCCTGGGCAGTCATAAAGATGGTGATAATAAAATAACAGGGCTCCAAAGCAGCACTGCAGGAGCAGCCACCAGCCACAAACCAAACAAAGAGGGCGCTTCTTAATTCACCCCTTCACTTTCACCGTAGCAGCAGTGGGGTGTAGTTCCTATTGTATTTAATATACATGTGTAACTGCTGCTATCAAAATGATCTTTTCTTAGCTGTTTGTTGAACCCTGGTGGTCTGAGTAGTTTTGGGGGCATAGCTGCAACTAAGAATAAATATGTAAATTATCTCTAAAGTAAAATCAGTACACACAAACAAGAGGGCTAAAGGTGAGGGGCATGGAGGACCAGAGTGGGAGCCTGGAGGTCCAGCTTGTGTTCCTGCTCTGCCACTGGTCTGTGGTGGGCCAGGCTCCTCTCTTCTGAGCCCACCATCCCTTTGAGCCTGGCCAGAGCAGCCTCTACAACCTGGGCTATGTGTGGGGGATATGTGAGTTGGGCAGCAGAGCTGCCTGGTGGTATGAGAGCTGAGGCTGTGGGACCCAGCAGCATGCTGGCTCACGGCATGGGGTGCTGCTGGCTTTCTGTATGAGCCTGTGCCTGCTGCCTTGCTGGTGAGTCATGGCTGTTAAGGGCCATTCAGTAGTGTTACCTGTTAGTTTTGAAATAAAACCTGCATCATTTGATTCTGCAGCACCCACTTATTTTGCTGGTCTCCACAGGGGAAGCCCACTTCCATTTCCAGTGCAGCGCCAGAGCTGACATTGTCTCTTTTCCTTGCTGCAAACAAGCTGCTCTGCCAGTATTTCAGACATCTCCTTCCCTTCTTTCTTTGTGGGCATGGAGCCCAGCTGCTGAGTACACGCTCCAGCCTCCCTCTGTGCAGAGCCCTAAGAGAAAGACTGAGAAACAAAGGAGTGCAGCCAGCGTGGCTGACTGGCAGCTGGAGTCTCCCGGACAAGTTGCTTGCACCGTTTCCAGCAGAGTCTCGGGGCTGAGAAGGGGATAAACACGTGCGCTCTCCTGCTGCTGGCTCCCAGGTGCCAAAGTGCTGGGCCCTGGGCATGGCACTTGGAGCCAGCAGCGTCCTTCCCTCTTCCGATTGCCCTTCCCATGCTCTACGGGCACTCCTCCCTCTCTGAGAAGTTGCAATGAACACACAAGCATTTGCAACAGTGAGGAAAAAATAGTTTATGGGCTACAAGCCCTGTATGTGGGTGGGAATGGGATAAGGTGTATGGCAGCAAAACCTCAAAGAGATGGCGCACGGCCATACACATGTATGTGCCACACACGTGTGTGTGCCTGACGGAGTCTGTGTTAAAACAGAGCGTGACCCATGGAGTCCCTTGGTCACCCTCCGTCCTTCTCAGGGCCTTGGCCCGCAGATGTTTGTGTGTTAACGTGCAGCAGTGGAGGAGGTTGCTGTGCTCTACCGTCATCTGCCCCTGGTCCCGAAGTAGCTCCCCTTGCAGCGAGAGCAGCTTAATCATTTTTGAATCCGCTCCTGAGCTGCCATAGCTCACAGCCCAGCACATTAAGGTGAACTGGCACAGGCTGCAGTTTGCCTTAATGGACTGCAGCCGTGCAAGAGAGGCTTTTCCAGCAGCGAAGCTCTCCCTACCACACAGGTAGCCTGCTGTGGAAGTGCAGTGGGATGGACACAGCCCCAGCTTCATCTGTCAGCACTTGAGAGCTAACCGTCAAACTGAAGCTGAGTGAGTTTGCATGCTGCAGGGAAGCGCAAGGATTTCAGCGTGCTTCCTACACAGTGGGGCCGAGCTCGGGGAGCCCTCCTGGCCCAGATCCCCCACTGCGGTCAGCGGTAGGTGTGCCAGCAGCACCGGTTAGTGACGAGGGTTGTCCTCCTAATTATTAGGAAGGAAGCAGTTATGATTTCCTTTTTAGGAAAACTGGGACACAAAGACATAAAGGGCCAAGGGTCAGGAAGAAGGGATGTGAAATGCTAGGGATAAGGACCTTTGTGTTAGCAATGGCATCCTACTCTCTTTAGTACCATACTTCTTGCTTTCTTAAACCCTTTGGTTCATGCTAATCAGCTCTGCATGAAAAGTACGTGCTGTTTTGCAGATACAACTTTCAGTTTCCTGTTCCATTTATTCTCCCAATTGCCTATATTTTTCCTTTTCTGTTCTTGCCACTTTTGAAAAACATATTAAACTACATTTCCTGCTGTTTAAAAATGAACCAGAGTTAAAAAGCACCTTGCCTTTGAGGTGAAGATGTTAAGAATCATAAAATGGAATTAAAATATCTGCATCTGCACCCTATTTCACGGCGGGTCTCAGCTGCTGACTTGGTGGAAAAAATGGCAGCTCCCATGTGGAGTGATAGGGGAGGGATGATTTCCTGCGCTGAAGCACTTGCCAGAGGAGGTGATGAAGCCCTTGTCTCGTTCAGTGAGGACTGTCATCTCAAGAGCTGCGCTCCCACACTACAAAGTGGTTCATTGATCTTGTGGGCTGGCATGGGTGAGCAGCCCCTGTGCAAGAAGGGGAAGGTGAGCTGTCCCCGCTCTCTCACGCAGCCCCTCACATAGCCTCACTGAGTGCCGTATTGCGCCATTTAGTCACTGGCATCCCTCACTGGCTCTGACTGATGGCACGGGAGCTGTTCTGATTTCACTGGAGGGAGAACTGGAGTGTGAGGGACCAGGACCATGGAGTCCCCAGTCAGAGGAGAAAGGAAGATGGCCTGGACACAGGGCCCAGCTCTTCCTCCTGGTAGTTCCAAACAGAGCCAGCTGCAAGGTGTTTCTTTTTTCATTTGTTACATCTGCTGAATACAGGGATGCTGCTTCATAGGATGGCCATCTGGAAAATTGGACCAGATTCCTGTTTGAGACCCTGGTTGCTCAATTCAGTGTTCCTGTTACCTCCCAGGAGCTAAACCAGTAGTCCTTTGTGAACGCAGCTCTGGGAAACCTTGGTTGAAAGTATAGAAGAACCTGCATCTTTTTTTGCAGTCAAATGTATGAGTATGTTTCTGTTAACATTCTAGCCCCTTGAAGTGGTTCTGAATCATGGTAAAGTTGCTTCATTAATTGCTTGATTTTCAAATAATCTTCATTTCTTCCTGTAGAATTTACTAGGGATCTAGTTTGCTCATCAACACTTCTGTGACGGATGCACTAGGAAATGTATGGGTAGAGAGATTTCAATGAAATATTAGTAGATAACAGCAGTGTTGTAGGTGTGATAGATGGGTGGCACTGAAGGGGTTAATGCAATGTTGTACCCATGTCACTTATGATGGATAGTCTTGTGTGCCATTTCTGAGGTACCTTCTGCTTTTCTTTCTTTTGGGAAGGAGAAGCAGGGATTGATCGCTTCCAGGAAGCACGTGTAGTCAAGCGCTAGCCTCACAAGGTTTCCAGTACTGCTCATGCCTGAGAAATAACTCCAAGAAGAAGGTGGTGGTGGTTTCTCTTATCTGTCAAAGATGCTCCAGACTATTAGAAATGTGCATATTTTTCTCATTTCCACTCCTCTTAGTCTACCCAAGATCTAAAATTAAGCTAAGCTCTCTTTTTTACATGTCATAACTAGACATCAAGGTTCAGATGGTTTGGTCTAGCTGAATCCTGCTGCTTTGGGGAAGGGTGCAGGTAGGAGTTCAGGCTGCCAGTGACTATGCTGCGATTACTGGAAGAGTTCATTGCTCCTCAAGTGCACCAGCATCTCTGCTCTTATGAGTATACCCTGACCTGCTTCAGCTAAAAGGAGAGGGTTAGGAAAGACGTGCTGTTTGTACTATTTAACCCTTTTCATTTGGACTGCAGTGGAGTAGAAAGCACTCACACAAGTTTCTGCACTGGATAATTTGAGTGAGTTGTCACTTCTCGTTAGAAGGCAATGGAAAACAGCGTGGGGATCGTGTGGGGAAGAGGGAGCTTTTCGGTCAGAGCAGCTGGATTTGGAGGAAGGTGCCTGCTTGCCAGCAGAGAGGGCAGGATGGTGCCCCATGCTCAGAAGTGAGCAAAACCTGCACTGGTGCCAGTTGCATTTCAGTAACTCCTTGCCCATTTCTAGGGCCAGATCAGGAACAGGCACATCTCTTTAAACCCCCTGGGAACTTGGGTCTTGAGGATGTTGAGAATAGCCTTCCTTATCCATTACCCACTAAGAGGTCTGTTACCAGGCAGCTGTTGATGTTGCAGGCCTATTGGGATGGCCCAGCTGGAGCTTGTTCGAGAAACACATTTGTTTCTACTTAGCTAGCTGAAATGTCTACCTTACCGCCATCTCTTCAGGTGAAACATATAGAGATGCTTTCTATTCCTGAGCCCTAGAGGTGAAGATTTGCAAGGGCTGGTAGGATCCCATAGAGTGCTTAGATACCTGCATAGGCATTAATAGCAGTTGTCAACATGCAAGCTAATGTAATGATATAAAGGTGAGCAAGCGTATGCTCCCAGGCAGAAGCTGGAAGCTGCCTACAGAGAATAGGGTGGGATTTCTGGTAGTAAAAGCTGACTCCTTTTGGATCTACAAGCTGTGCAGGTGAGTCCCAGTTGCGGTGGGGGCCCTCTCTTAGTTTTCCTGAACAGCGCAGAAGGTGGAACTGAGAGGAAACATCACTAAAGGCCACGTTATATGTGCTCGGGGTCAGACAGAAACATTGTACTGGCATTAACCCAAGCCTCGGTCTTGTTTTTAACCTCTGCTGTGTGAAATGCATAATCCAGGGTTATCTTTTACTTAAATGTAAGCAATTGCTAAGCTAAGTTTCCAACTGTGAATACAGCTTACCCTGTGACTGCAGCACTTGGATGCTGACAGATGTGTGTGTTACCAGTTGACACTTGGAGAGCTGGATTGATTGGCTCAAATAGGAATTCAGAGATTTATTTGAAGGGTCGTGCAGGTTCTTCGGAGCATCTCCTCTGTTCAGGCTGTCAGTTCTGCCTTATGAGCACATCTGAAAGGTGGCTGTACAGGTACTGTTCAAATGCAACATGGCAGAATTACAGATTGTCTCTAATTTTTTTTTTTTACAGATATATTAAGTTTAAGGCTTGTTGATTATATAAGGTCATCTGTAAGCTACATATCTGAGAACAGCTTGGTTATTTCCGGGTGATATACTGGCACTTCTAGCCCCTCCTCTGAGGCTGTGCGAGGTATTAAAGCAGAAGGCCTCAGAATCTAAATGGTATTTTAGCACAATATATTTCATTCTGTTTTCACTGGAATGTCTTTTTAATGACAGTACAGAAATCTCTGTAAGGTGTAATTCCACTTGTATCTCCATACTCAGGTCTCATACATTTGTACTCATGAGGTACATCCACTTTGTTCTTCCTAGCTTAGATCAAGCAGATTTTATTTGAGCACATCTTTGGCTGTGTTATGTCTTATACCTGAATAATCATGAATTGAATTCCCAATTAGCTTGCCTTTTGCAACTAAAATCCTGTTGATTTCAACAGTATAGTCTGGTTTAAAATACACAGTGAAACTGCTCTCCCAGTGCATCCCAGGGGGACCTTGTAATCTTATTAGATGCACCTGCTGCCATTTTATTTTAACCTCTCAGTTTTTCCCTGCAGTATAATGAATTCAATATTCCTCTGCCACAGAAAGCCATCCCGAATGAGCTTTACCGTCACTGTTAGGAGGAACGGCCCTGTCTCCAAGGAGCTGCCAGCAGTACCTCCATCCTCTGCTGCCCGGCCCAGAGCAACTGGGGATTGCCTCCACCATCTGCAGTTGCAGGACCCCACGCTCGCGTGAGCATCCCCGGTGCCTGTCCCGGCCCGGGATGCCGGTGACAAAGCTCCCCTTGGCCAGGGCCGGGCAGCTGGCACTGCAGGTGGTTACACAGAGCAGCGCAGCCCTCGCAGGCTGCAGAAACTTGGCTCTAAATCTTTTCCTGTGGCTGTTAAATCAGTAATGAAGCAGGATATAAAGTGCTTTTGCAGCTTCTGGGATATCAGGCCTCTTCACTGCTGGCTTCACAGCTGTTACTTCTAATCAGCTGGGCAGGCACCATAGAAATGTCAATTTTAATAAACAGTCTTTCATTTCAAATTTGGTTTAGGTTTTACCAGTGGAGAGGGGGGCTGCTGACCTTGCGATCTCCCATGTCAGGGCTGCTCACTGAACACATGTAACTTCCTCCCACGCACACTGCTGGGAATGGTGTGTGGGGACATTAAGGACTTGACGGTGACCAGCCTGAGTCTGTGGACCTGGGGTCCCATCCTGGGTGGTGAGTGTGAGCCAATGCCTTGGGAGGAGCGTGAGGGCAGGGGAGGGCTGTGGAGCTTTCTCCCAAGAGACTGTCTGAGCTTTCAGCAGTCTGTGGCTCAGGGACTTCCAGAACCACCGGTCATGTCTCTGTGTTTAATTAGAGGTGTTTAATTAGCAATGGCTCCATTTGGATCACACTTTGCTCTGAGCCCGGACTGTGCCAAACTAGATAAGGCTCAGTACTGTAGTGCTGCCACTTTAAAATCTGGGAATAAATAAATGGCACAGTTGGCATCTTGGCTTGAATGCCTGCTAGGAGCCTGACGTGGTGGGACTGAGGTGGGCTGAGACCCTGGGGTCTTGCCATCAGGGCTCAGGTACCTCTCTGCGGCTCCAGGTCTGTGCCGGGCCATGAGCTCTCAAAGGACCCCCTGGTACTGCTCTCCTGCCTCACTGCCCACCTCCCACCCTTCTTCTGGCCGTCTCTGGCACCCGTGTCCCCCACCCTCGCCATCTCCAGCCAGGTGCCCCCACCCCTGCTCTGTTAGCAAGAAAACTACAGGTGTCCCCGTAACATTTTTATTGTTCTTCATTGGTCTTGTTAAGTCCAGGAAAAGTCATTTTTATTGCTCTGTGTTGGTCTTACTAGGTCCAGGAAAAGTCCCAGGTGTTAACCTGAGGCTTGGGGAGAGTAGCTTCTTGCAGGTGCCATTTTTTGTGAAAGCTGTGTGGGTTAAGGGAAGAAAAGAGAAAGAATACTGATTTTTACATTGTTCAGTCACTGCTGTGGAGTTACAGGCATGGGCATGAATCCATTCCCAGGAAGCCACCAGCAGAATTTGTTAAAGGGCACAAGATGAAGTATTCGCAGCAAGTGGAAGTAAATCACGCTGGGAAGGAGACAGAGAGAGAGAGGGAAGGCCCCCCTGAGCCTCATTGCAGATGCTGCCTGCTCAGCCCGGGAGCAGCCGGCAGCATCCCGGGGCGGACACTGATGTGGTTCGCCTCGCAGCTCACTGGGGCAGCTCGCAAGGCTGCGGGGGATCCGGGCGCCATGCCTCCTAACACCATTTTAGACACAGGAAAAGCGTGCCCCTTTCAATGCGCTGTCAGAAGCGGTTGTGCGAGAGGTCGCATGTGCCTGTTCGTGCGTGCATGCCTCCGCGCGGAGGGAGAGCAGGGAGCGTTTTGTGGTGATCCTGGGGAATTTGGCTTCCTTTTAACTGAGGATCTCTGCTCGAACACATTTTTTTCCACTAGCAATCCCTCATTGTCGGGACTTCAATATTTTCTGGAAACATGTAATATGTCTGGCCATTTCTGTCTGTTGAGGAGAATCGACGTGTGGGTTGTAATATATATTAATTCCCCAGAGGGACATTGAACTGTTTCCTCTGCCCAGGTGGAAAGGGATAAACACAGCCACTGACATGCTGTTTAGTCTGAAAATAGCCCACTGAATGCATAATGAAGAGCCTCCTGAGGAGTTACTCTGCATGTTAAAATGGTGTTCAGCAGCCTGTGCTGTCACACAACATAATTTGAAGATGAATGTGCATCCAATCAGCCTACCAATAGCTGACTGTCACCGTCTGGCCATTAGTATTACCTGTCTGTTCAATGGCAGCCACGTCTCCAGGAAGCAAGAAGTTTGTTGGTCCCAAAATATGTCTTATGTGTGAACGAGACAAATGAGGAACTCTATGTCTTGGCTTTGTGCTCAATGCCCATTTCACGCTGAACAGCCACTTGGCTTTAGCTGGCGAGGACAAAGGAAAATGAACATTTTTCTTCAGTGGGAGGATTCCTGAATGATCAGGGGAAAGAGCACCCTGCATCCTTTGTAAGCCTAATGGAGGCAGAGCGGCTGAGGGTCCTTCAGTGAAAGATACTGCGTCTTCTGGTGCACGCGGTCCCTGCCTGCATGGAAATAAAAATTGTCAACCTTGATCCTTTAAAATGCGAGCCAGCGTTTGAGCAAAACGGCTCACGTTGGAGTCAATTGACAAGTGGCTTCTGCAGTTTAATTCACACCCTGGTAAAAACACTTGCATGAATGATATGTAGACACCACTTTTGTCTCTGAACGTTTGACAGCAATTAGGGCTTCACTCCAGGGGCAGAACATCATACTAACACTGGAGTGCTGGAGGAGGAGGTTAAGGTAAAGAAATTAGCCATCTGTCTGGTGGAGACTGTATCCTCCAGGAGGCAGTTAGATGTCAACAACAGGCAAAATGTTTCCATTCTCATTGTCCTGCACTTCAGTTGTACACAATGGCATGAAAGGCGCGCAGAAGCCCTATTCACTTCCAGTCATATAGAGGTCTGCCACCAGCCACCCTGACAAACACTCCCTGGCTATCATAGCTAGTGGCAGCTGAGAGCTGCTCCCCTCTGTGCCGCTTGCAGAGATGCCTGCCAATTTTGGATGTCCCATCGTGGAAAGCCGGGAGGCAGGGACGTAGGTGTTTAGCAGTGGAAAGCAGAGCCTGACTGCAAATGAGGAGGCAAAGTGATTTTTACAGCCCTTTGCTTCAGGCACAGGGAAGCCAGCGCCAGTGCAGGCTCAGGCTCTGCAGCATGTTCCTGGGCTGTGAACCTTGAATGCGACACTGCGTCCTGAGAGGGAGAGGAGCTGGTAGATCTATTCAGCACTGCGTGGCTGTTTATCAGCTCACCCAGCATGGCCGTGCTCTACACCGCTTAGAGCAGCACATCCATCAAGTTGCTGCTTGGAACTTTGATTTAAGAAACTCCCCGTCACCAGGGACAGTTACTGCTAGATTAGTCCGGGCGAGGGTTTAGGGAGTGTGTGTTGACATTTGGTCCTGTTAGTCACACTGAGCTACACAGCCAGAGAGAACTGCTAGGTCTCTCATGTCTGCTCTGAAGGACTGTCTTTATAATTTCTACTGCATAGACACATTACTTTTTTCTCTTTTTTCTATTTTTATTTAAATAAACCCCAAACAGCTACAGCACTTTCCTGTCACAAATCTATATCTGATAAACACAGTGCCCTTGGACAAGTTCCCTAGCTCGATGGTTAAAAAATTCAAGTTTAAGAGCATTTTTGTTGCTTTATTTTTACACGTGTGTGTGTCTATAGAGAAAAGCGCTTGTGGGAGAGCAAGGGCCAGTGTAACGTGTTTTCATTGCCTTCGTTGGTTGGCTTCAAAAGGTAAATTATCAATACCATAACTTGATTCCAGACTACTGTCATTGTAAAAAATACAGTTCACACATAACGCTGTTTTGTATCTAGAAAAGGAGCCACCTCTGTGAGCCTTCCTGATACGCAAAGAAAGCCACACGCGATGGCAAAGGTGGGACTCTGGTCCCCTGGAGTGCCCCAGAAAGCAGCTGGTGTCTCCCTTCCTCCAGGCCCTTCAGGCTAATTCTGTCCATTGATTAGGTGGAAGGCTGGACTCTCCCAAGTCTGCCTTGCAAGGCTTGAGCATCAAGCTTTTATCTTTCCCAAGACTCATGTCTGAAACCCTCCCGCTGTTACACTGGCTGTAGGCTATATACTGTCTGTGGGTGACTGGACTGAGTTTGGACAAATCTGGTTCTTCCCCGTAGGAACATATGCCAGTGGCAAAGTTTTCTTTATTTTAACAGTAGGGAGAGACCCTATGGATAAAATACGTTTTAAACGAGTGGTGCACATGCACATCTACCTGCCCAGTAGATGGTACCTTAGGTAGACTTTTCAGGACATCCCAGCAGATGTCTTTCCCAGTCGTCTTCCCCTGGCAACTCCTTTTCTCTTTCATAGAGTTCCTTTCTGAACTTCCTTAGTTTTTGTTCTTGTTCTCACCTGATTTGTGTGGAGTCCTTTCCAAACCTGGCTTGTTGGGATTACTTGTTTCCTTCCTGGTTGCTTTTTTTGGTAGCCTTGAATGAAATGAAATGAGTACATTTATATAGTAAGCATTACAGTAATCAGGTCAACTTATACTAGCCATAAATTGTTACAGAACAAATCCACTTCTGTCACAAAATGAATCAACTTTTGCAAAGAAGCTGTAACTTTCTAGCAGTGGTTGGCATGTCCTGTTTAGTTCATGCAGGCATATTTTGCTTGGTTTTGTGTACAGTGATGTATCAAGTTAAATGCTTAGCCGTCAACAAAGCCACCCATCTGACTGATCAGAAGGTTGCCTTTAGAGGCACTGGGCAAAAATTGGTGTCGAGTGCTGCTGGAGAAAGCGTAGGTGTTTTGTCTGTAGAAACTGGTGACTTTTCTTGAAAAATGCAAAGGTGTTTTGCTGAAAATTGGAAGATTTGTCCGAAATGTTCTGTTTTCTAAGCACTTTTTTCCCCAGTATTTGGCAAAACTTATTAACTTTTCCTCTGAAAACAGGAACCTGTTGTGATGAACGTTATGCAGTTGAAATAGTAATTTTCCAGGGAAAAGAAGTTTCAAAAGAAACTTTTTACCCAGTCCCAGCATTCAAGTAAAACTCTGTGTTCAAGTTCTGCCCGTCTGTGAAAGCACTTTGTGAGGCCACGGTTTAGAAATAATGTCACTGTTTTCCCAGCCGACAAGATTGCGCACTGCCTGTTTTGTGCCACGAGTGGTGTCCGTTTCGTGGTCAGAGGTGGTCAGAGTGAATCACCCGCTTTCCTCCAAGATGTGAGCTTTGCAGCGCTCCTTTACCGTGCCTGTTTTAGGGAAAAAGATCCAGTAATCAGCCTGGCATATGGATCACACAGGACTGTTCCTGCATCTTGTATGAAAGTTGCAGATTTGGTATTTCAGTCACTAAAAGCCCTTGCTGAGCCATTCTCTTGAAACTCACTTTTTAAGTCAAATTGGGAGAGGGGGGCAAGCAGATAGATGGCTGTTTTTCAGGGCTGGAGCAGCCTCTGATCACAATCAGATACATCTTTCTTATGCTTTACTTTGCTCTTCCACCAGTGTTTTCAGACCTATTAAGTATTGTGTCTTGCCTCTGCAGGCTGTAATTCCCTCTTGGAGCTCTAACGTGCATGTTCACGGGGTTTTTTATTAGCTTGGTAGGAGCCATTCGGTCCCATCGTGGTGTGAGGGATGAGTCAGCCAGAAGAGACCGCAATGCAACCTTGGTGGTTTCCTGTGTGACTGGCCAAGGAAAAGCGACTTGTCAGCAGACCAGTCGCTTTGGAGAACAGAATCAGAGCTCATGGGAGGAGGAATCTGATGGCGTCGTGTGTGTTCATCCTTCAGGCAGTGTTTTACTTGTGCTTTCCAGTTCAGCAGCGTCCAAGGTGATAGAGGGAAGAATAATAAACTAAATTGGTGTCCAGCAGAGTAGGTATGCTGACTAACATTTATCTGAATAGACATTTATCATCCCTGTCCAGGATGGACCCAAAGCACCTAAGATCTACAGAAAAGTGAGAGCAAAGGCTGGTAGGGGCACCACCTTCTTACTCAGGATTTAATTACGCATTCCAGTAACAGTCAGTACCTAAAATAAGTGGAGGGCTGATGTTGTGAAATCCTCCGACCTCTTAGAGACCTCCACATAACTTAGTAGAAAGAAGTAGGGGAAGCAAAAGATAAAGTGGACAATAATGACAGCAGAATCCATGGTAAAAAATGGGAAAAGAAATTAAAAGAGAAGGAGAGAAATAGATATGACTTGTTGCCTTTTGTAGTATGTATTGGGTTTGGATGTGTCTCTGCAGCTGCTGCTATTGCTGCTGCCGCCACCATTATTTATTATTCATTATTTTAGCACAGTGAAGGAGCAGTAGTTGAAATAAACTCAAGAGCATGACATTTGGTAACAAATGATTTTGAAGACTGTCTCCCAAAATAAAGTTACAGATTCATATTTCAAAGGCTATATAGATGGAAGATCCCACTGCGGACAAAAATAAAATCAAACCGGTGGGTATGTGGATCTGTAAATAAATGCTGATGTTTGTTTTTCATAACCACTCTTGCGGCTGAATCTTTCAGTAACCCCGGCCTGGCCACAGTGCTGTACAGGTCCATCTTCTGACACGTGTACTTATTTAAAGGCCTTAACACTGTACCCAGTGATTAAGGATGTGCACAAGCATGAATAATGAGTGAGACTTTTATTTCAAAATGGGCGGGTCAGAGATGACCCCAGCACTGCAACAGGACTTTGAGCTGTCCTGTCCCTCCTAGTACCATAAACTCTGAAATGGCCTCTTCTGGAAAACCTCATTTTCTACAGTAAAATATGTTAGTCACTGGTACAGAAGATTTAAAAAATGCTGAGCATCAGAAACCTACTGAAGTAATTTTCACAGAGTATCAAAACTACATGAGTAGAGATTTTTTTGAGAGGGCTTTTTGGTTAAAGTCAAGACTTTTTGGTGACAGCAATAGTGTGTGTTATTGGGTCATTTGCCATCTTCATTCTGGTTGAGATCTTCTGTGTCTAAAATCGTTGGCTTTTGTCCGGACTGGTTTGTACAGGACAGATTTCATTCAGGTCAGTGAACAAGATACCGGTTCAGAGCTGGTGTGAAGGAGAGGGCCATGTGTGTGCCTGCATGTTAAGTCCCTGAAAACAGATCCTTCTGTTGAAAAAAGCAGCGTTGCAGCTGAGAATCCTGGAGCGCTTTATGCAGAAAGTAGGAGAGGGCAAGGATTGGCCATGCCTTAAAACAGGGAGCTGTTGAGAGGGGTGGAAAGTAGTCAGCATAAAGAATCATCTTGTAGAAGTTTTGAACAGAAGGTTACTGTGGCTTTGCTGCCCCAGAAGGTTTAAATTTGTTCTTCCCTCCTCCATCAGCCAGCTGCCCCTTCCCTTTCTTTGCATTGGAAGCGGACACAGCAGTAAAATTCCTCACAAGCACCGTTTCTTCGTGGAGGGCTACTGCTTACTGCTGCGTCTCCTGGAGTCCCACACCAGCCTGAGAAGTCTGGGGTTTGCTTTGCGAAATGACGTAGCCGAGTGAACCTCACAAGCAGAGGTGCACGTGGACAGCGATTAAAGCTATGCAATGTGTACCGTGGCCTAGAGGAGAGGCAGCTCGCTTAACGATGGGACACATGAGGAAAAGAAATAAAACCTTCCTCGCAGAGCGTGCTGCGGTCCCTCCCTGCTTTCCCAAATGAATCCTCTTAAATTTGCACAGAGTGCGTGTGTGGTTGAGGGAAACACTTGTAATTTGTTGTTTTGCAGAAGGGTGGTTCCCTGTGCCCTTGGAAAGAGGCCTTTGCTGCAAACCAAACAACAACAAAAACTTTCCCTTCAGGAAGCCAAAGCCGGTTTTTTGGAAGCGTACGTGCACGTCCATTGCTTTTGGCATGGTCTGCGTGCGAACGTCCAAGAACAAATTTTGCTCTGAAAGTGATGAAATCTATGTGGAAGACGTAGTGGTACTTTGCACGTGTGTCTCAACACACTGGAAATGTTATCCCCGTTGTATAGATACGTTCAGATCTGATAGTGGATGCTGGGCAAGCGGAGGGCCGCATCTTGGATTTCTTCACTTCTAGTGCTCCAGATAACTCCTTAAACATTTGGGGGAAAAACATCTTGAGAAATGATATTAACTAGCAAAACCTATCTTCCCTTTTTAAACATAACTAAATGCCATCATAACATTTCGTTATGTTGGCAATGCTAGAAATAAATTTAATAGTTTTCTACATAATTTTGCTTTAAGTTTATGCCTTCCCAGGCTTCTTCATGGAAAACTGTGACTCTTCCGTTTATCCCTTGCAGAACCTGGCCATGTATAAGCAGAGTGGTAATGTTGTCACATCTTGGGATTTTATCTGTTGATTTTTATCCCAAGAGTTTGATTCCTGGAGTCACGTGATTGAATGTTTTACCTCAGCTCTTGTATTTTTTAAGCAAGTTTCTGTACTCCACCGATGTGAAGTTTTAAGACTGGAGCAGAACCAACCACAAGTGTATTATTTTATCTCCTTAACTGTCTGGTGCAGGAAGGAGAGACCAGCTCCTGATTTCGAAACACGAGAGCAGCAGCAGTGATTTGCAGCGCTGCAGAAACCAGGAGCATCCTGTCCTTTCAAGTTTCTTGCAGAAGCAGAGATCGCCACAGTGCCATATCTTCCAGTGGTACCTATAGCTTGGTGTTGGTTGGTACGTTACAAGTTATTAGAAGCCTGACTACTTTCTTAGCCTCTTCAACAGTGTGAGGGTATTTCACTCCCAGGCTGCAGAAGCTTTTAGACCACTTTCTTACATATCTTTCACCTTCCCATTGACAGATGTTTGGCATGCCTTAGCAGTACTTTAGAGCTGAAGGAAACTCAGAGACATCTTGTACCTGTGAGTAGGTGCCTTTGGTTAAAGGTAAGCTCCCTGTTCCCCTCTCTTAATGTCAAGTAGTGGCTTCAGGGAGCGCATCAAGGGAGGATGGTGAAGAAGCACCTCGCTCCACATGCAGGGATGTGATTTGAAGGGTGGCGACGCTGCCAGTTCAGTCTGTACCCACGGGCCTGTGTTGTCCTTATGCATGGAGCTGGCAGGCTTGCGGGTGGCGTGGTGACCGTTCTTCGGGAAACTTGCTTGGGAAACTCCTGATGGACCTTATCAGGAGGAGGCTTGTGGGGAAAGCACCATTCCGCCTTTGTCAAATGGCAAAACCATTTTACCCCAGAGAGCCTCTGAACAGGCTCCTCTCACAGCAGCCATGCAAATGAAAGACCACAGGTAAAGGCTACTGTGAGAAACACCCACTGCATTTTTCCTTTGTAACTACTTTGACTTACTTCTTTCAGATGTGAAAGAAAGAGCTGACGGAGAATGCCTTCCCTTCTCATAAATGAGATTTCAGTACCCGAAGAAGTTGACAGTGTCCCCCTCTATCTTATATTCTGACACCGTGGAAGGCTTCAACTTAACCCTGGTAGTTAAGCTGTAATTGTCTGAACCGAGCCGGGGGAAGCTGGTGAAAAGTGACACATGGATTTTTTTTTTTTTTTTTTATATGTCACTCATCCAGTGGGCTTTTAACAAGAACACTCGCCAAGGCCGTCTCTAGAAGGACCTGTCTGCTAACGGGCATATATCACAAAGTTCTTGATCACCTTCTCTTCCCAGGCTTTTCATTGTTTGTTAAGGAGCATTGATGTGAGATTCTCTCGTTACAGTATTCCTGTGTGTTGGACTAAAAAGTCCTCATGGGAGCAACCCTGTACAGGCTGAGAGACAGGCTGGGTGATCTTCTCCATCACTGCTTTCTGTGATTCTGTCGTTCGTACCTGACACTTCACTAAACAGTGCCCTTAGAGAGCACTCCTGGCAGTAAAGCTCTACAATGCCGGGATTATCCAAGGAGAGCCTTTTTAGCTCAAAGTACATCACATAATAGAAAGAGTAGACAGCTTAACTAAAGCAGTGGTTTTGCAGTCTAAGCATCTGGTGCATACTCAGGGGACTGTGGCTTGACTCCCATCGTCTGCCAATCCGGTCATAACTTAGCACAGCAAGTTTTTGGGATTGAGGCGCGTTGCTCTATGGAGCAGTCACCATCCTGAAGAGCTGCCCCAGGAGAACGGGCTGCTGAGCAGCCTTTCACCCCGGCGCACACTCAGGCGGCTGGACCTGTGCCTCGGTGCAGAAGGGTTCTTCTGCTCATGGGAAATCTGCAGGGTTTCTCCCTGCTGTGAAGGGTCTCCTGTTTACTGCTGAACTTTGCTTCCTTGAGTGGTTTCAGCAATAAGCTAGTGCTGGTAGTGTAACCCACCGGTGCAGCCCGAGAGGGGCACCGCACCGGCAAGCAGTGAAAGCAGCTGGCCACGACCAGCCTTGGCCCCCATCTCAATATTGTCCCTTAAATCTTCCGACGGTGACCGAGTAAGGAGGGGCCGAATGTGCGCCTGGTGGTGTGTAGCACTCAAATTACACCTGACAAAGAGGAAGCAGCTTGCTGAAGGGGGAGCGCACAGCTGTCAGCTCCTGACAGCCATTGCAGATTCACGGGGCTCTGCAGCTTTGTCTCACCCAGCTCTGGAAATAAGGAGAGCCTTCTCTCAGGATCCAGAAAAGCTGGCACTGTCTGGGCCCCAGCAAATCCCTCGTTTTTAGCCAACGAGCCTGCTCTCCTTCTCCTGCCTGCTCCTTAACGTATGTTTTTAGAGTCATAGAATCACAGAATGGTTTGGGTTGGAAGGGACTTAAAGATCATCTAGTTCCAACCCTCCTGCCGTGGACAGGGACACCCTCCATGAGACCTCCACTGGTATACTTATAGAAGCTTTTCTTGTTGGTCTTGACGCCCCTGGCCAGATTTAATTCTCTCAGGGCTTTGGCTTTCCTAACCTGATCCCCAACTGCTCAGACAATTTCTCTCTATTCCTCCCAGGCTACCTGCCCTTGCTTCCACCCTCTGTAGGCTTCCTTTTTGTGTTTGAGCTTGTCCAGGACCTCCTTGTTCATCTATGCAGGCCTCTGGGTGTTTTTTGCCTGATTTCCTCTTTGTTGGGATGCATCGCTCCTGAGCTTGGAGGAGGTGATCCTTGAATGCTGACCAGCTTTCTCGGGCCCACCTTCTCTCCAGGCTTTGTCCCATGGTATTCTACCAAGCAGATCCCTGAAGAGGCCAAAGTCTGTTCTCCCAAAGTCCAGGGTAGTGAGCTTGCTGTGCGCCCTCCTTGCTGCCCTTGGGATCCTGAACTCCACCCTTTCATGGTCACTGCAGCCAAGGCCGCCCTTGAGCTTTAGTGACATTGCTCAAGGGAAGCAGGAGTCAAACAGAATAAATTTCTTTTCTTCCTTGTTCTGTTCTGAGTAAGATTTTTGCCTGTTGGTTTGTTTAGGTGCATGCAGACAAGGAATACAATTCTGGGCTTTTTTTGAGAAAATGTATTCTTCAAGGATGTAACTAGAGCATGGCATGGGACTGTAGCTCCCTGGATCCTGGCTGCCTTGCGGGATCAGAGGAACTGTCGTCGTTCTGGCCGTATGGGTGGGGATGCTGAGGTGTGAGGCAGGGGAGTGGTTTGTCCAAAATCCGGATTGTGAATGCATCAGGCTGCCAAACCGCAGCCTTACAACTAGCCTTCTCCTGTGTAGGGTTAATAAAAACAAATTCTGCACGCTTCCTAAGACTACATCCACCTGCCTACCCCCTCTCCACCAGTTAATGATCTGTCTGGAGGCAAAGAAATTAGTCTGTTCTTGTGAGACCAGTCAGCTGGAGGCGGGGTGGCAACAGCGGCTTTTTGCTTGAAAGAAAACAGGTTAATCTTATTTAGATTAACAAAGTTGCTTTTTTTTGGTATCAACAGCATGCAAGACTAAGGCCGTGGTACTTCCTTACACAGCTATTGACAGAACACTTTGTATCCTGAGGAGCTCTTCAAAGAGGGGCGGCTTGTTTACATTTACTCCTTTTTGATTTTGCTTCATAAACATACATAGCTGTCCTGTCACTGAGCAAAGAGAGGTGTGCTCCAGCTTACTCGGATTACTGGGATTGTACAAAGCGTTCCCAAAGCTGAGATGGAATGCAAATAGCCAGCTAGCCATCACTCGAGAGAAAATGATAAGATAGAGAAAGCAAGCACTTATTAACAGAAAACAAGAGCTGTTTTTACATCCTGCCTTTTCATTATCTCAGTAGAGAATGGTCCTGGGTCATGTTCATGCCTTAACTGTGGTGAAGTAGAAGGGCCTGATCCTTCAGTGAACCACAGACTGTTGCTGAGTTCATATGGTCTAGTGCTTAACAAAATGCTGAATGAAGCTGGTACGAGGCCGTACAAACAGAATGCTGCAGAGCAGCTCCCCGTGCGTCATGGTTTGGTCCAAGGCCTTGTCTTTCCCGGGCTTCTGTGGCGATGGTGGTGGTTGCTTTTTTGCACCTCCTGGGTGACCGAACCAAGCAAGGCAGCACGACTTGTTCGGGCACACGGCTGGCAGCATCTCTCAGTCCCACAGACCCCGTCCAGTGCTCGCCCGGGGTGCTGATGCTGTGGGCTGTCCACTTGGATATCACCACTGGCTTTGTGAGAGAGACCTTAGAGATGGGAGTTTCCATACCCAGGTTCATTTTTAACCATTTCAACCTTTGGCACAAAAGTCACCTCAGTAAATTCTTCCCCTGAGAAAGGTATTTCTCTGAGAACCGAGGCATTAGGTGAGGCTGCAGCCAAGGTGCCCCGTGGTTGCCCAGGGCTGGTGAGGCATGCTTAGGAGCCACGAGAGCATCAGGCAGAACAGCACTGAGAAACAAGGACAGGCAAGACCCGAAAGAAAAGGATTCTCTCTCCGTTCACTTGCCCTGGAATTGGTGCCACAATCCGTGTCTAGATTTTTTAATGGAAAAGAAAACCTGTGTTGGATCCATGTTCTATTTTGTGATTTATCTCTTTTGAAATGGATCTGACAACTGTTAAAATTTCTGAAAGCTTCAGAGGAGGAGGAGATCTCTGTTCTCCTTCCGCAACCCTTCATGTGCATGTGGTCCCCAGCTCGCTCTCCTCAGATTTCTCCCCCTCCCAACTACTCGTGAGCATAAGCTTTGGGAGCGGGAACGGGATGTATCAATTCAGTATTATCCCAGCAAGAGAAGAGCCTCCTCTATTGCTATTTTTAGCTTGGCGGGTGCACCCTGCCTGCCATGAGCTCGGTACAGTGAAGTGTTTAATTCAGCCTCCTTGCTCATTTAAAAGACGGCTGTTGAGCGCTCTGACCACCACAGCTCCACTTTTACAGCTGGCCGTAAATTTCCGAGTGTGCAGTGATATCTTTAGCTTTGACTCCAGAGATTTCCTGTTGAGCTGCAAGATGCAATCCTGCAAGTGCGCTAAAGCTAAATATACCCTCTCGGGCTGACACGCAGCCAAACAAACAAGGGCAGTGTCAACACGAGTTTTTTCCAGTGCTGAACGGGTCGAGTTATTCTGGAGGAGGCAGGGCCTAGTTCAATTAATTAGGCAATTAAGTTTGTTTTGGCATTTAAAGAATCTTTGGACTTCTTTCTGCGTTAATCTTGTTTGTATTCCCATAGAAAAGACCGTATGACCCAGGTTGCTCCACTGCACTCTGCACTCAGCTTTGACTACCGAGTCCCTTGTGGATAAAGGTTTTCATCCTGTAGGCAATGACTTTGGCTTCAGAAAAATGTTGTAGCTTTTCATTTGCGCTAGTGGGCATGGCCACACACAGCCTTTGAGAAAGAAGAAAAAATTAATTTTGAAGCAGTCTAAGATTAGTGAGGGAAAATAACAGTAAAAACATGTAAATGAGACACACAGCAGTGGCTTGTTTCTCTTCCTGGTGCCAGTGCCAAACTGGTGCCACACACTCGGAGTGATTCTTCCGAGTACAAGCTTGGGAGCAGGAATATCTTTGCTTTCTGAATTTTTAGAGGTGATTTTATTACGATGTGGCTGTTAACAGTCAATGTGCTCGTCTTCATGTCACGTAAGATGTAGGATGTATTTTTAGGCCATAAGAAAGTGTTTTGAGGGGAGGGAAAAAGCTAATTAGTCTTTTTGGTCATATGCGTGGCTTTTGCCATTGCATATCTTCGATCCTTTCCTCTTGCAAGCAGACGTGTCCGTGCCCAGCACCTGCTGAAGATGCAGCAGGCCTTCCTCTTCTGCAGCCACATTTGGCTGTTGATCTGTGTGAGCTTGCTGTTTGGTTTTGAGAAGGGAAGTTGCCACCAGGTGAAGGTTAGCTAAGGCTAGTGGCTAGCCAAAGGAGCTGGAGTTTGCTGCAGGATTGTTTCTGAAAAGTCAGGGAGAGGAAGAATGGGGTTTATTTATGGTTGTCTTTTACCTGGGCATCGTCACTACACCATTCTTCAGGTGGTGGTGTGTTTATGCTTTTTAAGAAAGAAATGTCTCATCATGTGCAATGAGAACACATACTACTACCTCAGCTCAGAGTAACAGATGATTTTGGAAGGAAGCCAGCAGAGAAAACATGCCACTTGCAGTTAAATAAAGATAATAATGCTAATTGATGAGTATAGGGCAACAATACACATTGCTAATGTGTTGTGCTTCTTAAGGAGCTGATTTTTTTGCAGTGACAAACTGAATGCTGAAATCTGCCAATTCTGTTACAATTTGAAGTTGGCTGACAAAGTTAGGCACGTATCACCGTGCCGGCTAAGAATCACAAACCTTTTTATAAAGCCGAAGTGCCTTACTAGGGTGCACAGTTATTCAGGTAACGGTACATGGAAGCGTGAGCACTGCAGTTAAGTTGCTGGAGATGTCCATGAGGCTTAAGCAGCACGGCACTCAGGAGTCCTAACGCTTCTACCAGTGGTGTGGCCTTCCTGCCTTGCCACTGGGTTTCTCACAGGGAATTCCCCAGATCACACCCTGATCGTTGGCCATCTCTAGCAGTCCCTAAGTTGTCTTGGAGAAGAGGTCTGACAAGTTTGGAAAGGTCTGGAATCAGCCGGCCAAAAGCACAGTAACTTGGTAAATACTAGCTCGGCATTTTTCTAAAGGCAACCCCCCGCGGCATTTCATTCACAAATGGCTGTCGGAATGTGAGTAAAGTCTTGCTGTCTTTGTGCCTAGCTGTGATAACATTTCCTTACTGGCATCTTCTGCTACCTGTTTCCCAGAACTTGTTGGTCCCTTTTGGCGAAGCCCAGGAAGATGCCAGCACTGGGAGGGACAGTGAACCTGGTGGACGCCACAGTTGCCAGTGTTGCAGATGGTATCTCAGTGTTACATGTGTGTTTTCCTGCATAATATCTAGAAAATCAGGTTTGGAGTCATTAGGCTGAAGTCCAGTGAAAATTCAACAAAATGTTTCCGCACAAAGGAGACAGCTCAGCATTTTCAGTGGGCTGCCATGGAAGTGCCTGAATGCTTTGATTTTTGGACGCTGAGAAGCAGACGTGGGTCTGCAGAGACTCACAAAAATTGTGACACTCCTAGTAGTCGTGAAAGCATCTTTCATCCAAAACTTTCTGAAACTGGCTTACCTGCTGGCATATGGCACAGGAATTTCACCTCACCTGGTTTTTAGGCGAATATTTGATTACCGAGTTTGCTAACTAAGCAACAGTGCTGCTGAAACCAGTGATCCAGACCTGTTAAACCTGTCTTAAGTAAGAATCATGATTCATTTAGGCGCTTCCTAGTATGTTCCCAGCTTATTGCAGTGTTGTAGGTAGTTTTGGAGGAAAAGATTTTTAAGATGCTAATGACAGAGTTACAGCTACAACCTAAGGGGAGGGGGAGCTAAACAAAAGAAGGATTCATTAGAGAACAAAAGAAACACTGGAGGCTTTGAACCTAGGAGTCTCCCACACATTAACTAGGTGTACTGCCAATGTGCTACAGATGTGTGTTACATGAACACATAAGGTAATGATATGTCTACAAAGGGCTGAATGCATCTGTTTGATGTTTTGTAGTGAATTATATTTAAGCAGGTGGGAAGCTGCAAACTCCCCAGTCCCTCCATATGTCAGAAATAAGATATTAAGAGGTCCAAAGATATCTTCTGCAGTTTTTGTAGAATCACAGCTGATGGCCACACCATGTGTGGGTAAATTGGAGCCCTGCTCTACTGTTGGGAAGTACAGCCCGTGGTTTCACAGAGGCACCGTTTGCTTTTCTTTGTGAAGGGTCTGAGGTATCAGCTCTCTGGTTTTTGAATACAGGCAGAGGATAAAGTAGCTGGAAGGAAGGAGGCAACCCATATCCCTGGAGATTTCAGGGGCTCTCTCTTTTCATGCCTCGCCAGGTGAATACTGGAGGGATGTTCAGAGGGGGCTGAGAGAGGAGAGCCCCGCTGGGCTAAAGTGAGGTTGGACCCTTAGTAGGATGGGGCTAAGGATATCTCAAGGGAAGCAAGAAAGGGGATGGGATTCTTGCAACTGCAGAAAAATTAGGATCAGAATGAAAGTACATTACAGATACCTATTTGTCAGTAGAGATGCAATCAAAATGCTCCATTAAAAACCCAGTTCTTCAGATTTAGATTTATTTAGATCTAGGTGCATCTGTATAGTTTCTCTCATGCTGTTCCATCTTTAGCTATTGTGTATTGGTCTCTCATTGAGCATTTGAATAGAAAAGGTATCGAGGCTAGCTAGGAAGATCTTTAATTGTAGGTTGCTCCTTTTTTTACTGTACATTATGAAAAAAACAGAGTAAGGAAATGTGAACACTGGGCTAGATGAGGTCACCAATAATCTATGCACGTGCCAATCCCATTAGCTCCTTTGGATTTTGCACTGTATGGGCCTAAAGGAAGTATAGCCTAAAAATAGCTGTCCAACTTTACGTGAAAAGGAATCAGCCAAACCTTCCTTCAGCTGAGTCGCAGCTGCCTGAGCATTTTGAGCAGTGGTAATAGAAAGCTGCAGTATGGAAGCTCTTTCCTTTTCTCAGGAGACTCGATTTTACAAAGGATAAAGAATGATGGATGAGAGATCTGCCCTGTTTTCAGTTAAATAACTTCTAATACCACCTAAGAGGAAGCAGAGAGATTCTGTCATTCCATCAGCATTTTAGATACATGCAGAGCACAGCCTTGGTTTGGTGGCTGGGATTTTCAGTCACCAGTACTCTGCCACTTACTTTTATTTTTTCAGATCAATGTGCAGTTTTGCATCGCCATTCTGGGACATGGTCAAATTCACAGTGATGGTAGGGCTAATGGTTATATTAACGAAGGGCATCATCCTTTGCAAACAGTGGTTTGGCTTTTTTTCTTAATAACTTCAACAGGACTTTTCTGAGGTTTGCATTTTTCTATTCCAGTTCCTTTTTTAATGTATTGAGATAATGAAATTATAAGGATGAAAGTGGGGGCAGGGGGAACCCAACTCAAAGTCTGCAAAATAATTGCTGCATTTTTTTTCAAAAAAAGTCTGTAGTTTTCATTCACGTTGATGATAGCTCAAACAAGGCACCGCAGTTGAGTGGCAACTGCACCAATTAGCAGTGCTGCTGTTGGTTTGTGAATTGCATGTGAAATGTAGAATTTGTCCAGAAGTGCTAATGCAAATTGCTCAACAAAAATGTGCCCTCTGTGTCAAGTCTTTTCACTTGTTCTGACACACTGATGTCTTCTCAGATTTCTCTGATCGGCAGATCCCTCTCTCAGTTGACAGCTACCAGAGCTCATAAAGTAATGGAAATATTTTTTGTTGCCATTAGCTGTGTTTCTGCTAAGAGGGCTACAAGCTACTGCTGGGACCGGTTCCTTGCTATACAACATAATTTTAACTTTTATTTATAGGGTGTTGGACTTCACATTTCTAGAATTAAATGCCAAAAGCCCAGTAAATGTCTAAGATTTTACCTGCACAGAAGTTCAAAGACCTGGTGTCTGCCACGACAGTAATTTGGTCACTTTGCATCTGTTCAGCATCCTCTGTTATTGTATATGGTGATAACCTTTGTGCCTTACCGTATGAGGCTGAGTTACAATTGCCGTGGGAACTGCAGCTTAGCATTTCCTGACTTTTTCAGCATACAATATCTCATCCTAATACTGCGTCCTTTAAAAGAAGAAGTGGAGCAAGGGCACATTGAAATGTTGGCGTTCTCGCATCTACACAATATAAAATAGCATGTTTAGTTTAAGTTGTATTTGTAAGTGCTGGCACTATGGTGGGTAGCACCTCTGAGTCGTAGTTACAGTTTAGGAGTCCCATTGTGCTAGGCTCCCTGCAGATGCAGGATGTAAATATATTTCCTTCCCCCCAAATGCTTCCAACTTAAGTGTAAGATAAGAGATAACACAGGGAGACAAACACACCACGGAGTGCAAGGGCACAGGAGAGACTACTGGACATCACGGAGACAGGAATTTCTACAAACTTCTACAAATGTAACTATACTGGGAGCAGAGTTCAGGGTCAGATTTGTATGATTTTGAGAATCTCCTCCCAAAAATGAAATCCAGCAGGGAGGAAGGTGTGAAGGCACTTCTAGCTAAAATGTAAGGTGTGGAAAAGAGTGGGTCGTGACAGGGTGACGGAATGTCTCAGCAATGAATGAGAGATGATGTGTGAGGTGGCATATGCTGCAGCTGGATTTGAGAGCAAGGGAGGGGGCTGAAATCCAAAAGAAGGGGAAGCCGAGAGAGGGTTGCAGAGAGAGATGGCACAGTCAAGATGACAGGCAAAGAAAATGACCTGGGCAGCAGCGCTCTGGCTGTCTGCAAGCAGGGTAAGATTGCAACCGTCAGGGTGCAAGGCAATGAGAGCCTGGCTGTGGGACTCTGCAGGGAGGGTTGAGGCAAAGATGACAACCAGGTTATGGGCTGAGTGACAGGCAAGTGATGGTGTTGTCCATGGGGACTAAAGAAACAGGAAGGAGAGGAGACCTAGGGAGCAGGATGAGAGCCTACTTTGAGCTTGAGCTGACAGATATCCACAAGATGATCCCAGAGGCAGGGCATGAATTTAGTCGGAACAGACGGGAACTGGCCAGGGACAGGGAGGTAGGTCTGTGAGTTGCTGGTGTAGAGAAGGTCCTTGAATGTGTACGGAGAGTGAGGTTATTCAGAGATATGAGTGAGAGGGAAAGGAGATGAGGGATGAGGGTGCAGACCCACAGAATGGCAGCAGGTGGGAGGGTGAGTAGTGATGAACTAGTCCAAGTAACACTGAGCAAGCAACTGAAGGTGTTGGAGTCAAGTAGGAGCACTGGGAAAGGAGGACCAGATTTCCAGCAGAGTGTGGTCAGCGCCGGAAGGAGCTGACAGGCTGTGGCAGCGAGCTTGGTGTAATGGTGCAGAGCTGCAGCCAGACAAAGGACATTAGAGACTCTGTGATATTGGTTTCTGCAACAGGCAAGAAGTGAAAGCCTTTTTGGAAAAGAATCTATGTTAGAGATGGAGACTAAATTCAGTCTAAATCATATAAATCATAGGCAGCACACTCAATAAGCTTAGAGATGACAGTGAGAAGAGAGATAGGATGAGAGCTGGAGAGTCACTTGGAGTCAAGGGTTGTTTGGATTTTATTTTTTTTTTTAAAGCACAAAGATAAGGTATT